>NC_138866.1:89809816-90248816 GCF_965194805.1 Balaenoptera borealis
TTGCCCGCTTTCAGTCTTTAGCTGTTGCAAGAGCATCAGATCTGAATAGTCTAGGTCATGAGTTTAATTTCTGATCCTGTCCCAATCCACACTGGCAAATTCTTCTTGCCCTCAATTTCATAATGCACTCTACCCATGTCTGAGGCCACAGGGAGAAAGGGTCACCATAGGAAAATCTGGATGTCTTTTGGAACAGTCCAACCCTTGACCACATTATTCTTGTTTTTTTACTTTCCTTGAGCTAACACTCATGAGCATTAACCTGATATATGAGCATATATTTTTCTGTGCTTTAAAAGCATAGGCTATAAGGAAATAATCTTGTATGTGTGCCAAGATATATACAGAAAGATATTCAATGTAGCATTATTTATAATAGTGAAAAATTAAATTTCGAGCAATTTACTTAAGCAAATAATGCACATTCATACAATAGAATATAACACAATCTTTAAATTGTATTTTCATCTTAATTATATGGGAAAATTTTTATTGTATTCCTTGGACAAAACAGGATATGAAACTAAATATATAATATACCTAATTTTTGGAAAAAAATAGTGCATGGACATATGTATAATTGTGAGTGTGGAGACAGGATTGTATAAGGAAGTGCAACAAAGCAAAATAACACTAGTATCTTTGGATGGTGTAATTATAGGTGATTTTTATTATCCCCTATTTTTTTCTACATTGTCAAATTTTTCCATAATGAAAATATTATTTAAAAATGAAAAGACCGAAGGGTAAATAAAAACAGAAGTCAAGAATAGATCTGTGGTACATGTTTCTGTCCCTAGCCATTATGTGGAGAGACAAAATAGGAAAACATACTAACAGCCATAATTTATGTTTTCAGACACTTAATATTAATACATTTCTGGTTCTCATATTGTACAAGTAACAGCCTGATGCAGTGATGACTGAATCAGTTACAGTCTTGGAACGAGGAGCTCGGTAAAACATCCCTGACTTTGCCCTAAATCTGTGCTCAACTTTGGCAGGAAGCTCACCTCTCTTCCCCTTTATTATCATTCTTCCAAAGTGTTAGGTTTTGAATGAGAAGTGCTGAGGCTAAAGTCTGTTTCTAATTAGCTTACTTATGTGAAGAATGAGTGTAAATGGAATTAATGCACCTAACAAGACATCTTTGGTAATTCTACTTTTCCTTAGCTAATAGCACTACAGCGTGCTGCAGTGCCAACAAACACTGCCCCCTTGTTTACATGATAACTGAGTTTTAATTGGTTTGTGCATATTAATGTAACCTTGAGTGGAGATCAAAAAATGCTTGTGAGATTGAAGAACCTCTCAGGTTCCTACCCCAGCTTTGGACATGTCAGGCAGGGAAGGGCGCCACTGGAAAAGCAGGCAGCTAAAACACTGAGTCTGAGCATTGAGTCTGTGTAGGAAATTGGTCCTGGCCCTGACTACATATTTTTAAGCTCAAGGCTTTCACCTAATTGTCTGTTGTAGTTGCTGCTCTGGTTAAAAGTAACCAGAAGGAACTTGGGAATGTGCCCTGGGTGGCACAAAAAGGGGAGATGGCAGCTTTTCTTTTACCACTCAAGCTGTGTTTTTTCCCCCTTTAGGATGAAACTCAAGATGGTTTTCTAAGTCCACTTAAGCCTTAAATCAAGAACAGAGCTCTCCCTCTGGAATCTAGCTGTGGCTGTGGGGTCATTTATTCTTAAAGAGTGATATGCGTGAGAAAGACATGCCTGTCCACAGACTTAAAAGCCTTCGTCTGCCAGGTTAGGTCCCAGGGTTCCCACAAAATAATCAAGCTTCTTGGATAAAGGAATGTGGAGTAGATTAAGGCCCTATGTGAGATGGGTCCTGAATCACAGAGCAGACCTGCACATATGCAAAATATAATACCCCAGACATAGGCACCATTCAGCCATATACGCAAGTATGCAGTCATTTACACAGTGTTGCCAGTCCAATGACTGTTTTCTGTCTATTAAGCTTTGTTACTGGAAGGAGATGGTGGAAGTTACAACTCAACAAATTCAAACAAACACTTATTGTAACCTAAGATAATTCGATAACAGTAAGATAAGAACTCTATACATGGAAGTTGTCACTTTTGTGGTTTATATTATTTTTATTGGGAGGACTTCCTAAGTGAGGTGGGAGATTGTGTTTAGCGACCTTTGGTTGTTCCTTATGACTTTAACAGTTCATGAGTTTAAAGTATGCTCTATTCAAATCTACAGGGCTTACTCCAATTAGATTAAGCTGTGGTTAATAGAGTAAGATTTAATGAGTAAATATTTATTGTTTATAATAGTCCACATTATTGTGACATGCATGTCATAATGAAAAATAATTGAGAGATGGGTTCAAGGTGGCAGAGCAGAAGGACGTGCACTCACTCCCTCTTGCAAGAGCACCGGAATTGCAACTAACTGCTGAATAATCATCAACAGGAAGACGCTGGAACTCACCAGAAAAGATACCCCACATCCAAAGACAAAGAAAAAGCCACAATGAGATGGTAGAGGGACGCAATCACAATATAATGAAATCCCATAACAGCTGGGTGGATGACTCACAAACTGGAGAACAATTATACCACAGAAGTCCACCCACTGTAGTGAAGGTTCTGAGCCCCATATCAGGCTTCCCAACCTGGGGGTCTGGCAACGGGAGGAAGAATTCCCAGAGAATCATACTTTGAAGGCTAATGGGATTTGATTGCAGGACTTCGACAGGACTGGGGGAAACAGAGACTCCATTCTTGGAGGGCACACACAAAGTAGTGTGCGCATCAGGACCCAGAGGGAGGGAGCAGTGACACCATAGGGGACTGAACCAGACCTACCTGCTAGTGTTGGAGGGTCTCTTGCAGAGGCAAGTGGCTCACCGTGGGGACAAGGACACTGGCAGCAGAAGTTCTGAGAAGTGCTCCTTGGCATTACCTGTCCCGGCGTCTGCCATTAACCCCACCAAAGAACCCATAGGCTCCAGTGCTGGGTTTCCTCAGGCCAGACAACCAACAGGGAGGGAACTCAGGCCCACCCATCAGCAGACAAGCAAAGTTTTACTGAGCTCTGCCCACCAGAGCAACACCCAGCTCTACCCATCACCAGTCCCTCCCATCAGGAAGCTTGCACAAGCCTCTTAGATAGCCTCATCCACCAGAGAGCAGACAGCAGAAGCAAGAAGAACTACGATCCTGCAGCCTGTGGAACAAAAAACACTGTCACAGAAAGATAGACAAAATGAAAAGGCAGGGGACTATGTACCAGATGAAGGAACAACATAAAACTCCAAAAAACAGCTTAATGGAGTGGAGATAGACAACCTTCCAGAAAAAGAATTCAGAGTAATGTTAGTGAAGATGATTCAGGACGTTGGAAAAAGAATGGAGGCAAAGATCAATAAGATGCAAGAAATGTTTAACAAAGATCTAGAAGAATTAAAGAACAAAGAAACAGAGATGAACAATACAATAACTGAAAAGAAAAATACACTAGAAGGAATCAATAGCAGAATAACTAAGGCAGAAGAATGGATAAGTGACCTGGAAGACAGAATGGTGAATTCACTGCTGTGGAACAGAATCAAGAAAAAAGAATGAAAAGAAATTAAGACAGCCTAAGAGACCTCTGTGACAACAGTAAACACAACAACATTCGTATTATAGGGGTTCCAGAAGGAGAAGAGAGAGAGGAAGGACCCAAGAAAATATTTGAAGAGATTATAGTCGAAAATTTCCCTAACATGGGAAATGAAATAGCCACCCAAATCCAGGAAGTTCAGAGAGTCCCAGGCAGGATAAACCCAAGGAGAAACATGGCAAGACATGGTAATCAAACTGACAAAATTAAAGACAAAGAAAAATTATTACAAACAACAAGGGAAAAATGACAAATAACATACAAGGGAACTCCCATAATGTTGACAGCTGATTTCTCAGCAGAAACTCTACAAGCCACAAGTGAGTAGCACGATATATTTAAAGTGATGAAAGGGAAGAACCTACAACTAAGATTACTCTACCTGACAAGGATCTCATTCAGATTTGATGGAGAAATCAAAAGCTTTACAGACAAGCAAAAGCTAAGAGAATTCAGCACCACCAAACCAGCTCTACAACAAATGCTAAAGGATCTTCTCTGAGTGGGAAACACAAGAGAAGAAAAGGACCTACAAAAACAAACGCAAAACAATTAAGAAAATGGTAATAGGAACATATATATCGATAGCTACCTTAAATGTGAATGGATTAAATGCTCCAACCAAAAGACACAGGCTTGCTGAATGGATACAAAAACAAGACCAATTTTTTTGCTGTCTACAAGAGACCCACTTCAGACCTAGGGACGTATACAAACTGAAATTGAGGGGATGGAAAAAGATATTCCATGCAAATGGAAATCAAGAGAAAGCTGGAGTAGCAATACTCATATCAGATAAAATAAACTTTAAAATAAAAAATGTTACAAGAGACAAGGAAGGACGCTACATAATGATCAAGAGATCAATCCAAGAAGAAGATATAACAATTATAAATATATATGCACCCAGCATAGGAGCACCTCAATACATAAGGCAACTGCTAACAGCTATAAAAAAGGAAATCAATAGTAACACAATAATAGTGGGGGACATTAACACCTCACTTACACCAGTGGAAAGATCATCCAGAGAGAAAATTAATAAGGAAACACAAGCTTTAAATGACAGAATACACTAGATAGATTTAATTGATATTTATAGGACATTCCAGCAGATTACACTTTCTTCTCAAGTGCACATGGAACATTCTCCAGGATAGATCACATCTTGGGTCACAAATCAAGCCTTGGTAAATTTTAGAAAATTGAAATTATATCAAGGATCTTTTCCAACCACAACTCTATGAGATTAGTAATCAATTACAGGGGAAAAAACATAAAAAACACAAACATATGAAGGCTAAACAATACGTTACTAACTAACCAAGAGATCACTGAAGAAATCAAAGAGGAAATCAATAAATACCTAGAGACAAATGACCATGAAAACACGATGATCCAAAACCTATGGGATGCAGCAAAAGCAGTTCTAAGAGGGAAGTTTATAGCAAAACAATCCTACCTCAAGAAACAAGAAAAATCTCAAACCATCTAACCTTATACCTAAAGGAACTAGAGAAAGAAGAACAAACAAAACCTAAAGTTAGTAGAAGGAAAGAAATCATAAAGATCAGAGCAGAAATAAATGAAATAGAAACAAAGTAAACAATAACAAAGATCAATAAAACTAAAAGCTGGTTCTTTGAGAATATAAACAAAATTGATAAACCAGAATCATCAAGAAAAAGAGGGAGAGGACTCAAATCAATAAAATTAGAAATGAAAAAGGAGAACTTACAACAGACACTGCAGAAATAAAAGCATCCTAAGAGACTACTACAAGCAACTCTATGCCAATAAAATGGACAACCTGGAAGAAATGGACAAATTCTCAGGAAGGTATGAGCTTGCAAGACAGAACCAGGAAGAAATAGAAAATATGAACAGACCAATCATAAGTAATGAAATTGAAACAGTGATTAAAAATCTTCCAACAAACAAAAGTCCAGGACCAGATGGCTTCACAGGTGAATTCTATCAAACATTTAGAGAAGAGCTAACACTCATCCTTCTCAAACTCTTCCAAAAAATTGCAGAGGAAGGAACACTCCCAAGCTCATTCTACAAGGCCACCATCACCCTGATACCAAAACCAGACAAAGATACTACAAAAAAAGAAAATTACAGACCAATATCACTGATGAATACAGATGCAAAATCCTCAACAATGTACTAGCAAACAGAATCCAACAACGCATTAAAAGGATCATACACCGGGCTTCCCTGCTGGCGCAGTGGTTGAGAACTACCTGCTAATGCAGGGGACACGGGTTCGAGCCCTGGTCTGGGAAGATCCCACATGCCGCGGAGCAACTGGGCCCGTGAGCCACAACTACTGAGCCTGCGCGTCTGGAGCCTGTGCTCTGCAACAAGAGAGGCCGCGATAGTGAAGAGGCCTGCGCACCGCGATGAAGAGTGGCCCCCGCTTGCCGCAACTAGAGGAAGCCCTCACACAGAAACGAAGACCCAACACAGCCAAAAATAAACATAAAAAATAAATAAATAAATAAATAAAATATTAAAAAAAAAAAAAGGATCATACAACATGATCAAGTGGTATTTATCCCAGGGATGCAAGGATTCTTAAATATATGCAAATCAATCAACGTGATATACCATGTTAACAAATCGAAGAATAAAAACCATATGATCATCTCAATAGAAGCAGAAAAAGCTTTTGACAAAATTCAACACCGATTTATGATAAAAACTCTCCAGAAAGTGGGCATAGAAGGAACCTACCTCAAAATGATAAGGGCTATATATGACAAACCCACAGCAAACATCATCCTCAATGGTAAAAAACTGAAAGCATTTCCTTTAAGATCAGGAACAAGACGAGGATGTCCGCTCTCACCACTATTATTCAACAAAGTTTTGGAAGTCCTTGCCACAGCAATCAGAGAAGGAAAAGAAATAAAAAGAACACAAATTGGAAAAGAAGAATTAAAACTGTCACTGTTTGCATATGATGTGATACTATACGTAGATGATGCTAAAGATGCCACCAGAAAAGTACTAGAGCTAATCAATGAATTTGGTAAAGTTGCAGGATACAAAATTAATGCACAGAAATCTCTTGCATTCCTATACACTAACAATGAAAGATCTGAAAGAGAAATTAAGGAAACAATCCCATTCACCACTGCAACAAAAAGAATAAAATACCGAGGAATAAACCTATCTAAGGAGGTAAATGACCTGTACTCAGAAAACTATAAGACACTGATGAAAGAAATTAAAGTTGACACAAACAGATGGAGAGATATACTGTGTTCATGGATTGGAAGAATCAGTATTGTGAAAATGACTACACTACCCACAGGGGTCTACAGATTCAGTGAAATCCCTATCAAATTACCAATGGCATTTTTTACAGAACTAGAGCAAAAAATCTTAAAATTTTTATGGAGACGCACAAGACCCCAAATAACCAAAGCAATCTTGAGGGAAAAAAACGGAGCTGGAGGAATCAGACTCCGTGACTTCAGACTATACTACAATGCTACAGTAATCAAGACAGTATGGTACTGGCACAAAAACAGAAATATAGATCAATGGAACAGGATAGAAAGCCCAGAGGTAAACCCACGCACCTATGGTCAACTAATCTATGACAAAGGAGGCAAGGATATACAACAGGGAAAAAACAGTCTCTTCAGTAAGTGGTCCTGGGAAACCTGGACAGCTACATGTAAAAGAATGGAATTAGAACACTCCCTAACACCATATGCAAAAATAAATTCAAAATAGATGAAAGTTCTAAATGTAAGACCAGATACTATGAAACTCTTACAGGAAAACATAGGAAGAACACTCTTTGACATAAATCACAGCAAGATCCTTTTTGACCCACCTCCTATATTAATGGAAATAAAAACAAAAATAAACAAATGGGACCTAATGAAACTTGAAAGCTTTTGCACAGCAAAGGAAACTATAAACAAGGTGAAAAGACAACTCTCAGAATGGGAGAAAATATTTGCAAACGAATCAATGGACAAAAGATTAATCTCCAAAATATATAAACAGCTCATGCAGCTCAATATTTTAAAAAAACAACCCAATCCCAAAATGGGCGGAAGACCTAAATAGACATTTCTCTGAAGAAGACACACAGATGGCCAAGAGGCACATGAAAAGCTGCTCAACATCACTAATTATTAGAGAAATGCACATCAAAACTACAATGAGGTATCACCTCACGCCTGTTAGAATGGGCATTATCAGAAAATCTACAAACAACAAATGCTGGAGGGCTTTCCCGATCACAAATCTCACCTCCACTCAAACTCTTTTTATACTTTTATTGCAAAAATAATAAGAGAAATAAGGAGGTAGTGGGGTTTCCAAAAACAAAAATCGTAACCTCCAACCATCAGGGGAAGGCAAAAATCCCCTTTTCCACAACTCTCAGTTCGAAAATAAAGTTGTGCCACATACAATCAGGATGTTACTTAAGAGTGCTCTTAAAGGAACACATGGTGTGTGGCTGACAGGGTCTTGGTGCTCCGGCCGGGTGTCAGGCCTGTGCCTCTGAGGTGGGAGAGCTGAGTTCAGGACGCTGGTACACCAGAGACCTCCCGGCTCCACGTAATATCAAATGGTGAAAGTTCTCCCAGAGATCTCCATCTCAATGCTAAGACCCAGCTCCACTCAACAACCAGCAAGTTACAGTGCTGGACAGCCTATGCCAAACAAATAGCAAGACAGGAACACAGCCCCACCCATTAGCAGAGAGGCTGCCTAAAATCATAATAAGGTCACAGACACCCCAAAACACACCACCGGGCACGGTCCTGCCCACCAGAAAGGCAAGATCCAGCCTGATCCACCAGAACACAGGCACCAGTCTCCTCCGTCAGGAAGCCTACACAACCCACTGAAACAACCCTACCCACTGGGGGCAGACACCAAAAACAACAGGAAGTACGAACCTGCAGGTTGCGAAAAGGAGACCCCAAACAGAGTAAGTTAAGCAAAATGAGAAGATAGCGAAACACACAGCAGATGAAGGAGCAAGGTAAAAACCCACCAGACCAAACAAATGAGGAGGAAATAGGCAGTCTACCTGAAAAAGAATTCAGAGTAATGATAGTAAAGATGATACAAAATCTTGGAAATAGAATGGAGAAAATGCAAGAAACGTTTAACAAGGACCTAGAAGAACTAAAGAGGAAACAAACAATGATGAATAACACAATAAATGAAATTAAAAATTCTCTAGAAGGAATCAATAGCAGAATAACTGAGGCAGAGGAACGGGTAAGTGACCTGGAAGATAAAATAGTGGAAATAATCACCACAGAGTGGAATAAAGAAAAAAGAATGAAAAGAGTTGAGGGCAGTCTCAGAGACCTCTGGGACAACATTAAATGCACCAACATTTGAATTATAGGGGTCCCGAAGAAGAAGAGAAAAAGAGAAAAAGAGAAAAAGAGAAAAAAGGGACTGAGAAAATATTTGAAGAGATTATAGTTGAAAACCTCCCTAATATGGGAAAGGAAATAGTCAAGTCCAGGAAGCACAGAGAGTCCCATACAGGATAAATCCAAGGAGAAACAGGCCAAGACACATATTAATCAAACTATCAAAAATTAAATACAAAGAAAACATATTAAAAGCAGCAAGGGAAAAACAACAAGTAACATAGAAGGGAATCCCCATAAGGTTAACAGCTGATCTTTCAGCAGAAACTCTACAAGCCAGAAGGGAGTGGCAGGACATAGTTAAAGTGATGAAAGGGAAAAACTTACAACGATAATTACTCTACCCAGCAAGGATCTCATTCAGATTTGACGGAGAAATGAAAACTTTACAGGCAAGCAAAAGCTAAGAGAATTCAGCACCACGAAACCAGCTTTACAACAAATGCTAAAGGAACTTCTCTAGGCAGGAAACACAAGAAGAGGAAATGACCTACAATAACAAACCCAAAACAATTAAGAAAATGGTAATAGGAACATGCATATTGATAACTACCTTAAATGTAAATGGATTAAATGCTCCAACCAAAAGATATAGACTGGCTGAATGGATACAAAAACAAGACCCATGTATATGCTGTCTACAAGAGACCCACTTCAGACCTAGAGACACATACAGACTGAAAGTGAGGGGAGGGAAAAAGATATTCAATGCAACTGGAAATCAGAACAAAGCTGGAGTAGCAATTCTCATATCAGACAAAATAGACTTTAAAATAATGACTATTACCAGAGACAAAGAAGGACAGTACATAATGATCAAGGGATCAATCCAAGAAGAAGATATAACAATTGTAAATATTTATGCACCCAACATAGGAGCACCTCAGTACATGTGACAAATGCTAACAGCCATAAAATGGGAAGTTGACAATAACACAATCATAGTAGGGCACTTTAACCCCCCACTTTCACCAATGGCAGATCAACAAAAATGAAAATAAGTAAGGAAACCCAAGCTTTAAATGATACATTAAACAACATGGACTTGATTGATATTCATAGGACATTCCATCCAAACACAGCAGAATACACTTTCTTCTCAAGTGCTCATGGAACATTCTCCAGAATAGATCATATCTTGGGTCACAAATCAAGCCTTGGTAAATTTAAGAAAACTGAAATCATATCAAGTATCTTTTCTGACCACAACACTATAAGACTAGATATCAGTTACAGGAAAAAATCTGTAAAAAATACAAACACATGGAGGGTAAACAATACACTACTAAATAACCAAGAGATTACTGAAGAAATCAAAGAGGAAATCAAAAAATACCTAGAAACAAATGACAATGAAAGCACGATGACCCAAAACCTATGGGATGCAGCGAAAGCAGTTCTAAGAGGGAAGTTTATAGCAATACAATGCTACCTCAGGAAACAAGGAACATCTCAAATAAACAACCTAACCTTACACCTAAAGCAATTAGAGAAAGAGGAGCAAAAAAAAAAAAAAACCCCGAAGTTAGCAGAAGTAAAGAAATCATAAAGATCAGATCAGAAAGAAATGAAAAAGAAATGAAGGAAACAGTAGCAAACATCAGTAAAACTAAAAGCTGTCTCTTTGAGAAGATAAACAAAATTGATAAGCCATTAGCCAGACTTGTCAAGGAAAAAAGGGCAAAGACTCAAATCAATAGAATTAGAAGTGAAAAAGGAGAAGTAACAACTGACACTGCAGAAATACAAAGGATCATGAGAGATTACTACAGGCAACTATATGCCAATAAAATGGACAACCTGGAAGAAATGGACAAATACTTAGAAAAGCACAAGCTTCTGAGACTGAACCAGGAAGATACAGAAAATATAAACAGACCAATCACAAGCACTGAAATTGAGACTGTGATAAAAATCTTCCAACAAACAAAAGCTCAGGACCAGATGGCTTCACAGGTGAATTCTATCAAACATTCAGAGAAGAGCTAACACCTATCCTTCTCAAACTCTTCCAAAATATAGCAGAGGGAGGAACACTCCCAAACTCATTCTACGAGGCCACCATCACCCTGATACCAAAACCAGGCAAACATGTCACAAAGAAAGAAAACTACAGGCCAGTATCACTGATGAGCATAGATGCAACAATCCTCAACAAAAGACTAGCAAAGAGAATCCAACAGCACATTAAAAGGATCATGCACCATGATCAGGTGAGGTTTATCCCAGGAATGCAGGTATTCTTCAATATATGCAAATCAATCAATGTGCTACACCATATTAACAAATTGAAGGAGAAAAACCATATTATCATCTCAATAGATGCAGAAAAAGTTTTTGACAAAGAGGAACCTGCGACAAAGATGCAGATGTAGAGAATGGACTTGAGGACACGGGGAGGGGGCAGGGTACGCTGGGATGAAGTGAGAGAGTGGCATGGACATATATACACTACCAAATGTAAAATAGATAGCTAGTGGGAAGCAGCTGCATAGCACAGAGAGATCAGCTTGGTGCTTTGTGACTACCTAGAGGGGTGGGATAGGGAGGGTGGGAGGGAGACACAAGAGGGAGCGGATATGGGGATATATGTGTACGTATAGCTTATTCACTTTTATACAGCAGAAACTAACACAACATTGTAAAGCAATTATACTCCAATAAAGATGTTTAAAAAAAAATGCTGGAGAGAGTGTGGAAAAATGGGAAACCTCTTCCACTGTTGGTGGGAATGTAAATTGATACAGCCACTATGGAGAACAGTATGGAGGTTCCTTAAAAAACTAAAAATAGAATTACCATACGACCCAGAAATCCCATTACTGGGCATATACCCAGAGAAAACCATAATGCAAAAAGACACATGCACCCCAATGTTCATTGCAACACTGTTTACAATAGCCAGGTCATGGAAGCAACCTAAATGCCCATCGACAGATGAATGGATAAAGAAGATATGGTACATATATACAATGGAATACTACTCAGCCGTAAAAAGGAATGAAATTGGGTCATTTTTAGAGATGTGGTTGGACTTAGAGACTGTCACACAGAGTGAAGTAAGAAAGAGAAAAACAAATATCGTATATTAACGCATATATGTGGAATCTAGAAAAATGGTACAGATGAACCCGTTTGCAAGGCAGAAATAGAGACGCAGATGTAGAGAACAAACATATGGACACAAAGGGGGGAAAGTGGGGGGGGGGGTGGTGGTGGTGTGATGAATTGGGAGATTGAGATTGACATATATACACTAATATGTATAAAATAGATAACTAATAAGAACCTGCTGTATAAAAATAAATAAATAAAATTTTTTAAATAATTGATAAAAATCTGAGAAAAATTGGTGAAAAACTTAGAGAAAATATTTATGAGTCATAAGTGAGAGATGAGGAATGCTAATATATTTTCGTAGTTTGGGCTTAATACTTGAGATCAAAAGGCTGTAGAGAAGACCTCACTGTCCCCTTTGTAACAGCTTATCCAAGTGTCTGGATGGCAGTAGTCTAATTAGTATTGGGCCCAGAAATACTACCTAAAATTTGATGGCAAGTGTCATAAACTTGTAATGGAAAATTAGGAAGTTAATTTAATGGCACGCATCATTCATTCACTCAGTCAGCAGAGATTCACTGAGCACTTCCTTTTTATGGATATTACTCTAGTTGCTGGAAATCATTAAGAAAACAGGACAGACAAAATCCCTGCTCTCATGGAAGTTACATTCTAAGTAGGGAAAGGCAGAAAACAAACAAGTAAATAAATGTATAATATTCCAGATGTCACCAGGGGCTATAAAGAAAAATGAAGCAGGATAAGGGGGATAGTATTGGAAGCAAGAAGGTCACTATTTTTTATAAGGTGGTCTTTAATAAGGTGGCATTCGAGCAAAGACGTAAGTAAAGTAAAGAAGCAAGCCATGTGGCTATCTGGGGGAAAGACATTCTTTGCACCTCTGGGTACAAAGACCCTGTGATAGAAGCATGGTTGGTAGTTTTGAAGAAGAGCTAGGATATGTGGATGGGGCAGAGGAAACAGTTGTAGGAGATGAGGTTCCAGAGGTGGGTGGGGGCCCACTGATGGGTGACAGGACATTGTTGGAGAAGAAATTGCCCGGAAAGTAAGAAGAGGGAGAACATTGGAGGAGACGGCAGTGACCCAAGTAAATCATTCCTCAGAATCAGCTATGTCTGTGAACTAGGCAAAACAGCCTACCTAGGTGCTAATAAAAAAAAAAAGAAAAAAAAGTCAAAGATTTGCTTGGGAGAATACATAGCTGGAATGATAATTCTGCTGCAACTTTCTCTAGGGAGAACAGAAAACTCTCTACCCTTCTACTTAGTCCTGTATTGTTACCGACTCGCTGTTTCCCCATTTAGGAAGTTAGTGAACTGCTGTCAGGAGAAAATGATACATATCTATGGCTTTACATTTCTAGTAAAAAGCATTCTTTTTAGAAAATATTTACTTTTCTTCAGGTCTCAGATTCGGAAGCCTTCAGCTGAATCCCTAGAGTTGGTTTCAGTCGGCTGATGGAAACATTGTGCGGGTGTAAGACTACAGAGTTAAATCATGTTGTTAGGGCCGTAGCCCCAGGCTTAAAATAAACTGTCCTTAGCAAAAGAGAAGTGGGCAGTAGGAAAGCACTGATTCAAATAGAAGTTGAAACACCACTCTGTCCTCCCTTAGGTTTCTGGTGTTTACTGATTTATTTTCCAAAATCCTATCATGCCATTGGAATGGGAGGAACTGTTGGGAGTGTTGAGAGCTGAGAGATTTATAACTCCGGCTTAAATGATCATTCCAGAACTATCTAGAGCAAGTAGAACTTTTTAACCCATTTTGAGTCTTTGAGTCTTGGACCTTTCTTTCACTCATTAAAAAAGTCCTTATATATGAAATCATTTTAGGAGATTTAGTGATCTCTCAAGCTGGCCAGTGGATTCAGGATAAGTTTTTTTTTTTTTTTTTTTTTAAAGATTTATTTATTGATTGATTGCTATGTTGGATCTTCGTTTCTGTGCTAGGGCTTTCTCTAGTTGCGGCAAGCGGGGGCCACTCTTCATCGCGTTGTGCGGGCCTCTCACTATCGTGGCCTCTCTTGTTGTGGAGCACGGGCTCCAGAGCGCAGGCTCAGTAATTGTGGCTCACAGGCCTAGTTGCTCCTTGGCATGTGGGATCTTCCCAGACCAGGGCTCGAACCCGTGTCCCCTGCATTAGCAGGCAGACTCTCAACCACTGTGCCACCAGGGAAGCCCCAGGATAAGTTTTTAATGCTACTAGAGATCAAAAATGGAATTAGAAATGAGACCCAAACTTATTTCTGTGTGTTGTAAATAGCATGAGCTTGGGAGAGAAAGGTATGTGTTCATTTTCAAGTTTTGCCACTTAACAACTGTATAATTTTGGGCAGGTCACATTCTCCCAGAACCTTCTCATCTATAATATATAATACAGGGATATTTGTAACTCTCTCTCTCTCTAGTTTTATCTGAGTATGAAACTTGAGATAAGATGTGATCAAGTATTGATACTTTCTTAACTGTAAAATTATAAATACATATTATTAAACAGCTTTGTAGTATTTAAAGAATCACTCGGCAGTGATCTTATGCACAATTTGAATGAGGCACTTGCTATTCCAGAAATAGTTATACAAATCCAAATCTATTGTTATGGGACTTCAGGGGCCCTGCTTTTCAGCTCATGATATTTTTTGTGACATCTGGGAAGCAGAGTGTCGCTAGTGTTAAGTTCATGTTTGTTCCCTCCCCACCCTCCTTCCACCTACAAATCTGAAAGATCACTGCATGCCTAACACATTTGGGGTGCTCCAACTCTAAGCCTTTGAAATTCAGTGAAATTGTTCCTTGTTGGCCCTAGAACACCAAAGTACTTTACTCTTAATCATCTAAAAAGTAATGAACAATCACATATGTTCTTCAGTTTTCAGGAAACACCATTAAGATGTTCTTAGTGAATAAGTTCTGCAAATCGCTAAGTCTTATCTCCTCAAGCAAGAAATTTTAACAGATGTTTATTGAATTGTTCCTAAAATGTATTATGATTACTTACTGTATCATAGTATTCTGAACATAGTTTAGGAGCTAAAGTTATAGTGTTCTTTAGTACAGTGATTAGTAAAATAACTTTTGCTGGGTGCAGGCCCTTTCCCCTATACTAAATAAACCCAAATTACTTGCAAGGCATCCAGATTTTTTGCTTCCTTGTTTAGTGTCACCTGTATCTTCCTGGCTGATCTCCTTTAAGTGTAAGCCCTCACCCACTTTTAATTTACTCCCTGCTATACTGCTTCATAAACTAACAATTTTAGTACTACCTTCAGGTTTTCTGCCACATCATCAATTGTATCAGCGTTATTATACATGTAATGCCTTTTAAAAACAATAGGCTTTTTTTTACTTAAAATATTTTAAAAGAAAATTATATCACTCTTCCATTACCAGTATAATTGTCAGTTATGTTTTAGCATACATTAAAATAAATATATAAGGACTTCTACTTCCAAGCCAAGATGAAGTAAAAAAGAACAGATTTATACTCCTGTCTGAAACAACCAGTAAAATGGACAAAATGTATATAATAACAGTTTTAAAGATACTGTATGTCAGGCAAGGAAGGACAGTGATTCCTGAGAGATGAGAAAAAACCAAGTCGGGCCTATGATTGTCCCAACTTTCTCTCTTTGGAGAGTTTCCAGGCCACAGTACAGGAGGGGAAATCAAGGAGCAGTCTGATATACTCCCTGAGTTGAGGACATGAAGCTGAGAGCATGAGGAGGTCAAGATGGCTAGAGTTCTCAGGACAGAGATCCTGAGAAGAGAGAAATGAACAGAGAACTCTGGAGATCTGCAGTGTCCACCTTGAGGATTTAGTTAAGTACTGATCAATGCAATATCGTACTGGAAATTCTAGGCAGCAAAGTATGGCAAGAAAAAAATGTCATCTAAATAGGAAAAAAGAAGTACAAGCTCTTTTAAATGCAGACAACATGAATATCTAAGTAGAAAATCTAGTGAAATCTACAAAACAACTACTTAAACTAAGAAGTGAGTTTAGCAAGGTTACAACATGTAAGATCGATAGACAAAAATCCGTAGTGTTTTTGTGTATTAGTAATGAATATTTGTTAATTGAAATAAAAAATTAAAGGCATTTAGAATAACATCAACAATATGAGGTACTTACAGATAAATATTCAAAAAAGGTATGGTGATCTAATACACTGAAAACTATAAAACATCATTAAAGGAAATTAAAGAAGACCTAAATAAATAGATTGACATACTGTGTTTATGGGTTGGAAGACTTGATATGTTAGGATGTCAATTCTCCCCATATTTATCTAGATAAAACACAATTCCAAATCAGATTGTAGCAGGCATTTTTGTAGAAATTGAAAACTTATTCTAAAATACATAATGGAAATGCAAATGACTTAAAATTCCAAAGTGACTTTGAAAAGGATAAACTTGGAGGACTAGCACTATGGGATTGTAAAAGTTATAAACCTACAGTAATCAAGACAGTATGGTATTGGAATAAAGATAGACAAACAGATCAATGGAACAGAATAAAGAGTGTAGAAATAGATCAACTCATATATAGTTGATTTACAACACAGAATCAAATGCATTTCTGTAGAGAAGGTTTTAAACAAACGATGCTGGAACAAATAGATAGCCATATGAAAAAACAAAAAGAGCTTTGATCCCTACCTCATACTATACACAAAAAAATTACTAGTATACAGTATGCAAAAAATTAACCTGAGTTTGGATCACAGACCTAAATGTAAAACCCAAAACTACAGAACTTCAAGAAGAAAACATAAAACATAAGAGAAAACCTTTGTTTCCTTGGGTCAGGCAAAGATTTCTTAGATACGATACCAAAAACATAATCCATAAAAGAAATAATTGATAAAGTGGATTTTATCAAAATTAAAAACTTTGAGTCTTCAGCAGACAGTGCTAAGGGAATGAAAAGACAAGACACAGATAAAGCATATATCTGATAAAGAGCATAGATCCAGAACTTAAAAGAACTCTCAAAATCAATAATAAGATAATAAATAACCAGATTAAAAATTGGGCTAAAGATTTGAGCAGACACTTCATCAAAGTAGATATACAAGTTGACAAAATATGCTCAACATCATTAGTCATTAGAGAAATGCAAACTAAAATCACAATAAGATACCACTACATATCTCTTAGGATGACTAAAATGAAAAGACTGACCATGCCATGTGTTGGCAAGGATTTAGATAACTGGAACTTTCATACTGTCCTTGTGGGAATGTAAAGTGGTACAACCATTTGAGAAAACAATTTGCCATTTTCTTAAAAAGTTAAATAAATACACATCCATTCTATGCCTAGATATTCGCCAAAGAGAAATGATAACGTGTTCTTACAAAGAATTGCACGTGAATGTTCATATATGTACAGTTTATTTACATTTACATTTATATTTATTTGTCATAGCCCCAAACTAGAAACAACACAAATGTCCATTAAAAAGTGAATGGATACACAAATGGTATAACAATACTATGGAGAACTACGCTGCAATTATAAAAAATGCACTACTGATACCTGCAACAACATGGATGAATCTCAAAGTAATAAAACTGAGTTAAGGAAGCTACACCCCCAAAAAAATCATACTGTACTAGTACATTTAACAGAAGTTCTAGGAAATGTGAACTAATCTATTGTAATAGAAAGCAAATCTGTGTGTGTGCCTAAATATACATATATATATATATATATAAATATGGGTATTTTATTACATTGATTATACCTCATATAGCTTTAAAAATATTAAATACATAATTGTTACAAAATGTTGGTTCACATAGTACCCAAAATCATCTTGCATACACCACCATCTGGAAACTGTTGCTACCTGTTATCAGAGCTTAAGGTTCTCAAAGGAAGGATGAGACAAAGACTTAGTTTAGTACTTTCAATTTTGCTAACCCATACTCCAACAGTGAGTTCTGTTGGCAGGTGTGTCCATCTTTCCTAATAAGTAAAGTTAGAAGGACTCTAGGAGACAAGTTTTTCATGTTGCTCAGGGCGTTCCTTTCAAAGTCAGAAAGCAGTTTTGGAAGGCAGTGGAATAGTGTCAGCAGACCAAGTTTTTTGCCCTGTATCACCTGGGTCCTTGCCTTCATTTGTTCCGTGTGTCTGAGAACGTCATTTAATGTCTCTGGGCTGCATATGGAAAACAAGGAGCTTAAATTTGATCCCTAAAACTTCTTCCATGACTGTCATTTTGCCTCCAGGTTGTAGATGTGTTTGAGAGGGCTGAGATGACTGGAAGTTCAACCACCAGATGATAGCACAAAGTAAAGAGAGAAGAGTTCTATGATTTTAAGTAAAAATCAAATAAAGGCAATTCAAATTTAGAAACAGAATAATTTTAGTGATATTCTATGGTGACATAGTAAGAGTTGAATAAAAGATTTGCTAATCTCTTTCTCTATTTTTATTTTTTAAAAGTTTAAAAAGTACAGTCTTCTCATCTAGGAATGATGCCTGGTTTCTGTCTTAAGTGAATTTTTATATTTTTTTCTTACAACATTAAAAAAGAAGTTAATACTGTCAGAGTCCCACCCAACTCTAGCAGAACTGGTGTTTGCATAAATGATGACAACCTGCACTCCTACCATAGCTTTTGTGATTCCAGTGAAACATGTTTCCTAACATAAAGCCGATTTACCTTGGAATGTCAGGGACAGCTTTAGAGTAACTGGTAAAAATTAAAACCTAAATTAAAACCCAACCCAACATAGTTGGTATTTCTTCCAACGAATGAAGACCTGTTCACAGCCAATGTTGAAAATTAAATGGAACAGACTCTTCTAAGAGAAAGTACATAGCTACTTCCCTCCAAGCAACAATTGAGAATATTGATCAGAAATTCTGGCCCTTTCAGACTATGGCACTTGTTACAATGACCTTCTGGGCATCCCTAATCCAGTGCAGGCACTAGGTGGCTCTAACTGGAGATGCTTAAATATCCATTGGTAATAATGAGTGTCCGAAGTAACAGTGCTTTGCTCTATGTGTTTTCTTCTATAAACCTAGTGAGAATCTGCTCCCTTATCCAAAAGAATGCATGCATGCCAAATTTTAGAAACTGGATAGAAAGTATGTTCTATGTCCTTTCATTCCCTTCATAATCTCTTTTCTCCTTTACCAAATCTGTCCTTGGAAAACCAGTTGCCACACATTCCCTGTATATTTCTAAATAAATTGGATCTACTGCACCTAATAAATCACTAATATTTTGGTGTCAATGAACTTGGTGTATTATTTCCAGAAATTCAGCCATGTCCCTATGGTAGAAATTAAAAGTATGTGAGGAAAATGCTTTGGGACAGGAGAGTTTTTGAGGTTCTTTGATCTTGCTGCATAAATATCTAGATACTCTGTTTTTTGGCAGTCCCTGGTTTTTGCCCTTCTTTTCTTCCATTAAAATCTTTTGTGTTTTTTTTTAAAATTGTAGTTCAATAATCTGTATAATCAGAATAATTTCAAGTTTTGCATGCTAACATGCCTAGCACACATATTTAGGTTTAAAGCTGAAAGAATACACATTACTGCCATTTTTTATTTGCTCTTCCTTTACTTCATTTAACAAATACTTATTACACACCAGGAGCGCTAGCGCCAGACTGCCTGGTTTTAAATAGAGCCTGTGTTGGTTACTAGCAGTGTGACTTTAGAAAAGTTATCTAACATCTCTATTTGTCTGTTTCCTCATGTGTAAAATGGAGACACTGGTGCTTCATCATAGAGCTGGTGTGAGAATTATTGACAATATATGAAAACTCTTAGACTAGCACTGTACACATAAGGACCCTACATATAGGCTATCACTACTACTGCTGCTGTCTCTTCCTATAAAGGCACTAATCTCATAGATGAGGGCGCCACCCTCATGACCTGATCACCCCCCAAAGGCCTCACCTCTAAATACCATCACATTGAAAATTAATATTTCAACATATGAATTTTTTGGAGGGACACAAGCATTCAGTCCATAACAATGTATAATCTCATGTCTCAAAAAAAAATATGTGAGAAAAGTATAATTTATAGATAAGGGAACAGAATTTTTGAGTTTTAAATAATGTGCCCAAGATCATGGAGCTGGTAATGGCCTAAGCCAGTATTCAAACCCAGGCCTCCTTGATTCAAGAGCACACACCCACCCCACACACACACACACATACACACACTATTTTCTCCTGTTATACCATACCACCAGTAACTAATTCTGTGGGAGGATTCAGGGAAAACCTTTCAGAAGAGGTGATGTTTAGGCAGTGTATTGAAGGATGAATGTGAGTTATTCAGTAGAGAATGGAAGAGGCATTTGTGATGGAGGGAACAACAGGATTACATAAATGAGAAATTGGTTGCTGGCCTTGTTCTTTGCCAAGCAGGTGCTGTACCAACCCTGTAGATTTGTTCTTCAAGGATATGGGATAGGAGGACTGGGGAAAGGACCAGGGCATCTGATGGCAGAATCTACTTAGCTCCATTCTCCACAGTAATCCCAGAGCAGACTGTGGGTGAAGGACCTCCATTTCTCTCTATTATTCTCTCCACTCTATAAACACAGAGTGGTTCAGCCCACAGTCATTTATCTAAGCCTGCTTCTTCTACACAGAAGAGAATCATACGCCTTAGGAGCAATATTGCTAGGCATATTGATAACTTTATTTTGAAAAGCAGAAGGCACTTTTTGTGGATTTGATTTGATTTCCTCATCAGAGGATGTTATTTGAGATTTTGCAGGTGCAGGCTAACATCTCTATGAGGCAGAGGCACTTTGTTTATTTGCTCACCGTCCATGACTTCACCGGGCATGTTGGTGCATCTGGTTAAGCCCAGAGAAGAGACATTTGCAGGATCAAGCCTCACCATCTTATCAATGTGCCAAGATGTTTTGAATGTAAAGACGGGGAATATTGTCCAGTGGTTCTGCTGCTTGAAGGGCCTTTTTCTGATTGTTTTAAAACGTGAATACTATTTTCATGGAAAATATTGTGTGGGGCTCTAGTATAAATAAGGTAATACAATGAATTTTAATTGCATTTAAGCAGGCATTGCTACTACCAAAAGATGCAGGAAAGTGGAATTGAGATCATTATAAAAAAATATGGATTTAGAGATAAGGCCTAATATAAAAACAGATTTTGGTAACTTCCTGGAGTAAATTGAAATTTGGTCTCAATGCTAATATTGTCTAATACATTCAAGAATAAAATACTGGCTTGATCTCGGTTATTGCTCCATGGAGATAAACTCCTCATCCATGGAAGATGAAATAAATAACCCTTGAAGGTTTCATACCATTACTATGCAGTGCACAATAACAATACAACAACAAATTAACAAAGTAGGGTCTATTATTGGAGAATGATTTCACGTCAGCTTCAGAGCAGTATACTCATTTCAGAAGTCAGTGTAATAAAAGAGCATTTTATTTCTCCAGTATCCCTGAGGAAATGTGTGTGTGTGTGTCTGTGTGTGTGTGTCTGTATTTGGTCACATAAGTATGTTTTCATGATAACCCAGTCATGCCCTTTTATCACAAATCAAGTTTTTAATTTCCCTGATCTTGATTTAAAAAATCTAGAATTTCATAGGATGGATATCAAAAACAACAACCAGAGATTAGTAGGCTTTTAATAAATTAGTCCTTTATTCTTGTAACACCTGCTCTGGACTCCTAAACTGGGGCAATCACTAGGGCAGAAACTAAGCCAATAATAGGGGCTTAAATACACCAACCCTGTACTTTACATATAGCAGCTACTAAATAAATGTTGGAAAACTGAATTTCAAACAGTAGCCCTGAATATAAGGGCAAATATAAGGGGTTTGATACTCAAGGTATTCTGTTAGCAAGGGCTTATTTTCACATGGCCTGTATGTTTCTAGTAATAGCAGCAAACAACAGACCATTCTGAGTCATTACCATTGGTCTCCATAGGTAGACCCAGCCCTTCCACTTAAACATAACTTGTGTTTGTTTTGTTATATCACTTTCCTAAAAATTTTGGGGAGGGGACAGGAGATGAAAATTCACGTTTCCAATGCAGAAACTTGTGTTCAAGTATTTGCATTTTTATTAAAATACCTAAAATGATTGGGCAACTAATATTTTAAAAAAGAACTATAGCTGTTTTAGTTATTGCTACTGAGCTTAGGACAGCTGTTGCAGATATGAACAGTTTGAACTTTAGTGTAAATATAAATTTTAAAGAAAATGGGATCATGAGTGGCTTCTTTACTTTAGCTCATCAAGCCATTCTGTTTATAATGTTTTCTTTCCCAAGTAGGAGGTGGAACCTTATCACATCTATGACTTAACGCTATTTTGGTTATATGATAACATTCATCATCAGAACTCCTGAAGTGCTGTACATTTCCTACAGAATCAGGGTCAGATTCCTATGTTGCATGGATGTAGTGGTACACCTTGACTTCTCTCTTCACGTACCCTGCCCAAACGTCGAGCTGAGCAGCCTCTTATTCCTTATTGGTACCTGATACTTTCTTGGTTCTACCTCTCAGTGCATCCTCTTCCTTCTAAAGAAAAAAATTTTCCACCCATTTCCATGTGTTTATATCTTACTTACCTTTAATATTTTACCTCAAATGTCAAAATTTTTTGAAGAATTCCCTGATTCTTGCATTGGACATGATTACTCTCTCTCTCATTTATATAAAATCTCTCATATATTAAGTATCATTTTGATCTCATTTTGCGATGCTTTCTTTTCTACTCTACCAATAAGAACAAAATCACAAGGATAATGATAAGTATTAAACCTTATTCTATAATATGAAAAGTTCCTTATGTACATTATCTCATGCAATCCACAAAACAACCCCATAGTGGAGATAATGCTATTATTATTCCTAATTCACTTAGGAAGAAATTCTTAGAGAGGGCACAATAATTAATCCAAGGTCCGGTGGTTGGTTTTAGATCTGGAATTCTAATTCATAGACCTTATTCTTAGCCAATAGGCAAGACTGTGCTTCATAGCTATACCTCCTTTTGCTTGTAACTTACCACTTTCTACTTTGTTGTGTAATTACCGATGACCTGAATTACTATAGTTGTTGTTCCTTGAGGGCTAAAATTATGTTTGATTCTTCTTGGTATTTTAAACATGACTGAACTCAGGGTT
Source organism: Balaenoptera borealis (assembly GCF_965194805.1). Classification (NCBI taxonomy): domain Eukaryota; kingdom Metazoa; phylum Chordata; class Mammalia; order Artiodactyla; family Balaenopteridae; genus Balaenoptera; species Balaenoptera borealis. Next base: position 89,833,129 of record NC_138866.1, read on the forward strand.
TCACACTAAAGTAAGGGTGGTCCAAAACTATTTGGAGAACAACTGAAAAATTTGGAACTTTTCATATATTCTTTTATAGCTCTGACATGGAAGATTTATTGAGAGAGGAAAGAACTATGTTTAACTGTCATCAAAATAAAGTGGAAAATATAGCTTTGCCCAAAAGAAATGACATGTTCTGAAAGAATAAAATTAAAATGGGATTTTAATCCATTATCTAGTCTATCTGAAAATAAACAAGGACAGTCACCTGATTGAAGGAGTAAATGTCTTTAAACTTTCACAGTCACTGTGTAATATTCATAAATGTGGAATCTGGAAATCTATTTCCCACTGAAATGAAAGAGATTATACTTGACTAAAAAAAATTAATATTAATGAAACAATAGCTAATATTCATGATATTTTAATAATTAGAGAAAGGAATAATAACATTTATTCATATTTTTAACTTTATTTTATATTGGAGTATAGTCAATTAACACTGTTGTGATAGTTTCAGGTGCACAGGAAAGAGACTCAACCATACATATACATGCATCCATTCTCCTCCAAACTCCCCTTTATTTATATTTATATCATGCAGATAGATAACTGACTGCTTTTCATCAAGATGATTGTCACTAAATTTACAGAGCCTCAATACTGAAGTAGGAGAAGGTGTTGAAGATAAGATATCTTATCTGGAGACTAATAACCTTTTTGTCTTTAACAAGCTATCTTATCTTTACTACTGTTTTAGAAGCTCAAGAGAGTGGTGACCTTGAATAAACACTGCTATTTCCATCATCATGTCCTGAGACTGATTCAGAGAGGAAATGTCTCATCAGAAGGATGGAATACAGTCCAGGCTTATGAAGTAGCAGATAGACCTGTGAGGAGCTCACCTTCTAAGATTGAAGAACCTTCTGTTCCGGGTCATTTATCTTAGTCATCCTAACTACACTCCCAATTGCACAATGAATGCTAAGAAGAGTTTAGACTTCCTTCAACCATCCTGTTCATTCATGAGGTAAAAAGAGAGATGAGGATGAAAGCCTAGTTGATTGACAGTTTTGATTATATTCTTAAGGGTCTAATTGAATAGTGTGTCCTATAAAACTTCCTGAACATTAAGTATATTCCCAATATTGGTTATATTGTGCTACAAAAATCCTGTCACCTAGGAGGATTTATTCTGATTACTTCCCACCTATACAGAGTTAACATCATGTAGACATAATGAGGCTGATAGAATTTTCATGAAATAGTTGTTGGATGTATATTGTTTGGATACTGGGATATTAACATCTCTATCTAGTAATCCTCCAAGCAAAGCTCTTCACAGCCAAATAATAATACAGCTAAACAATGTCACGAGAGGTACTTTTAGGGTCTTGATTTGCTGCTTTATTTTCTTTCTTTTTTATTTTAAATTTAATTAATGTATTTATTATACAGTAGGTTCTTATTAGTTATCTGTTTTATACATATTAGTGTATATATGTCAATCCCAATCTCCCAATTCATCCCACCACCACCAAACCCCCCCCCCCCCAACTTTCTCCCCTGGTGTCTATACGTTTGTTCTCTACATCTGTGTCTCTATTTCTGCCTTGCAAACCGGTTCATCTGTACCATTTTTCTAGGTTCGACATATATGAAAAATATGGAATGCTTCACGAATTTGCGTGTCATCCTTGCGCAGGGGCCATGCTAATCTTCTCTGTATTGTTCCAATTTTAGTATATGTGCTGTCGAAGTGAGCACTGCTGCTTTATTTTCTTCTGCCAGTTTATTCATTTATATACATATATAAATATATATACTAATTTCTGTCAAATTCAGTTCATAAGGAAATCTTTATGATCAGCGTTTTCAGGTTACCCCAAGAGCCTCACAAAAGATACTGAATTTTATGATGCAAATTACACTGATACTTCCTAAAGAGTTCTGTGTTCTGTCTTTGTAATGGAGTCTTTAGATTTCTTTAGACCTGCATCCCACTTAGAAGTCCCTGACCATACTAAGCAAGTTCAATGACTCTTTCCTAGAGTCAATCAAATAAAAATAAAATTTCTTTTTCTATAATAAATGGTAGATCAGGATTTTTCTCCCTCTTTTCCCTGTACTTTATGCTTCTAACAAGGAGGCACATCTCCAGTGTTTTCTACCTTGATACCTTGCTGTTTCCACTGAGAATGTGTCACACCCCAGTTATATGTTACCTTCTCCAGGAAGAGTTCTCTTTTTGTCCAGCAGAATTGATCTCTTCATTCTCTAAACTTATAACTCTCTTGTAGCCCTTATCATATTATTTTAAATTTTATTACACATCTGATCTTCCCAGCTTAAGGATAAATTACTTGAGGCTAGGGAACATGCTAATCTCATCTTTGAGTCTGCCACAGCTCATAAGGCAATGTCCAAAAAAGGTAGGGAGTAAATATTTGTCAGGAAAGAACAAGTGAATTGTCATTTTCCTAAAGACAATAATGAAGCCAATTTTGTACCGTTTGTGTAAAATATTGGATAAGGTTGTCGAGATTGTTGCACACAGAATCTTTTCCTTTTTTTATTGAGGTCATTAACGTGGAGAAAAGGGCTATGCAGACAATTATGAAGGATATATCTTAAGATAAGTAGTTAGAAAGATTTTCAAGATTTTGAAAAATATGTTTCACAAGGAACCAGAATTTAAAATATTATTTAGTTCTTTTTCTATGGGTTTCTTAAACCCCACAGTGGATTCGCCACTGATAAGCACTCGCTCTTGCTCTCTTTCTTTTTTAATCCTTCAGTTTCTAAGGTAACTTTTAATATCTTGGCATCATTCCATGGTCTTTGGTGTGCTGATACTTTTCTTATAAGGCCGTTTTTTGAGACTATACCTTTTGGTGATTTCAGAATAGAAAGAGATATAAACAGTGCACCTTCCCCATTGAATGTCATAATAGTTTTCAACACAGAGGTGTATTGCTCATGATTCTAGTGATTCAAATTCCTACTTTTCCTAGGGTAGAAAGAATGTAGAGCCACAAATACCCTTCCTTTAAATTTAACTATACCATCTTATCATAATGTCTTCTAATGAAATATTTTCTGAATGGTTTGACGCAGGTGTCTGTGCTGGTTGTGGGAGGGTGGGTTACGAAGAATGAGATGAATGTGAGAGTTCAGGGATGGGCACAAAGCAATAATTGACATTTGACTGTTGTGGCAGAGCCTTTACCAATATCCAGTCTGCAGTTCCTCAGTCTTAGGGAAACAAAACACTACTGTGCTTCACTGAACCCTTATCTTGCTTCCTGCAAGAGCTGAGTATAGCCTGAATCTTTTTCATGGTTCTCTATTTTACATTGAACAACACATAGCAGAATGTATCGTCAGTAATGCCAGTAAGCTCTGATCCTAGTTGGGTATACCACATTTTTCCCCTCTATATTACTTATAACTTCTCCTTGAACAAATTTAGCTGTACCATTTCAGGAAACAGAGGTTGACCAAAATCCTCAAGCACCTCTGGTTAAGAGGGATTTTCACTGCAATGCATACACATAATACTTCGAGGCATTTTGTAGGGTGAGTAAAATTTGAGAAATGTATATCCAAATAGTATGCACAAATTGTGTCTATATGATTTATAAGTACCTCATCAACTTATAAACAACTAGTAGGAAAAAATGTAAAGAAATAATAATAGGATATTATGAGAACTAGAAGGACTGTAGAGGAAAGCATATCTCAGTCTCTCATTTTGAAGATGAGAAAACTAAAGTCCAAATGGGTTAATTGATTTTCTCAGTATCATTTAGCCATTAAGTGACAAAGCAAGGACTCCTGACTCCTGGTCCAGTGCTCCCCTCCATCATACCATTGCGTTCATATAAGGAAGAACTAGCTTCAAATGGATTCTCTGGTGCTTATTCAGATGTTTCTTGAACAAACTTAGAAGCTTTAAGCTCTATCCCATCTTCCACTGAGATGCCCCATTCCATCACTGGGTAGGTCTTACTGTCTAATATTCTTATCATTCTCAAAATCTAGTTTCCTGTAACTTCCACCCATTGGACCTGGTTCTTCTCCTTAGGGCCACACGCATGGAACCTGTTTCTTCTTTCCAGTTGCAGTAGTTCAGCTATTCAAAGACAACTGAGGTTCCATCCCCACATCCCAAGCCTTCCTATAATTTTCTTTCCATGATAAGCATTCTCAGTTGCATTAGTCCTTCACATGGAGAAAATAGAGAAAAGGTTTTTTTACCCCTCAACGTAATTGGTCGACATTTCCCCCCTTGTTTTTAATTTTATATTTTGTGTTTAATTTTTACAAATCACAATGAACAATTCTCATGGCTCAGTTTTCCAACCCCTCCCTCGCCCTAGTCCCTTCTGATCTTTTTTGAGGTTGAAATTTAAGATTAGGAGTCCACTGTTATTTGGCAGAGGAAAGGCAACGTGGGATTTACCATTGAATGAGAAGATTTCCTTTTCCCTGTGAGTTTTCAGTTAGCCTGTCTCCTCTCCACTGAAGAGCGGGTAGGGGTGAATCAGTGAGATGATGCCAGAAGTGATACAGGCACATAATAGTTATGGTTAGAAGTGGCTGCTTGCCACTCTGCACAGAGGAGACTTGTGTGGTCAGCAAAAGGCCTTGCAGTTCACATCATGTCTCTATTGCTGGCAGCATAAGTACAGGAAGAAAAAAAAAAGTGAAAAGTGGGCTTATTTAACAGCTTTAAGCTGCCTAAAATGTGTGTTTCCAGCCCTAGGGGACACAATCATTCAAGAATTTGTAAAATTGTTCCAATGAATTCATCAGATTTTTTTGCATATTATTTGAAACCAACTTAAGAGAAGATTTAAGAGGCCAGGAAGGAATTTTTGAATTCATGTGATTAAAGATGGCAAGGGTTTAGGATTTTCCTTCTTGGGCATCAAACTGTAACTTTGTATACCAAATTTCCATGTTTTAAAACTCTGTTCTCTCTTTCTTGGTGTTCAAGTTAGGGGAGGAAGAGTAAGAGGCTGAGGGGCTGGAGAAGGAAATGGGGGCAGAAAGGAGAGGGAAGTAGTTGTAGATCGCAAGTAATGAAGGAGTGATTCCAAAAACCAAACTGCCAATCAATTAAATATAGATAAGAGGACTGAGATTCTGAAATGTTGAAACAAAAATTAAATTAAAAAGAAAATAGTAGATGCTGATCATAACTTTACCACTTCAAAAATTTCTGTTATAGCTGTTGTTTTCCTTTTGTTTCTAGATAAAAATGAAAAGCTTTATGTCTTGCTTGCAACTGATATTGCCTAAGAAAGATATTCAGGAATCAAAGAGCAGAGGTGGAAAATTATTCAGATTAGATAATTGTCAGAATAAAGACTGTGTGTATGTGTGTGTGTGAAAGAGAAAAGTTTCAGGAATGCATCTACCATTGTAGTGTTTTTAGAGACAGACATCTGCTCTAGCTCCTTAGTTTTGGTATATCCTGTAACCTTCCTTTCCATTTGCTTTACCTGTCAGGACTATGCTTACCTGCTTAAATAGCTTTTAAACCAGCTCTGAGAAGGAAAAAAAAGGACTCAATGCACTTGACAGTGTGGTTAGAGAACTGCTCTCTTAAATCCAGCAGGGCTTCCTTGTGATTTACATTGCAGATCAGTGTGCATCAGACCTTCGCTCTAGGAGGACATGTGAATTAGAAGGCCATGTTTTCCCAGTGCAGAAATTATAATTACAAAAACAATTTCAAGGGCAAGATTTTGCTGTTTTCAATTGCTCTTCCAAGTCTCTGTTTACAGTATCTCTTAGTTAAAAGTGACATTCTACTCTGGTTACCACTGAGGAGGAAGGAAGACCGTAGACTATCAGAGCTCCAAATGGGGACAACCTAACCCAGAGGGAAATTCTGAGAAACAGTGGGAGTTGGCAGCCTGCTCAGTCCTTGTTGGTTTTTCCTGTTGTACCAAGTTCTCTTCTTTTGGTGTCTCTGTCAATGTTCCTTTTCTTTTCTCCCCTCCCCACCCTTTTTATTGTTCATTTGAGAGAGACAGGCAGAGAAGAGGAAGAAGGTGGGAAAAAAGAATATGAACCTATTCATTCATCCTCCCTATTTTAGGGAGGATCATCCTAAAAGTAAAAGGAAAATTGATGCCAACAAATGTCATTAAGTACCTCCTAGGTTTCCATCCAGTTCCAGATAAAGTAGGCAAAGGTCCCTTCTCTCCCCATAGAGAAGAACAGAAGAACTCAACAGTCTAGAAGACTATATGATTATCTAATAAACAGTTTAAAATATGATAACTGCCTCAGAAGACATGTAGGAGCATATTTGAGATGCTGGGAAAATCAGAAAAATTTGAGCCTAGATTTGAAGGATCAGTTCACCAAGGTACATGCTGTGGGAAGGTAAAGAGGGGAGAAGGGGACAAAAAAATCTTTACAAAGGTGTGATCATAAGATGTCAGAGCTGCACTATGCCTTCATCTCTCATTTCACAGAAGGATAAAGAAAAACTGAGCAAAGTGTCTATTAAAATTCAAGTGCAGATGTATAGGTAAGGCATCCATTAATCAGGAAATTCATCCATCTGTCAGGCCTATCCACACATCCATTTATCTCTTCCTCTCCCCCATCATCGGTCCCACTCTTTCATCCCTCCTGAAGGACCCAGAGTTTGTTAGGAGAGCCAACTCCCTTCTCAGTCCACTGCTCGTTTATAATAACGCCCCAAACCATTTTATTTCATTTTATTTGTGAATGAGAATAGGGTCAAACCTCAATTGTTTATAGGCATGGAGGGGAATAGAGACGTTGATTATGCCAAAAGGGCAGATAATCTTCAAATCCCTTCTATTAAAATGTGAACAGATTTTAATGCTTAGATAAAATGGGGGCTGTGCATGACATTTTGATAAAACACTCCAAAACAAAAACAAGTAAAAACCCAAAACCCCAGAACACCAAGACAGCCACCCAGTGAGAAGACCAGAGGAAACTGAGAAATACTTGAATATGTACATAGCCATTTGCTGTATTTACATAGTAATATCAGAGACTGATACCTTTCCACCCTCCAAAGCTATTAGCAATGCCATCAGCTGATTCAACACAAAAGATGATTTTGGTGGGGAATCCTCTCCACAATTATCCGTAGTAGGAAGGCATATCATTACAAGGTTTACTAATATATTACAAACGAACTAAATATATTTAAACTCAGTTTAAAAGAAGCTCCATATTTCTGTAGACATCGGGAATTTTTAGAAAACCATTTCCCCAGAGTCCCACAATTTATTCTATGCCAGGGCTCTGAGTTTTCCCTGTAGGCAAATGATGCTATTCTCCAAACTCTTCATTTGACTCTTGAAAGATTGTGTGGCCACTACATGTGAAAGGGAGCCTTCCCAACCATATCCTTGAACAAAATAACGTTAGTGGACTTGGTTGGTTAGTAGTTACTTTTCTGTGGAGAATGATCACCAGGACCCATGGAAAACCAGTTATGGATGCTATTATATAATCACCATTTATTTCTTGGCCTTTTGTGGTTCATAATCTGTCCTTTTCTGCACAGTAACTTTGGTCTCCCCACCCCCAGTTTATTTATAGAGAAATATTTTTGAAAGTAATAAAGTGACAGCATACAGGTTTAGCTTTTTACTATAATTGCTTCCTCGTGATGATCCCCATTTAAACAGGGGAACTTACTATGGTCTGTTGGGGAGGAGGGAAAGGAATGGACTGGAATGATAGGAAATATGCCTCCTATTCCCTTATCCTCCAAAAACTTTCCGAGTCATCTGGTGAAAGGATCATCTTTATATATTCCACTTTCCTGATTTCTGAAGTGGGTAGGAGACCACCTGGCTGTAATTGATTTCCTGGGCAGAAGTGGTAATGTGTGAATGAGGCTCTTTCAACACCCACATGGGTGGAGGTCTGGATTTCATCAGTCTCACAGGAGAGCTGTGTACTCCATGAGGCAGGGCCCTCAGTGGGAATCACGGCTATAGCTGCTTTATGCATAAGAGCAATAAAGTGTTTTATGAGATTATTTTCATGTTTTAAGTATAAATTTAGGGTGCCCATTGCCCGGGAGTAGAGAGTTAACTCTTCTGACCTGTACAGCTCTGGTAAGACAGAAGACAAGAGAAACTTTTCACTCTTGTATTTAAGAACAGTTTTAGTTCTGGTTATACTTGGTCTGCCATAATACCTTTTTAAAATTGTTTTATTAATTTTTATTGGAGTATGATTGCTTTACAATGTTGTGTTAGCCTCCACTGCACAACAAAATGAATCAGCCATACACATACAGATTGCCATAATACCTTTTATAGAATTTATCATGTCATCTCTTTGGATCTTAGAAAGCCAGATGCATATCTTCTCTCCTCCCTGGACTGGACATTCTTGAAAGTAAGAACTATATTTCCTATGGCACCTAGCACAGTGCTAGATGTGTGTATATCTGACATCTGATTGATATTTATTGAATCATCAAGCTCCTTAACCTCTCTGTGTACCTCAGTTTCCTCATCTATAATAGTGATTTCATAAGGGTTGTCGTGAGAATCAAATGACCTAATACATGTGCAGTTCTTAGAGCAATGCCTGGCATATAGTGGGCAATTGATATTTACCTGGAATATGGAAAGTGTGTGTTGGTGGGGGTGTTCCCTCTTTCCTCGCCTCTCTGGGAATGAAGCACAATGAGCATGAACACTTAAGCTTCTGAGAGGAAGAAGCTATGCAGTTAGAAGACATTTATTATATATGTAGCTGAAAATTATCATAAAAATTCAAATACTTAGTTTATACCAACTGAAAGAAATATCTTCCTAGGGATTAGTACCTGATTGACAGAATGAAAATATAAAAAGAGTAAAAGAAAAAAAAATGATAATCACATTTCTAGTTAGGTTATAATAGCTTTTCATTCAGAGATTCTTTTTTAAAATTTGCTTCAGTCTTATGACAAATTTGCAAGGAATATTTTGTGAGACTTAGCACAGTTTGGAGGCGATCAAATAGAGCTGGGGGAGGAAAAAAACAAAAGCTCTAAGCAGATTCTAATGTGGTTGGGCTAAAAGACACAGAGCAATGGTGGATTGCGCTCACACCCACGGACAATGCTTGGTATGATCTGGGCCCAAAGAGGATCTCAGAAGTGCTGTGTTTGGCATGGTCATGGTCCTTCAGGCTGAGAGGTTCTTTTTTTTTCCTTCCTAGCCTTCTAAACAAGGATATAAATTTTCCAGAATGTTCATTCTGCCGGTAAAATAATGTGACACAACTAGTCATATCGGGCAAGTGCATCCTGCTCATCAGTGAAGGGATTCTAAAACTTAATGAATCCTTAAGTCCACTAATGATGTCTGGATGTTACTGAAGCTATTATCCTAGATCGCTTCTGACATTTGTGTCTTCATATCGGAGTGCCAGCATTCTTCAGTTTCCCCTAGTACACGCTGAGCTTGCTTAGCAGATAAGTATAGGTCTCTGTGAGCAACTTACATTTACAGAACTTTTTAGACCTGCACTGTTCAGTATGTTAGCCATTAGCCATCATGTGCCTATTTTAAATTAAAATTAGGGAAAATTTAAAGCTGTTTCTTTGTCATACTAGCCACATTTCAAGTCAATAGTCATATGTGTCTAGCAGCTACCGTATTGGGACAACACAGATTTGAAACATATCTGTTATTGCAGAAAGTTGTATTGGATGGTGCTGCACTAGACTACAGGTATAAAGCAAGAAAATTTACCAGTTTCCAATAAAGAGCAAGTATATCCTGTTTGAAGAAAATCCAACCTGTGAAAATGTAGACTTACAAAAAGAATAATTTAGGAAGATTTCATTCTCTTCAAATGGCAGTTCATAATAGGTTCTATTCAGCTACCTTCACTGATTTTTAAGTGTTTATGAATCCTTAATTACATTTAGACAGCAGTTAAAAAATAATATGAAATAAAGTAAAATGTAAGCCTTTAATGAAGCACAAAGTCATAAGAAACTATGAAGCTGGAAAATTTTATCAGGCTTGTGGAGTGGATATTTGAAATATATATCCACATATATATTTGAAACCAGCCAACCTGGATTTGGGTCTCAACTTTGCCTCTTGCCAAATGGTGGCCTCCTTGGGCAAAAACAGGCAAAACTCACCCCACATAGGAGCTTGGTAACTACTAGGCCCTTTCCCAGTTCCTCTCTTCTTCCTCACCTCCTCCTCAGGGTCTTCTTTTTGCCTTCTTCCTCCCTTGCATCCTGGAGCCTGGAGCCTGGTACTTTCACGCCAGCCACTCGGTGTTTCAGGATCTAGCTGTGCTGGCCAGATAAACTCCTCTTTCTTTCTTTGACATCCCCCTGACCAGTCACCCTTTCAGATAATACCATGCTTTCATTCAGTCAACATCTGCATCTCCCCTTGGAAAGGAGCAGCAGCAGTGAGAAGCTCACACCCCATGGCAGGGCACTGATGGAGAAATTCTGGGCAGCTTTATTCCTTGAGTTGGATCAAAAGGAATAAAGAGCATTAAAGTAGAAATCAGAAGATCTGGGTGTCAGTCTCAGTGCTGACAATGATTTCTGCAAATCCTATATCTCATGGTAAAATTCCTCATTTATAAAATGGAAAGATTGGACTAGAAAGCCTCTTGTTGCTCCCTTCCATTCAGACTTCAGTAAGAACAACTAACTGCCTCCCAGCTAGACTGGCAACTTTGTGAGGGCAGGGACTTGGGCTGCCTGTTCCCGGCCGTGTCTCTCAGGGTCCAGCACAGTGCCGGTCACTTAGCAGCTGCCCAGGGCATATCTGTGGGATGAGTGGATGGCAGAGGTAACCTGCCTCCCTTGTATGTGCTTTTCTGCTGGATCCAGTGTCTCTATCATCCACTACCTTCACTCCGCTCAGCCTCTTGCACCCTTCTATTTCTGGTATCATCACTGCTGTACCTTTTCTTTTTAGAAAGTCTCAGGAGCTCTGTTGCATTACACCATCATTTCTGATTTCTCCATATAGCTGTGGCTAGAAAACAAACTGTGCTGTGTAATTATCCTTGCAACCCTCTCCTCAAAGACTTCCAATTTAATAGAGTTACCAAGATTTAAAAACATTAAAACAAAAATGAGCTTGTTAGAGTAAATTTGGCTTCATAAATGGGTTCCCCTTTTATTACAAAGCATTGATTTCTGTGGTCACCTTTTCTGAATTATTGAAAGCTGAGTGGACTGTCTTAATTGGCAAGGAGAAATGTCAGCAAGCAACTACCATGGAAACCAAAGAGGGAATACACAGGGTGAAGAAGAAATAAAGAGGAATGGGGGACAAAGCTGGCTCCCTAGTCAAGTGGAAATCATCATGAGGAAACAGATACACGCCTGCCTTGGTGAAGCTGTTGGAATATTAATACTAGTCTGGGAGAGGAGTGGGTAAATCGTATGCTGAGGGGTCAGTATAAATACAGAGCCTCATGATTCCATAGCAAGAATAGGAATTCTTGTTTCCCAGGCAGGAAAATCTTTCTTCTTGATATTGGAATCTGGCCTTGGCCTAACACAGACTGACCAGCAGAACTGCCCTGGGGTCTCACTTCTCCCCCTTACCAGGATGACTTTAACCTCTGGATGTCCCCATCTGACACAGTCACTGATGCTTGCTGACCCCACTCCTCACTGGGCTCTTGTGTGGGTTTACCAGCCCCCCAAAAAAATCTGCTTTAGGCTCTGAGCTTCTTGGAGATCATAGTAATCAGTGTGGAGAAAGCAGAGTGGCCCTCTCTGGAGCCTCCTAACCACCAGTTTGGAGAGGAGAGCAGTGGCTGTGGCCAACCATAATGAATTCCCCACAGGGGCTGGTCAGAGGAAGGGCGAGGGAGGGGGCAGCTGCAAGCCTCTGAGTTGCTGTTCCTAGTACACAAGACATTTTCACCACTCGGAGAGGAGCCCCCTCCATACTGGAGAGCTGGCCGAGAGAGTGGCCAAGTTTCTTGAATTAGGGCCAGTGGGAACTTCCAGAGGTGATGACCTCATGCTGCTCATTTGCTCTGGGGGAAATATGCAGGCTCTCTCAGGTCAATGACCAAATCCTTGGGAGCATACTGACACAGGGTGACTTCTTTAGGAAACCTTCTGAACATTTCTGCCCTTCAATACCTGGATCAAATGCAATAGAAAAAGATCTCCAAACAGAGCAATAGCAACAATAGTCATAATAGCAGCTGATACATAACATTTACTTACTACATTATCAAAAACTGTTGTATGAACTTTTATATGTGCTTACTCAGTGTATCCTCACAAAAACTTTATAAGATAGGTAGTATTATTGTTCTGTTTTACAGATGAAAAATCTAAGGCATAAGAAGGTAACCTGTCCAAGACCATAGAGCTAGTAAATGTCAGTAATGGTGGTATCTGAAATTTGAACCTAAGCATTTGGCTTCAACGTATGGATTCTCAGCCGCTACTAAGAACATGCCCCTAAAATTGAACATCCATTCAATACCTATTATGGGCCTAGCATAAAGTATGCCTTATGGGGGTCTATGAATTTGAGTTCACTTCTGAGGTGGGATAGGGTGGGGGGAATACATGCCCCCATTCAGCACTGGGTAAATAACTTGCTGGGTCCCTTTTTAAAAAATTGTGAAGAAGTTCCAGATGTTGACGTTAAGTCATGGAGCATTAAACCAAACATGGGATCCTTCTGAAAGAGGAACAGGTGGCATCCTATGAAGCTGGCCCTGTCCCCAACTCCCAGAAAAACAAAACAAAACAAGACCTAGAGTACAAAGCAAATAACAGAGTATGTGTAAAAAGAAAGTGGAGTGAATGTGCTTGAGGTGAAATCTGTGAGAAAGATAGCATGCAGTCAAAAGTGGAGGGCACACCTACAAAATTAAGACATTACTTCCCAGTAAGGAGTCAGGAGCCAGGTTTGGGTGAGCATGATGGCTCATCACGTTGAACCCCCCGCCCCTTAGCTGTGTCATTCAGTTACACTTGTTCTGAAACAAAATTTTCCTAAGTCCTAGCCAGGTAGGTGTGGAATATTTTCACACCTTTGGAGCTGCAGGTCAAAACCAGCTGTGACTGAATCTGTGTGTGACAGGAGCCCAGCTGTATTATATTATCTCAGCTTCAAAATGACCACAGCTTACATAACTGTCTCATAATCAGTCATTCTAAAGATGCGAGAGACCAGAGAAGAAAAGGTCTAAAGGGGATTTTTAGTTCAAATAAGCTAGCTCCAGGGGTCTGCTCAGGGTCAACATGCAAGTTGCTGGGGAAGGAGCAGCGTAATTATCATTATTTATAGCCCTACATGGCAAATGTGGAATTTTATACAGTGGCTGTAATTTGTTTTCTATGTGACCAACACAGAATAGAGCAGGCAGCAGGCCACCTCTCCACTCCAGGGCCTCCCTCATTGCTCCTCTTCCAGTACCTTCCTTACCTTAAGCCTCACACCTACTTCCTGTCCCCCTCCATCCCCTCCTGCCCTCCCCATCTTGTACCTGGGCCCAGGACACAAATGATCCTGGCCATCTCAGAACAGTCTTGCTTCGGTCTGTGTGCTCGGGGCTGCATCTCAAATAGGCTCTGGGCACATCTGGCTGCACAGTAGGAGTGCCACGCTCCAAAGTGCAACAACGAAACCACAAAAGATCAAAAGAAAAGCATCGCAGGCAAGAAATGATCCTTATCTTTATCTCCACAGAATCCATCAAGTACAAGCATCTAAGAGATGGCAAGCAGTAAGATAACAAATGGGAAGCCAGGGGAAATTAAAAGCAACCACTAATCATTCGCCTTTCAGCTGGCCTGGTAGGGCCTAAAAGGCTCCAATAGGGCATCCCACAGACAGAACCTCTATTAGGAACGGACCCCAGCAAAATAGACAACCTGCTAATCATCAGGCCTCAAGATGACAGCCTGGCTAAGCAAAGTTAAAACAGGAAAGCCAATTTCATTTATACATTGCACACTGTTAGAATTGATTTCTCCCTTGCTTAGGATATTCAGTCTTACCTCTTCTTGGGGTTTGATGTTTTGCTGTTGAAGTATGGCTAATCTTCACCTCCTGCACCTGCAACTGTGCCCAGGGACTCCTGCAGGTAACTAACCCCACTGAAGCCCAAAGAACTACACCGTGGCAGTATAACATCTGTGAATATCTCTTCCTCTACTAGGAATTTGTGTCCAACATCAGCATCTAATCTCTTGACTGGGTCAAGTGTCCATTTATTTATGATAAAACTAGCCCGCCCATGCTTGAACAAATTTAGACATGGTATTAGAAACAGAATCCACCAAGATTTTTCTGGAGCATATTTCATTTAGATATGTAGAATATGACCTGGGTCAGTTAGGAGCCGACTACCCTCTTTATAGTATCAGTCTTTTATTCAAACTGGGATATAACTGATTACAAATGGTAAAGAAGGTTTGGACTAAAGGTCAAAATCCTGTCACTCTGATCTCGGTTATTCATATATAGCCGTGTGCTACAGCTTTTAGTCCATTTGTACCATATGCATTCATATTTTTAAATATTTTATTGTCGATAATAGGCGGTTGTGTTCAGTTGTTCAGGGGATGTACTGTATGATTCCACGAGCCATTCATATTTGTAATTTTTGTGGATGGTGCCCTCTGGAGTTGTGCAGTTAAAAATGTGCATGGTCATATGTGACAGCTCTGTGTACATCTGTTCTACAGGGACAAAAGCATTAATCTATTCAATAACATAGAGTAAGAATACAGAAATGATGGTTCAGACCCTGCCTATCAAAAAGAACTGTGACAAAGGCAAATATGTAAAGACAGAAAAATTGCACTGAAATAAAAAATGCCCTAAGACTATATTTCTGGTATGTACAGAGTACTGTTGGGAAATGTAGAAGAGAGTTATTAACTCTACTTGAAGGAATCAAGGGGGACTTCACAGAGGAGATGACATTAGACTGTGGTCTTGAGGGATGAGTAGATATAGAGTGAATAAAGAATTTCAGGCAGAGGAATCGTTGTGTGAAAAGACATAAGATATCAAAGTGTGCAGCTTTTAGAGGCAAGAAATTCTTTAGTACTAGGAAACAATGGGGACAGTGGGTACAGGCAAGAAGGGGTGTAATGGAAGATACAGTTAGAAAGGTGGGCCTTTCACAAAGGCCCAGATCACAAAGGACCCTTGTTCAACTGTTTGGACATCTAAGATAAAATTTTATCAATAAATGAATTCAGTACTGACTGCTTGGCCAGTTAAGCTCCAATCAGAATAAAATGACAGCCAATAAAACTCTGTCTTGCCTGTAGAGGCAGCAAAGTAGTAAGAGCATGGGCTCTGGAATGGGAGTGCATGGGCCATCCCTCATAGTTATTTAACCTCTGTACACATCAGTTTCATTAGCTGTTAAAGGGGATTCATAATAGTATCTGCCTCATAGAGTTGGTGTGGGTTTTACATGAGATAATCTATGATGTAATTCATTTGCCAGAGTGTCTGGTATTTACTAATTCACAATAACTGTTGGTGGATCTTCTTATACTGCTGCTACTTTTCTTCCTGCTCTTGCCCTCCCCCTCCTTCTCTTCTTCTAATTACTATTATTAACTATTATTATTACTGCTAATTTCATGGAGCCCACAGTCCAGATTGTCTCCTTAATCCTGCTCTGACTAGATTATAAATAACTAGTTTAGTGTGGGTGGACAGCAAACCTCAGGTCATCTGAATATCTGCTTACTATTAATAGCACTAAAAATGGAAGAAAATCAGGTAAATCTTAAGTATTTTTTCTTCTCACATCAAATAACACATTTTAAAGCTCTACTGTCTTCTAGCATACTCAACTATGGGACATATGAACTGTTTACTGTTCATTGCTTTACCTTAGTTTTTTTTCCCCTAAACTATAGCAAAAATCAGTTTAAATTATTTTAAAAGAAATTTCTGGAAAGGGGAACCCTTAGTCTGGGATTTTGCCATTATGACTACTTTCCCCTTCTCCTTCTACACACAGTTACAGAGAAAGAGAGGGAGGGAGGAAGGGAGAGAGAGAAGGAGAGATGGATTGATGAATACCATTGGCTTCTTTACTAAGTAATACTACAATCCCTGTATTTAAGCTGACAACACAGGCATCTCTTTAACATTTTAATTAAATAATGTTGGAGCAAGCCTTTCTGCTTTTCTGATGACAAGCCTTGGCTCATAGTCAAAAGCTCTCAGTTTAGCTTTGACAAGATGAGGACACTTCTGAGAGACCAAGGGCCCCCTGTAGCTTAATGCTCCCTATTTCTTTTCATAACAACATTTGGTGTGCGAGTAGAACATAATGTTTGCACCCAACAAAAAATGGTAGAGGGACAAGCCTTTTACCAGCCTTTCAGATCTCTTTCCAAGGGTGCACTTACAATTTCATCTTTCCTTTTTAGATACCAGTGTTCATAACCCTAAAACCATTGCAAGAGTGACCTCTAAGGTATGGCAAGCCAACAGCATTGTGCCAGGCTCCCCAACCTTGGCAAGCCCTGAGCAGCTGGCCATACAGTGACTCAGCAAGCCCCTTGGGGGAGGTGACGGAGGCAGCTCCACTAGCTGGTGATCAGAAAGCCTTGAGTCTCCTAGCCATGAAATCATTCATAAGTCTGACTCTCCAACACCATCATTAAGGCAAAAAAGTAGGTTTGTCTGACCCCTCACATACCCACTTCACACCCATAGACTACCGTTTTGGGTGTCTTTTCCCTTTTAACAGGGGAAACAGGGAAACTGGCCTTTATTTTAGGCACCTAGTAGGAGTTTCATAAATGCTGCCCTGATCCTTGCATTAACTGATAGACCTTTCCATTTTCATTTTAACAGTTACATAGCTTGAAGCTCAGAGTTCATACCAGAGTAACAGAGTGAGAATTGGAGCCCAGATTCATCTGATCAAAAGTCTTCTACCTTCTGCTACTTTTCAGCATTTAACATTTCTTCATATCTCCCCTGGAGAAAGATGCAGTCTCCCTTAGAGACGCTTCTTGGTCCCTATGGACCCTCTGGGATCACACTAAACATCCCAAATGATCTGTGTGTTCTTGGCAGGAGAGCTACATCACTGCTTTAATCTGTAAGTAACTTGGGTGCTAAGTGATATGGGTGAATATCATAAACCATGTGGAGCAAGAGAAGCCAGATAAATACCCTCTGGTTCCATTTGTAAAAGTTCAAAAGTAGGCAACACTAATGGACAGTGTCAGAAATCAAGGTAGTGATTATTTTCAGATTACAGGAAATGAAAGGGGCCCCAGGGGCTTTTAAGGTACTAGTCATGTTCTGTTTCATGAGCTGGAGCTGAGGACAGGGGAGTGTTCAGTTTGTGAAAATTAATCAAATCATTTACCTATGATTTGTGTACTTTTCTGTATGTATGTACTAATTCAATAAAAACATTTCTAAAAGTTGCATCAGGCTTAGAGCTCAGAGAGTTTTGAAGCAACTTCTTTGAATTATCTGACACCTTTACAGTGTATTGAAATTTTCAGGGAAAAAACACAATAATAGTTTATAAAAGAAAAAACATCTTAGAAAATTGCCCTCCATATCTTTCCACTATTGCTGATGTTTCATCTACTGCGTTAGGCTTAGTGTGAAAATTTGAATCCCAATATGTTATCATGGTTTAAATCCTCCCATTGAAATTCAAAAGTAACTATTCTGCTTTTTTCCTTCTGCTATAAGATACCGATTATGATGAAATGTGATTCATGTTTTAACCTTACTGACCATTATAGTAATCATTGATGTCTTTTACCATATACATAAAAGGTTAGTACATTAGAATTGTGTTGGATTACCAGCCCCTGCTAAAGCATATGTTATTGCCATAAGAATAGAGGAAGTTTCTACCGAAAGGAAAATTTTGAAATAGTGAGACACTATGATTCTGACTAGAAAATCTACGTACAGTGTGATAAATGTTCACATCATTTCAGGAGCCACCTATTACAAAATAAGTATGAAAATAGCCTGCATTAATTGAATGCTTGTTATATATCAGACACTGTTTCAAGTATATTGCATTGGGATGACTCACTTATCAGCCTATGAGAGAGGTCTTTTATTATCTCCATTTTACAGATGAGGAAAATAAGGCACACATATGTTATGTAACTTGCCTCAGATCCTCAGATTATTATACAGCCAGTTAGAGACAGAGCTAGGACATAAACCTACTCAGTTTGGCTCTGTCTTCTTCTGGTAAAGGGCAAGCAATTCATTCTCAACGTTTCACTCCTTCACCCTCTAATGCTTAGAAAAAGTCTGCTGGTATTTCGTAAATAGTTTAAATGGAAAATGGTGAGGGCTTGGCAGCCTTGAGTTAAGAAAAATGGGGAGACAATCTCATAAATTAAAGGGTAGTGATGATTATACAAAGAGAGTATTGAGTTCATGGAGAGGAAAGAATGCGGGATAGTGCAGGAGGAAGCAAAGGGAATGAAGTAACTTAGAGCAGCTTTGTAAAGGGCTTTGATGCAGAAGGTGAGACTTTGGATACGACTTGATGCCAGTTAGTGCCCACCGCTGTGCAGGATTTGTTTACTGGGTCCAGCACCAAATGAAAAAAATGGATGGCCAAATATCACAGTGGGCCCAGGATCCTCCTAATCAATATGGACTCCCATTTACTTCACCTGTAGGGCTACAGTTCAAGAAAAGCCAGTATCCACATGTTTCCTTAAACCAAGTTCTTAACCTAGGATGACATTGTGGAGACCTTTTGCTTTTCACCATAATGCTGATGCACCGCAAACATGCCCTGAAAGGGCAGCTTTCTGCCAAGTGATGATGACAGACACTTAACTCCTATCTCCATGTTTTGCACGTAGGCAGAGAAGTTTGTTGAATAAAATAAATGAACTACTGTAAATTAACCAAACAAATGAATCAAGCCAGTATATCTGCTAACCACCATGTATTTCTTGCACGTATTTGCTACTCTCTTCCTTTAATTAGGATCCTACCCCAAATCAATGAAATCATATACCTTTTGAAGAAAATCCTGCTGAAAGTGATGTGAATGCCAGGACCTTCAGGAGGAGTAGGAGGAAGACACTCTCCATGTGTGGGAGCCTTAGGTACCTGTGATGCTACCCCAGAGGCACTGTTTCTCTGCACCTGTGATTCTTGTCTACCATGGTGAACTAATTACCATATAATTGGTGAGCCATTAAAAACATATTTGGACATCCTAAGCATTTGGAGGCTGATGCTCGAGGCCCTCTCATTTCAAGCTCCTTTGCTGCCTCTTACTCTATTTTGTGTTGGATGATGATCATCATCATAGATAATATTTATTAAATACTTACTTGCTTATCGGGAACTGGGTTGAGTGCTTTACAAACATTTTATCAATAGTGACAACAGTCCTGTGAGGTAGGCAGTAGTACTTTCCCCCAGTTACACATGGAAGCTTAGCGATATCCTGTAATGTGCTCAAGGCCACACAGCTGTTCAGTGCTGGAGTCAGTATTCAAGTCCACATTGTCCTGATGCCTAAGCTGGCACCCACTGTAGTATACTTTATCTGCCTGTAGCAATTCCATATCTCTATTCCTCAGCTCTTACCTCATTGATTTGACTTGTTTAAAGCACTGGCTTCAGTGATTTTGACTTCAGAACTCTTGCTCAGTTGGCATCCAGCCTCTGGCTTCATAACTGTACTCTATGATCAAAGTCAGCCCTAGGACCCCAAGTCATTGGGTTGGCACCACTCCCAGGCCTCCCCTGATCCTTAGGCAAGCAGAAGAACTGACATACCTGCCTTGGGATACCCTCTAATAGGAAATTCTAAAATTTTGCATGCTTGGACAGATGGTTGGAAAAACATTGAAATTGCTTCTTTCTTTTTATTTGCAAAGGTAGAGCTGGACTTGAAGAAATAGATGCAAAGCAAAAACCCACTCCATATTTAGCTAGCCTCAAAATACACACGACCTGAGAGCTCCCTATTTAGCTCATCTCCTTACTTCTGCTGCAAATGTTTGCTGATGCTACAGCTTACAAAGCACAGATCTGCAGGGGCCTCTGAGCCCCTTTGGTATACGCTTTCCCATGTTTAGGTAAATGTCAGTGGAAAATCACCATGTATTTAGTGTTTTAATAAAACTACATTATTGTTTATTTTGTGGCCTCAGGTTTCAAAAGGGAAAGAAATAGCCACATTAAACTTTGCCCCTAAAACTCTAGCAACTCCCTCCAGGATACTTATAAATGTTATCCTCCTGCCACCCGAGCTATGTTTTCACTAGAACATCCTCCACTGCTAATTCTAGTCGATAATCATAGGACTGGCCGGGGTCATTTTCAGGCTTGAGGAAAGAAATAGAATCCAGATTGTGTGTCACAAGAAATATAACTTAATTCCTAACTTCCAGTTCCTTGATGACAAGGTCACCGAATGCCAAACTTAGATCATGGAACAGTAATTCTACCAAAAACACATAAGCATGAAATCTATCTCAGCTTCTATTTCCCTGCCTAGTCCTCAAAGTGCTTCATCGCCACCTCCAACCTCAGTGTTAAAAACTAGATTCGTGCATTTCACTGTCCAGGACACTGACAAGAATGAAGGGTTGAATCAACCAGCTGTACTGACTTCATGGTGCCCATCAGATCCAAGTGTCTCTGAGATGTCATTTTAGGTGCTATTGTGTTTGTAGCAGGTTGTCACATGGACAGTGGGATTTTCATAGGCCAGGAAGCCTCCTCTCCCACTCCTCCTCCACTTGTTTTCCAGTGCTTGTGTGTTTTTTAAAAGAAACATGGTTGGAAATTATAGATATCCTAAACTGTAAATATGCTCCATATTTGAAATAACACAATGACATACATTAACTCACACATGACTACGATCACCATATTTTCAGAGAGTTCCTTTTTTAAGAGGGAAGAGAGAACCCAATGGCTTTGGATACTGGAGTCCTGGAGTAAAAAGAAATATCCCTCACAGAGGATGAGAAAGGGAGGAAGGGATGAAACAGTATTCTCCTATCTCACTCCTCTGACAGAGCCGTCCATGTGCAAACTGAATTGTATTTGGTACAGTTGCTAAGAATACTATGAGGTTTCTATATATGATAATAAATAACCAACCTTGTGACTAAATATTACTATTTAATTTAACACTTGGTTATTGAACTACTATTATTCATAATGCCTTCTAGTAAGTTCCAGGTTCTGTTTCATACAGGTGTGGTTTTTAAAAAATGTTTTTACCAAAATCTGTGTTTTCTATACTGTAAAAGTTTCCCTGACTTTTGAACAAAAGCTCTAAATGGAAGTGCTAATCTTTTATTGGATAAAGGCAAATAATTGGTTTCTCTCATTTCATTGAGGTTCTTAGGCACAACCATGAGCAGGGTCGTGGCACAAATCCATTCAGCAGTAAATAACTTTTTGTTTGTGTAATGGCTACAGACTGAACCACAGCAGATGTGAAGATTAGCTGGTAGAAACCAACCTTATTTTGGAAATATGCTAAGACAAAAAATGCTGAATGCTAGCAAGTAAAAAGGAAAACATTCATTGTAGCTCCAAACATTCACTATTTTCCAGTGTTAAAGATAGATAACCACTTCCCTGTATTCTAGAATAAATGAGAAGGGTATTAATGTAAGGGGCTGGAACATTCATTTGAGAGGGAAGAAATGGGATCAGAATTAGGAAATTGGCTCATGGAAGAAATCCCACTGAAGGAGTCGGGGAGAGGTGTTAGAAAGAAGTCCTCTAGTCTCAGCTTACCCTTCCTCACAGCTGTGAGAGGGAAAAGAACCAAGCAGAAAATGGTGACAGAGTTCATTCTTGGGGTGAGGGCTGAATTTCCTCCCTTCTGTTGGGGGAACCTTTTAGTATGCAAGAATAGCAATGGGCCTGTCTTCCGTGGACAAGCCAAATGCAAGCTGGTGAATCAGTGCCTCCTTAACCCTCCTGGTCTCATACCCTTCTCATCCCCTGTCCTTGGCTTTCTGAGGTAGAACTCTCCTTTTCTTGTCTGTCTGGGAGTCACCTGCAAAGGCTGATTGTCAGTAGATGTTAAAGCTTGATTTGGCTGCTTTCACTACGTATGAGGGACACTTTATCAAGTGAGACCTCTTAGCACCTGTCTCAACTGATCAGTGAGACCTCTTAGCACCTGTCCTAAGCTTAGGATTATTGTGCAGAAATAAGGGGCAGGAACAGCAGAGGCAAAATACAAATGTCTCCATCTTTGGGCTAGATGCCTTATTTATCCTGCCATCTCAATGCTTCTGGAACCTGGATATGGGACCAGATCTGAGCCCTTGAAGCTGAGTGGAAAGATAGAAAGATGCTGCCATGTCTTCCCTCTTCCTGATCAGATTCAAGGCTGGTTTCTCCAGCTCTGCTGTAGACCTGTCACAGAGGCCAAGTAGCAGCAGCTGCTTACTACTCTCTTCCTGTTCCCCAGAGGGCACTTCATAACTTTTCGTCTCTGAACTTGAATACCATTTGCAGTCTGTGCCATTCTGCTTGTTTCTTAACTGTATTTTGTTAGTATTGCTCCTTATGAGATGTCTGAAAAAGCTGACTAACCATACTAGCAGTCTAACATTTGATAGACTAGAAGTCTCCAGGTGTTGTAGATGCTGTAAAAGCAAAAAACTACCTGGCTCCAAAAAGATGGGTCAGGAGGACGCTAGGAGCAGCAGAAGTATGAATCAGAGGGTAGAAGAAAAGAAGGAATGGTGTTGGGTGTGCAATCATCTAAAACCTTGAGTGGAGAGCTTTTCAGGTGCCTGTTTGTCAACAATGGAGCCTCATGTTGACTTTCCCCTTTCCCTCCCTCTGCTCCTGTCGCTTCCCTCACCTTCCTCCTCCACCTCCATCTCTCTATTTTCTCAAAGTCTCCATCTCATCCCCTTTTATTCTTATTTTCTTCAAAACAAATTACTTGTTTTAATTTTTTATTCCACATACCCATTGAATTATAATATTGATGCATATCTTAGTTACTTTTTAACTGGCTGGAGAGCAGGGAGCATGACTTCACACCAAGCTAGAGAAGAGAAAAAGTCAAATTCAGTTTTCCAACATTTCAGCAAAGAATTGGTCTATTGACCTAGTTATAATTCTAACTCTTATAAGACAAAGAAAAGTGTGTGGATTTACTTATAGAAGTCTGTTAAAAATTAAATGACCAGGGGTGCATAGTAAATATAATTTTATTCTTCTAATAAATTGTGTGGATTAGGATTTATAATGCATTGAAAACAATTTAAAGGATAATGGACATTACATATATATATTTATATTTATGCTCTATTGTATTAATAGGAAAAATATGAATGAGTCAAATGCTGGTGTTTTGTATATAGAAAAAATTTTAAAACTGAGTGCATTTCTATGTGTTTGAATCCACTCATATTGCCTGTTCTTAGCCTGCAGTTCTATGTTGTTTGTATTAATAACTGCAGGGTGTAACCCATGTAAAGAAAGCAAACTATTTAAAATGGGTCTAGCACTGTGTCCTCAAACAGTGCACATCTCTGAAATGAACTTTAAACGTTTTGTAAATCTTTTTGAGAAGCAAACATTTCTTGAACACCTGACTGGTTATTTTCAGGGAGAGAACTTCCAGGAGACGGTGGAAGGGATGAGTAGTGCTGCCCTAGCTGATTTGCACTCCCTTTGCTGCAGTTCTCCTATTCGGATCTCCATCTGCTTTTCCTTTGACAAATCTGTCTTTTGGGGGTGCTCCTTTTAACTTCTTTTCTTTATCACAACCGGCATTTGAATATAACTAATTCAGCCTGCTGCTTGATGCTGAGCACAGCAAGAAATCCACATCAGCACCCCCTGCACAAACGACCTTCTACTTTTACAAAACCAAATGCCAAACTGGTTTTACAATGGAGATGTTGAACATAAAAGTTGGCTCCATCATAATGTCCACCCGGTTGTTATGTGAATGGTTGTTTATAACTTGTGTTCAGCTTTCTAGCCAAGCACTAGTGTCGCCTAAAATTGCTACTGTGAGAAAACCAGAATGCTATTTTGTAAGCCCAGACTGTTCATCTAAGTTTTGGAAAACTGCTCTTCTTTCTGCAGAGCTTGCTAAAGAAAGATAAACAACTCTACCCAGACAATGGGTAGCTGGGGAGCAGTGGCTCTTTATTAGGTTACATATTACTGTGGAGATGGGCAGAGATGTGTGCTTTAAAGGCGATTGCCTTCTTGTGGGGTAAAATATGTTAAATATCAGCAGTCTCCACAGATCCCTGAGTTGACCTTTTATGAATCTGTTACTGAGAAATTGATCAGCCCCTAATTTTTCCCACAATAACATCAGAAGCTTAATTTGGATATTGTTATCTATTGTTTTTATATTATAATTATAATTTAAACAACTAATTTGGCTTAAAGTAATCAATAATTGGTGTCTGATAGTTGATGATCAATGACCCTGTTTTCCCCTGTAAGTATTTGCCAGACATCATCTTGACTTCTAAAGGAGCTATATATGATGAGTAATTGAATGCCTGAAGATATTATTGGATTTGTGTCTGAGGGCAGAATACAATTTTAAATAATTTATTTGACCTGCCTAGAATTATTAAATTTCAAATGAACAAATTAATAATAAAATCTGTGCGTGATGATAGTAATAATCTGATTCTTCCATTTAGCCTGAATTTTGAATCAAATATATAATTTATTCAGTGATAATAGATTTGTGTCTTAATAACATGAAATGATTCCAGGGATTGGCTGTCATCTTTGGAGCCATCAGGAAATAGGTACAAGTGGCCTCATGAGGGAGTTCAGTAATTCCTAGCAATGCAATCAGATGGAAATAGTAACTTATGTCTGTCACTGCTGCTGAGTGCCTCCTGGGCTACAGGGATGAGAAATAGAGGGCAATGCTTAGGGGGAAAAAAGCTGTTTTATGGAGACCTAAGAATCAGAGCCTATGAGTCTTTGCAGGGAAGTAGTAAAGGGTATGTGGAAATTAAGCTCTCATAAAACGAAAAAGCATTCCTCAGTAGTGGGAGGGTTGGAAGTTGTCAGATGTCCTATAGTCCTAACTAGTATGGAGTCAATCGCAAAATAAGCCAGGGAAGGAGTGACTGAGTCTGAAGTGGTAAAGTGAGAATAGAACTGGAAAAGTTATCTGAAATACAGGAACTAAGTGCAATCTTATAGGTGACCTCTAATAACCCCTTCCCCAAGAGTCTAAGGGGACTATTAAGGCGTTTGTGGCTGGTGAGAGGGGTTGAGACAAATAACAATGCTACTGCTTCTTAATCTCTTTTTAGTGGGACTGTGTTGTCCTTTCAGACTGAGATTTGGAAAACCGACCTGCTTAGTGAGATTCCTACATGTTTATATTAAAGTGTTTAGATGAAAGTTTATGTTGCCCATCACTTTCAATTAAATGTATTAAATGGAAATGTCCTTAATGGGAGGTATGCTTAAAAACACATACTTGGTCTGCATCTTGATAGGGTGATAATAGAAGCACAATTCTCACCTCTCTAGAAGCAGAATATCCCCAGCAAGTGTGGCTACCAAAAATACTGTGTCTGAAAGAAATGCTGTTTTTCCTCTGCTTCCCTGTTCTAAAATTAGACTCCTGTTCTCAATGTTAAAGGTCAAAGGATCTTCACGACGAAATGTTTGGCCAATTATTTGGTGTATTATCACTGGGACATGTGCTTTGCACATCTTTTAAAGTTTAGGTGAATCCAGTCTTTCCTCCCAATCTAAGAATTTTCATGATAATCAAAAGATTCAGTGAATAGTCTTTGTGCCTCAAACTTGGTACCTACTTCCAAAACAGAATTCTTAATGCCTTGCTTATTTTAGTTAGTGCAATGTATTGCAAAAGGCACAAAGCTGGCCTAAGTACATTATTTTCTACTAGATGCTGCCACCTACTCCCATTAAGTACTTCCTGTGGCTTGGAAAGATAAGATTCTGCTAAATGAATCCGGACTTATCTGAATCAATTGTATAATCTGTAAAATGGGATTACTAGAAGTGGCAGACAGTTCTATTAGTATTATACTCAGCTCTGACATCACAAAATTTAATGAGGTACTCACTGGGCCATTTCCAGAATATATATATCTTACTTCCAGACATACTCTGGACGTTGTGGAAAGAACATTAACTCTGACAGTCGAGGTGAGCAGTTTGTAGTCATTTGGCGAAGGGTATACCAGAAGACACATACTGCATATTCTCATGTAATTTTTTCCCTTCTACAACCAGAGACTGTCTTAAAACAGAGATAGAAAGGGTAGGATTATGTTGGAAACTTCCTTCTGGCTCTGTAACTGCTGTAGCCTGAAATATAATTTGCAGCCCAGCTATGAACATTTGAGTTTGTAAATCCTTCATTGACATAGTTAGATGTCTTTCATATTATCTTGCTGATAAATTAACCCAAAATTTCTACCTTTCTCCCACCAAATTTCTACAGCTTTGGGGGTAGAAATAATGTTCTTGGGGAACTGCTTATGCCTTCCTCAAAACTGGGATTTGTAAAGAAGAAAATATTTGTGTATATGAAATCATTTATTTAATCCATTCAATTAAATGTCTAAATGATAGGTCAATTAAGCCATATTGAGTAACCCCACTCTATAGAGAGTACTGTCAACGACACTGAAGGAAATTTCAAAACAGAGAAGAAGCAGTCTTTCTTTTGGAAAAACTTATAATCTATTTAGGGAAAGTAGCCTAACAGATAAGAAAAGTGTTTGATACCTGGCAGTATAAAAAGAAGAAGCGATTGAGATGGGTAGATTGAGATATGTGATAAAGAAATATAAAGTAAAGGTAATTAAAACACAGGTGGAATTAATCAGACAAGCTTTCATGGAAGAGGTGAATTTTGAATAGGATTTTGATAAGAGATTAGTGGAGAGAAATTTTAAGTGAGATAAGTAGCCTTCACAACTAGAGACTTGATATAGGAAGTTCTGAGCAGAGAATAGGAAATCTTCTTAGCCTGAGTAAATACCACGTTTAGAAATTTAGTAGAAGCCCTTTCATCTGACATATATTGGTTGGTTAATCAAAAAAGAACATTAAAAAGGGAATCAAAATATGGAACACATACACTCTAAACATTTTATTTTAAAGTAAAGCCTATAAATGTACACTCGACCATAGTTTTTTTCAGCATAATGCCAAGATATTTTCTTTTGAGTTGGATTCTGTTGATTCTTTTTTCTAATGACTCTCTTGCATTAACCACACCCACATGTATAATTCTCAATTTCCAAGTTCAGTTGGAAGCAAGATTGGAACTCTGAGACATTTGCTAACCAATATGAGTATACAGTCTCCTGCTGCAGCTCTCCCCCCCAAAAAAAACATTTATAATTATCCCATCTATACAGAATTTGAAAGCTGATTCTTTGGGGACACACCTTCAAAAATCTTTTGAAAGCATCAGTGTAATTTCTGTAATAAGAACAATTCTTTTTATTTTAATATCATATTTAATTGGTTCATTTATTTTAATTCAATTATATAAATGCTGTAATAAGAACAACTATATTAGTGGGTTTAGGAACATATAAGTGACTTTCAGAAAGTAGATCAACTATACTTCAATAAAATTTGAAAAACAAATAAATAAAATTTTTAAAAACCCAGAAAACAATTTACAGAAAGACATGTTTTAGATACTATAAGAAAACAAGAATCTTTTTATAGGACTCCAGGCTGTATTTTAGAATAAAATGGCTTTTCTTCATATTAAGAAAAAAAAAAGTAGTCAACTCATTTTATGGAAGTGGAAGTATGAGCATGTATGTGGGCTTACTAATGATAACCTGCTGAACAAGAGAATTCAGTATGTAGAGGGTCTCATTATATTTTAGAAATGAGTGATATGTTAAGTCAGTTAAGTAAAGATAGTAAAGAGATATTCTGTTGAAAGAGCTATTGTAATACAATAATAAGAGTAATCTCAAAGATGAGCCTAGATTTAGGAGTCAATTAAAAGTGACTCAAAAAAAAAAAAAAGTGACTCTAGAACTTGAAGTCAAAATAGCTAGAGGTCATCATACATCACCCATGACTTTAACCCCTAGTGATGATAAATAAAATGCTAGAAGGAGAAAATTAAAACCGCTGCAATCAAAAAACAAGTTAAACATCTCTGTGGCTCAGAAACGTAACAGGCTGAAGCTACCAGCCTCCTGGGCTTAGCGCCAAACATTCTTTTAGTAGATTTTACCCTTTGAACATCTGGTTCAACATTACTGTAGTAGAGAACATGGTGAAAATGACAGTGGATTATGGTGGATTTATAATCTCCAAAATATGCCATTTCAGAGCAAATCCATAGGTTCCACCACAAACTTGGACAATCCAACAGGTAGTATCCTATTCGTGGCTTTAGCTTATTACTGGAAATAGCCAATAGGTGCAAATTCTATTTTTGAGCAAGAGCCCGTCCACTGATCACCCTTGTAGACTGACCAAAAGGCCTCATTCTGTAGGGGGTCTTTCTTACCCAAATCACTCTCTGGAGTGGCACCTACAGGATAGTTCCCGAAACCAATCTAATCCATGCCCCAGACTCAGGGGCACACTAACCACACTTATGACCTTGGGGATACTCCAATAAAAGGCATTGGGAAGGTGATCCTTCTCTACTAGGGGTGACTTGGGGGCTTTCTTGAAGATTTCAAAGTAACCTATCAAAGAGGGTGTCATGGAGTTTATTATACATAAATAAAAATGTTTTTTAGCAGATGTAAGACAAAATAATAGTTGTGACCACACTTAAAAAGAAAAAGTATACAATTGTATACAAAGGCAAAGTAATATGATATTAATGTAAAATTAGGGGGAAAATGAGTTGGAAACCTCATCATCTTACAGTGAATTTATAGGCACCGTGAACAAACTTTCTAAGTGGTGACTAATGAAACAGTGAGGAACATATGAGCTAATAACTCCTCTTATGCATGGTTATAAATGATCTTCGTCCTACCTGGCCCCCTTTTTTCATTCGTTCATTCAAGGATGTGTTGAATATTTACTCTGAGCCAGAGACTGTGTTTGGGTTTAGAGGCAACAGCGGTGAATAAGACCTTGTAAATGCCCTGAGAATATTTTTCATTACTTTTCTCCTTGGGAAGGAAATATTTGATGAAATAAAGAGAGAAGAGTTGCAAATCACTGCTACTTGTTTTCAGTAGAACATTAGTAGATTAACATAGCAAGAGAAACACAGGAATGGTATTATTATATAAGCTGTCTTACCAATAAACAATTACATGATGAATCAAGCCCTTTAAAATGGGATACTGAGGCGTTTTTATGCTAATGGAGCCAAGTCAACAAAGGTTTATAGAGCTGTTCAAGTACCCAGGTTGAATACACACATGGCTAAGACATGGTTTCTGTTCTCAGAGAGCCCATCATCTAGTAGGTAGGACTATAGAGAAACATGAAATCAGAAGGACAGCCCTCTGTACTTATTCTTGCTTGTTAATTTTATAGCACTATTTGGTGAAGACAGGTGACAGGTGACATTTGCATGGTTCTAATTTTTACCTCTCAGAATGATCCAAGGGACTCCCCTCTGTGCCTGTCCTCAGGAGGGCAATTTTTTCTCAGCCCTCTGGTACTCCACAGCTCTGATGCAACTAAATGGTCTTAAGCCAATCCCCTACGTCCAGGGTTGTGGAGGATCATTATTCGCTAGGGTCACATAGGCAAGATCCTAGTGTCTTCATTTATGCCTCAGCTCATTTGGGAAGAGTTGTGGACTGATTCATCTTGGTGACTCATTAGCTCAGATAGCACACATGGAAAATGTGAGAGCATGTCAGATAACAGTGTCTCCCGTGCAGAGTGGAACGGACAACAGCACTGTAATGGGTCTCTAACTCCTCCTATCCCCTGGCTACTAGCTGATTTTTAAAGCTGCCAGCACTGATATTCCTCAAGGGAGCATACCCTTCCTTTTTGAAATCAAGCTTCCATTATTATCTGGCACTGGCAGAGGCTCGGAACTCACAAGACTATAATAATATTTTGTTGAGTACTTGTTTCAGGACAATGAGCTAAATGCATTACTTCACAAGAACCCTATGAGTTAAATATTATGTATTTATATTATAAATATATAAGATAATGAAAATTGAGGCTCAGAGAGATTAGCCAATTGACCAGGTTTACAGATGTAGGGGAAAAATTGGTACTTGAACCCTGCTCTTTCTGATTCCGGAGGCAGAACTCTTAACCATCAAGCTATACTGAATGGTCTCTGGCAGGCCACAGAATTTTAGCACACATTCAGTTTCCCATAATATATTACCTTTGTTCTCAAAAGCATCTCTGTGTATCTCATG
Organism: Balaenoptera borealis; assembly: GCF_965194805.1. Classification (NCBI taxonomy): domain Eukaryota; kingdom Metazoa; phylum Chordata; class Mammalia; order Artiodactyla; family Balaenopteridae; genus Balaenoptera; species Balaenoptera borealis. The sequence goes on from NC_138866.1 coordinate 89,863,502, forward strand.
ACCCAAGTTCAAGCTCCTACTCCCTGAAACACACACATTCTCACACATATACACACCCACACACACAAAGTCTGTTTCCACTGTCTCATTTGTAATAGGCTCAGTTATTGCTTATACCCCATTTCATTTTTGGCTGGGCCTTTAAATGCTTTTTAAATGTTAGAAATGCCAGGGACCTTTGGTTTAAGACCAAAATAGCAGGATTTGTGTTCCCACAAATCAGAATAGGCAACTACCAGCTTCCACATGCCCGCCCCACCTCCTCCAAGTGACAGCAGTTGTGTCAAAACAGAAAAGCCAAAACATTGTATGCATGTTTGGCAATGTGTTAAGAGGTGCTTTTTAACAGATCTGGAATAAAGGGCAAATTTAAAATATTTGCTGCATTTTTAGTGTTCTCTTGTTGTTCAGAGCTGGGAAGCGTGGTTCTTTTCCCACCTCACCTTTTCCTTTTTCTGAAACCTCCTTATCAGCTTCCCACTCTTCCATCTGTCAGGAGGTCCTGTTTTCCTTTTCAGTGATTTCTCAGCAAGCCGACCTCTGCAGATTTCGTCATACCCATTCGCTTGCACACACTGTGACACATTTTCACTAATGTGTGTACTGAGCAGTGAGCAGAGGCCAGCAGAGACACTGCTGCCTGCAAAGGACTAATTAGCTACCAACTGTGGCATAAGGATGTCTGTGTGGAGAGCTCCACACGCCTCCACGCCTCCACGCCTCCTGCTCAGAAGCTCCTCCCTCTGGGTCTCACCATCCCTGGGTTTTGATCTTGGATAAGTGGTGTGAAAGCAAACATCTTTAGCCCTGAGTCAGGCTCACACTACCAAAATCATATACAGGAGTGTGTAGTTTTTTCCCATTTATCTATTTCAAAATTAACATTTGATTGCTACAGTTTTGTTCTGTTTTTTTTAAGTAAAGAAAAAGAAATATGTTTCTTCTAGTCCTGGCAGATCATTTGTTGTTTTTCTCACCCCTCCTGCTTCTCTCGGGTGTATTTGCAAAGCGAGCGAAGGCTGATTTCTAGCAGAGGATATTTCATAGCTCAGTTTCTCATCAAGATGATAAATCAGACTGGGTGCCTGAATAATTACATTCATGGAACTGGACTGTAATTTTTTACCGCAGAATTCACGAGGCAGTGCTCTGACTCATTATATACAACAGTTTTCATAACTCATATAAATATTGCATCTATCTTTTGGATAGATAGAGGGGTATTTTTAGGAATTTTCATCAATACTTAATAATGCAATTTGCACTACAAACAGAACATTGCAATAAAGAATTCAAGAGCTAATAAGTGCCATTAAGTCAAGTAAGGGGCTTCGTAGACCTGGTTTCCATTTACAATACCTTGTCTCAATACACATGAATATACATTTTGACATAGTCACAGTAGACATTACGCTGTTCCTTTCTGCTATGAAGGCAATGCACATGGTCTTTGCCCTGGGAACTGGGAATACTGAATTCCATTCTAATTTCCATAAGCAAATTGCTGTGTGAATTTATAAAAATTAATTCCTTTTTGTTTTAACAGAGAAAAGCATCACCTGGCCTCTACTTTCTCTGAGATCATTTTTCATAGCCTGTTTTGGTTTTGTCAGAGAATTGTATCTCTGTATTCCTATGTACCTGAACCCAAAGCATACAGATAAAGAGGTTCTTGCTTGCTTTTTATACCTGCCACTCCTCCAAAGAAAAAGATTCATGTACATTAGAAATACAGCAATTAACAACAACAACAAAAAAGGACTAACAATAAAGGTTGAGGCTAGGGAACAATAACTATACCTGAACCCCAAAGCAAAGGACACCTGCTCCAACAGGGCATAAAATTTAGCCCTCTGCTTCCTAGGAGTTAAGGTAAGAAATAGGATTAGTTATCTAGCACTTTTTATATCAGCAAGGGCTTTTGACAGGGATTGAATAATAATTTGAGCACAAGATTTAGTTTAAAAGCCCAAATTAAAATAAGGTCTACTACCAACTAGTTGTGCAGCACTGAACAAGTCATTTAATTTCTCTGGGCTTCAATTTTCTTCTCTGTAAAATGAAATTGATAATGTATACCTCGACATGTGTTGATGAGGATTAAGTAGATATGTATGTAAAGCCCATAGTACAATGCCTGGCATAGAGTGATATAACATGTCAATAAGTTTTGATGCTATTACTTTCAAGGGGTTCAACATCTGGTGGAGGAGATAAAATAACTACATAGATAACCATAATTTATGGTAAAATAACTTATGTACCCTAAAAGAGGTAAAGATAAGCGGTAACAGGAAAAGCTTCCAGCTGGGAATAGGGGCTTGGGGGAATCAATGAATGCTCCATGGGAACGGTCGGAAGGGTAGAATTAAGAGAAGGGAGACGCAAGAGGGAAGAGATATGGGAACATGTGTATATGTATAACTGATTCACTTTGTTATGAAGCAGAAGCTAACACACCATTGTAGAGCAATTATACTCCAATAAAGATGTTAGAAAAAAAAAAAAAAAGAGAACACTAAGCAGCGGGAAACATTGTAAACCGTGTTAGTCCAAGTCCTTCAAGAAACGTTCGCCCACGGGGGATTAAACGTATGAGGCTCTTTTTTAGGGGAAACGCCTGTGAGTGAAAATGAAGAGATATAGGGGAGTCTGGGTGAAATTTCAGACCTTGAAATTTCCAAGACTGACCCCAGTGAAGGAGAGAGGGAAGGAAGGTCCCAGATTGTCTTGTAGTCTAATGAATGTGCAACAAGGCCTTCAGACGGGGAGTTCTACAGCCAAAGTTGACTGTTAGAGGAGTCTATGTCTCTGAGGCTGGGACCCTGCAGTAGCCCGTGGGAAGCATGACCTTTTGCAGGCCTGTGCTGGGTGTCAGTGGACAGCAGCTGGGGACTCTGGTCAATCACTCTCCCGGTAGTTGGAGATCTGTAAGGTATGTTCTTATGGCCACCTCATAAGCAATGGCACAAAAGCTAGAAATCATGAGTCAAATTAAATTCGTAGAATTAAACTGTCTTACAGGCCAGCTGGGCTTGGGTATTGAGACATTTATCTCTGTCTTTTACCTACTTACAAATGCAGTGGAGGTGGGAATAAGGAAGTAAGGAAGCAGTAGCAGTGGCACTGCCCCGGCAGACAGTCACTATGAGCACACGTGCACTTTGAGGCCATCCATTGCTACACCTGACCAGAGGTCCTGCTGTTTGGGTGGCTCATCCTGCTCCCAATTGCTTCCCTTTATCAGACTAATTCAGGGCCACTTAGACTTGTGGCCACCTCCCCAGGGGTAAGCAGTCTTCTAGGACACCAGAAATCCTTCATTAATAGTAACCCAGAGGGTGCAGTGGGAAGTAATTTTCAAAGCATTTTCCTACCTAATTGTTATACATGGTCAACCTGGAGCACACTGCCCAGGAAATTTAAGGCAAATCTTATTATTCCATTTTATTGATGAGAAGGTTGAGATGCATTAAAGTTGTAGTTTTCCCAAAGTCATGGAAAGAACAAAACAAAACATGGATTTCAAGGTATTCAGATTCAATCCTAGCTTTGATCCTTACTAATGTTGTGATCTTGGATGAGTAACTTAAACCTTTTGAGTCCCAGTATGTTCAAGTTTAAGCATGAACAGTAATATCCACCTCATGAAATTGTTGTGAGGTTTAATGAACAATGTTTAAAGTGCCTGGTCCTGTACCTGGCATATAGGAGGGATTCAAAAAATGCTCATTTATTTCCTCTGACAGATTGATTGACAGATTGATTCAGATAAATGTTACATCAGGGTCGACAATGTTAAAAAGAAAAATAGAAATAATTTTAAAGAAAATTGGGAGCTCATTATCCCGGGCATATATGTAAATATTGCATAATTAATAATACAGGCTTGGTTGCCAAACAAACCTCAGTTCAATCTGAACATCTGCCATTTGCTAGCTCTGTGTCATTGGACAAGTTACTTCACCTCCTGAAACCTGTGTCTTCATCTGTAGTATGTGTATAATGGCAGTGAGGTCCTCATGGCGTTGTTGTAAGGAGTAAATAACATAATTTGTTGTAAAGTGTTTAGAACAGTGCCTGCCTAAGTTCTACTGCTTAGAATAGTAGTAAACACTTAATAAATATCATTATTATTATTTAAAACTTTGCATTAGTATTTTAAGGATTGTTATTATTATTTGGTTGCACCAGGTTTCTCAGGGAACAAACAGAACAGGGGTTGGAAAGGGAAGACTCTTTCAGGTAGCATTTCCTGATCAAGTTCACTGAAGATACCACTTAAAAAAATTGGAAGTGCCAAAGAACGTCAAAAGCAAGCAAACAAACAAACAAACAACATATATCAGTGAAATTGACCCTGTGGAATTTATAGACGTAGTTTGAGCTGATTTTATACTGACATTCTTTTTCTTAAAGCTTGCCTGAGTCTGTTTCTTAATATTTATATTTCTCTTTGTTTCAAAAAGGATTTAAGGAAACTTACAAGATATATAAAAGCCATCATGGGATAAATTAAAATTAGAAGTAAATGAGAAAAGATGATAGATGGAGGCATAGCAGGGATATAGGAATGGGGATAAACATGCATAAAGCTCTAGACAGTTGCCACAACTGGGCTAGACATTTGGCTCCAGATTTTCCAGGTAAAATCTAATCAAAGTCTGTCCAGTAAAAACCTACCATTTGCTTTAGAGAAACACATGATTATTTGGTATAAAACTCATGAATTAAAAATTTATCATTTCCTTTTTTAGATTCTATGCCCATATAGGTCATTACTTTATTGATTATACAGTAGGTTCTTATTAGTTATTTATTTTATATATAGTAGTGTGTATATGTCAATCCCAGTCTCCCAATTTATCCCTCCCCCCTCTTTCCCCCTGGTAACCATAAGATTGTTTTCTACATCTATGACTCTGTTTCTGTTTTGTAAATAGGTTCATTTGTACCATTTTTAAAAATTTATTTATTTATTTATTTATTTATTTATTTATGGCTGCGTTGGGTCTTTGTTGCTGTGTGCAGGCTTTCTCTGGTTGCGGTGAGCGGGGGCTACTCTTCATTGCAGTGCATGGGCTTCTCATTGCAGTGGCTTCTCTTGTTGCGGAGCATGGGCTCTAGGCACACAGGCTTCAGTAGTTGTGCACGTGGGCTCAGTAGTTGTGGCTTGCAGGCTTTAGAGCACAGGCTCAGTAGTTGTGGCGCATGGGCTTAAGCTGCTCCACGGCATGTGGGATCTTCCTGGACCAGGGCTGGAACCCATGTCCCCTGCATTGACAGGTGGATTCTTAACCACTGTGCCACCAGGGAAGTCCTGTACCATGTTTTTAGATTCCACAAAAAAGCATGGATATATGTGTATGTATAACTGATTTACTTTGCTTTACAGCAGAAACTAATACAACATTGTAAATCAACTATACTCCAATACAAATTAATTTTAAACAATTTATCATTTCTTTAGAATAAGTACAAGGATTATTTGGTACAAAAGTGAGAGGCAATTTCTTCTACAAGTCCAAATAAGGTACCTGTGGTTAAGTAACACATGTTTCAGCATCATCCTAACCACAGAGACAGTGATTTCTGCAGAACTGTTGCTTATGCTCTTAGAGGCAAGTTATTTAGCACCTCTGCCTCAGGTTTCCTATTTGCAAAATGGGAATAACATTAGTACCTACGTCATAGACTTGTTGTGAGGGTTAGATCCATTAATGTATATATAAAGTGCCTAGAACAGTGTCTGGCGCATACAGAACATTTTATAAAGGTTTGCTATTGCTATTCTTATAAGCCTCAAGGAGGCTGTGACATTTCACCAAAGCAAAATTCATTGTTGTTTGTGGATGTGCTTCTTCCACATTCCCCATTCACTTCCTATCTATGGGAAGGAATGGACTCTTTGGAGAAAAAAGAAAAGACGCCACTGGAATGCTTTGACCCAGTTATCCATTTCTAGGAATCTACACCCCCTCCCACATCTAAAATATATGAAAATTACCTGTACTTAGAGGTTAAGTGTTGAGTTTTTGGTGAAAGAATAAAACTGGAAACAAACCAACGTTCAAAATAATGATTAAGTAATTTATGGTATGCTAACTGACTGTATAGCCATTTACATTATTATTGTGAAAAAAATAGTAATATGGAAAACCAGAAGTGTTTTTACTCTTTATCCAGTTGTCCAGGCTGGAAACCTGGGAGTCACTCTTTAGTTCTTCACTTTCCTTTCTCTCTGAATATAACTAATATACTGTTGGTTCTGCACCCAAGACTTATTTAAAATAATTCATTTCTCTTTTACTGCATTGCTACCATTCTTTCCAAATGGTCTATTCTAACTGCTTCCTCCTCACTGGCCTCTCACAGCAGCCAAAGTGAGCTGCAATAAATATAATTCATATTATATCACTCTCGATTTAAAACTCTTCAGTTTTTTCCCCATAAGCTCTGTAAGATGACCCTTCTGTACTCTTTCAGTTATTCCCAAAAAATGCTGAATAACAAAGCACCCTTAAAACAACTATGATTTAATCTCACTCAAGCATCTGCAGATCAGCTGGAGGTTGGCTGAACTAGGTAGGGCTGGCTCAGCTGGTCTTGACTCCAAGCTGCATGTTAGATCCATGTCTGTCACACGTGTCTCTCATCCACCTGCTATCAGTGGACTGTCTAGGATATGTTCTTGCATCACAGTGACAAAAGTGCAACAGAGTGAGCCCAACTGAGCAGGCACATTTATTTTAAACCTCTTCTTGCACCATATCTGCAGTATCCCTTGACCAAAGAAGTGATGGTGGCTGAGGCCAAAGTTAAGGGTTAGCAGAGTTCACCCATCCACTGTGCAGCCAAAGCAAATCACATGGCCAAGTCCAACAACAGTGAAGTGGACAAGTATATTCATCCATGGAAGTGGGTATCTAACTTCACCTCAATTATTCACCTTGAACTAGCCTCACTGGTTTTTTCCCAGTTCTTCAAACAGGACAAGCTCTTTCCTGCCTCAAGACATTTGCAAATACAGTTCCCTCAAGCTCTGTAAGTCTTCACAGGGCTGTTCTTTCTAATTTTAGCTTAAATATCAATTCCTCAGAAAGGTCTATTCTGGAGACAGTAGTAGGAAGTAACCTCCTGTGATCCTCTAAGTACCCTTCTCCTTTGATAGCATTTATATAAATTTGTTCTTTTTGTTTTCTTTTTACTGGTTTTGGGATCTGTCTCCCCTACTAAACTGATATTTTTCCTCCATTTTCTATATTGTCTGATGTGTTAGCTTCCCCTTGTAATTAATAATCAAGAGGTAGGGGTGGGGACATGAGTCAGAAGCAGTCTAGGGTTTCAAAGAGTGAATACACAGCTCAGATTTTACTATGGCCCAATTCTTTTTCTTAGTCTCCTCCTTCTCAAGAGGACTCTTGGGTCTGTCATGAGCTTTTCTTCCTGAATTTGGTCCTTGCTTTCTCAGTTTACCAGTCTGACAGGTTAACCCCTTTTGCTCTCCTTTCTCTTCTGAAAGTATTTCCTCTTAAATTGTGAGGTACTGTAAGTCCTCTACTGGACAGCAGCTCCTGCTTCTACTCATAAAAGTTTCCCCCAAATAAGCATCAGTAACCCCACTCAGCCAACTGGCTTCTCCCCTGCTATCTGAACTGCTCTCCAGTCACATACACACTGGGTACTGGCAGAGCCACCACAACAGCCAGGCCTCCTGTCTACCACTACAGAACTCTTTCTTATGATGGAAAACATTCTAGCAGCTAGATTAGGTAGCCTAAAGTTTATACCAAAAGCTTCACTCAGCTCTAAATAAGTACTTACAGTAATGAGTCTTCCAGTGTTCCTACTGGACCTTATGTGGTGATCTTAAGGGTCAATCCAGCAGACACTGGCTCCTATTACTGGTTAAAAGATAATGTCAAGCCGACTAGGAAGAGGTGACTTTGTCTAACTAGAGTGCTTTGGTTTACAGTTGGCTGGAAATTAATACTGAATTGTATATAAACTCACACTCACTGGATTGATCTGTCAACACTAAATTGAACTGCACATTTCACAAAGAGACCCAAGATGAAATTTGGGGACAGAAACAACTACTGATTTTTTTTTTTTTCTTTTTTGGTGGGAGGAGTGAAACTAGCTATTGTGTGGTTTCTATATACACATGCATTTTTTGCTGAATGTTTCTTGTGGGAGTATCCACTGAAGTATGCAAAGGTCATTAGAATAAAGGCTAGATTTTTAAAAATGAAAGACAACTTTCATAACTTGCACATTTTTAGAAAAGATGGAATTTAGGGGCATCAACCATTCATATTCACGTTTTCTTCCACTCTTGGTGCCCCAATATCCCTCTCTTTTGTAGATGTATTTACCCAACAATGCATCTTAAAATCACTACCATATGCTTTCTGGGCTCACACTTAATTTTCAATGCCTACCTCCTTTGCCTGCTTCTCTATCCAAATTTTCAAAGAATTTATAAAACTACTGTCACCAAAAATGTCTCACTGCCTGTTCATTTAAGGCATTATTCTTACCAAGCACTCTTTCACAATGGAAGTTCCTCATCTAAATCACTAAAATGATTTGAGTGACAGTTTTCTCAGTTCTTCTGAGGATGATACATAACTAGTGCCATTTTAGTTGCGTAAGAGAGAAATTAATTTATTATAAACAAAGGTTGCAGAGTAATGACCCCAACACAAAGATGTCCACTCCCTAATCTCTGGAACCTGTGAGTCTGTTACTGTACATGGCAAAAGAAACTTTGCAGAGGTTGTTACGTTCAGGATCCTGAGATGGGGAGATTATCCCAGGTTGCCTGGGTGAGCTGATGTAATCACGAGGGTCCCCGCAAGTCAAAGCAGGAGGTAGAAGGGTCAGAGTTAGAAATGTATGTGAAGATGTTATGCTGCTGTCTTTGAAGATGGAGGAGGGGACATGAACCAGGGAATGCAGGCAGCCTCTAGAATTTGGAGCAGACGAGGAAATGGATGCCCCCTGGAGCGACTGAATGGAACACAGCCCTGCCGACAGACACCTTGATTTTAGTTCAGTGATTCCTATCTCAGATTTCTGACTTCCAGAACTGTAAGGTAATAAATTTATGTTGTTTTAAGCTACTAATTTCATGGTAATTTGTTACAGCAACAATAGGAAACTAACATAGATGCTTCAAGGGCAGTAGAGCTTAATTCTCTCCAAGAACCGCAGTTGAGACAGGTTGCCACCAGGGTGAGCAAAGGTTTCTAATGAAAGTGAGGAACATCTCTGGTTGCCTTTGCCATTCAGCCGACCACTGAATGTGTCTCTGGGGAGAAACTCCTGTCCGGCAGATCTGTGTTTCTGTTGTGTTTGGCCATCTGCATATGGCAGATTGAGAAGACTACATTTATGAATTGATTCTAATCAAGAAATCTTTGACTGGCCTCCACAAATGACTTTACCAGTCCCAAAGAATCAGCAGCAGCAGAAATGTCTCCCTCAAGGAAATGGGAAAACACATATAAGCAGGGGAGAATTCTGGTATTCCATAAGCAGTCACAGTTGATCCAGAACCTTTGTTACTCTAATGTTATCATACTCTTAGCCTTCAAGCATATGCTTTGCTGGTCAAAAAACTAAGTTGAAATATCCAACAATGTCTTCAGAGTGTTTTCTTGGGCTCAGCTAAACATTCAGACCCACAAGATTTCCATAGAAGATATTCAACATCATATTCATTTAGAAGGATCTGGATGGGAAACCTAGCGTGCCAGCAGGGGCAGCCCTAGACGTTTCTCTTCTATTGGGAGCCGTCACAGAATTCTGTGCAGCACAGGTCAGCTGTAAGGAAACAAGGCCTATACTGGGTAGATGCTTCAAAGTCTTGTGCCCGCAAGAGCCAATATCTCTTGTAATAACAACAATACAGGCATAATTTCCAGGGTCTCCACAAAGGACATGTCAGTGACAAACCCAGCATACTTGGGAAAGCCCCAGGAATGGCCTCCTATCAGGTATTTATAGTTCATGTATGTGCCTCGCCATCCAGATGTAATTTATTAATCGTGGGTCACATCTTACCATAAACAACATTGGTTAGCAAGATAGCCAACATATTACACTTAACAAATTAACAAAGCTTGAAAGTTAAATGAAGGTCAAATTATCATGCAGAATGGAAAAGGTTTTGTTAACTCTTTACCCATAAATATGTTGGAAAGTGTCCATTTTCCATGTATAAGACTGCATGATCTTCATCATTATTGTTGTTATTATTCTTAGCTGCTATTTTTGAGGATGAACATTAATTTCAAGCTTTGTGCTTTATATGCATTGGCTTATTAAGTCATCATACGAGCCTTATGAAGAAGGTATAATGAATGCTATCTTTTCATAAGAACACCAGGATTCACAGAGGTTGAGCAAATTTCTTAAAGTTTTTTTAGCAAGTGAATGTCGAGATGGGTATTTGGACCCATCACTGCTTCTTAATCCCAGTTTCTTTTTATTTATTTATTTATTTATTTATTTATTTATTTATTTATTTATTTTTGGCTGTGTTGGGTCTTCGTTTCTGTGCGAGGGCTTTCTCCAGTTGCGGCAAGTGGGGTCCACTCTTCATCACGGTGTGCGGGCCTCTCACTGTCGCGGCCTCTCTTGTTGCGGAGCACAGGCTCCAGACGCCCAGGCTCAGTAATTGTGGCTCACGGGCCCAGTTGCTCCGCGGCATGTGGGATCTTCCCAGACCAGGGCTCGAACCCATGTCCCCTGCATTGGCAGGTGGATTCTTAACCACTGCGCCACCAGGGAAGCCCAATCCGTTTCTTAATCAGTTTGGTATACTTGCAACCTGTTGGTTGCCAAATCCAAATTGTGGCTGACCACTATCACAGACACCTGTGTCTGTATCCAGCTGGACTTGTGTACCTTTCTTGGTCTTTCAGAGACCCCCACATGGAAGTTTCATTAGCTAAGGGGGGCATTCACTCTGTAACAAAAGTGCCCCTAAAACAAAGAATGAATTTGTATGTGCTTAGTTTCTCAAACTGAAATGGAGTATCTTTAAATGGTTTAAAAAAAAAAAAAAAGAAAGCATCCAGGGACAGTGAACTCTTGAGCGGTTTACAATGGTCTTTTCTCAGTTACATTCAGCACTTGGTAGAACTGTTCAACCAGAATGTAGGCGGATTCTGAAGAGTGCTGGATTTGTATCAAAGGAGAGTGGTGAATTAGTTGGGGAGAACAGCCTTTAACTTCATGTGTAAAGGAAGGCTTGAATGTGGAGGTAGTAAGGGTCAACGGTATTCACTAATCACTTCCCTGACAAAAGAGGCTGCCTTCAGTTCTTACAGACATCAATAGGAATACTAAATCCTTCCATAGCATTTCAGCTGATTCCTTTCACAGCAGGATCACTACTGTTTCACCTCAATTTTGAAATCCTGCAGTCTTTACTAGCCTGTTTGGTGGAGTTACAAATGATTGTCTGTCTAAATTAACAAGTGGTAAATCTCCCTTAGTTATAATTTGATTTAAATTAGCTTACCTGGGAAGCAGATCTCTGCACATGTAAATTACCATAAACAGCAGCCTTCTTTGACAATTTACGTAATTAAATGAGAGACTATTAAGACATTACTGTGAAGTGGCAACCTATGATGCCTATTTTTTTAAGTGAAGAAAAGAGTAATCCTTCACTTCTTCCCTGTTGCCATTTTATATCAAAGCAAACCTCATTAAGGTCACTGTCGTCTTAAAGATATATTTTTCTGAGATGCCGTGCCCCAAAATGTGTAGCTTTCCTTGACAGTTTTTAAAACCTGAAAAATGATAAAATTCCCAAATACATAAAAGTAGGATATTACAGTGTATCTGAGTTATAAAATTACATACATAATAGGTATTTTGAAATGCAGAAAACTAAGAAAAAGTGCTTCAATTAGTTGTACTTTGGAAAATAAACGACATTGTTCCACTCTGCACTGTGAGGGGGAAGAGATTTTCTTCAAAGAGTACTCTTGGGATTTTAAAAACATTTCTGCTTTTGGGGAGTGAGAATTTTAAAATGTCATTGGAAAGCTGTGAAATTTAATATGCAAAATCATCACTGGCTTTGTCAGTGGAGAAATCAAATGAAAGAGTCAAATCCTGTGGAACAAACCCTGGTTTTTAGACCAGAAAGCTGTAATAAGACATTCACTACACATATTCTTATTTTTCAGTCTTTCCGTGGATTGTTAACTGTCACATGGCTTAAAAAGAACACATGCTTTTGAAAGAATGAGAAATCATTTGGGTATCATTGCTTGTTCCTGTGGAGAATGCACACAGGCTAGAGAAGGCCTGTCCAGGAGGCAAGTGCTATCATGTGGGGAAATATCTTGATGCCATGGTAGCATCCAAATCCACTGTCAGGCAAGCTATCCGAGAGGTCATGGAAGAGAAAGACCAAATGCCAATGCTCAGATCAATTTAAAGCACATAGTAGGAAGTGAGGGAAACAAAATAGGGCAGGTTAGCACTTCAGGGATAGAGTGCAAACATGACCACACTGCCTGACTCTGATTTGCACGATGTTCATACATAGGATTGGCTACTCAATTTACAGGCCCCATGCAAAATGAAAATGCGGGGCTCCTTGTTCAAAAAAAAGTGCCATTAAAGGTACTAAAATATCAAGGTTTTCCTTTCATCTGTGTATGGACTCTTCTGATGCACATGCTCCATTGTCCCATCAACTTCTCATACAAAACACAAGTTCAAAGATAAAATTATCAAGAATTTCAAGACAGTAGCAGGAGAGCATTAAACCATTAGACCCTTCTGGTTCTGTTCCTGTGCCCTGTTCCTCTGCCATAATCAGCTTTTATCAGTGATAGCCTTGAACAACTGGTAGAGATTGGGGAAGCACTGAAGAAGGAATGGAAAAATGGCCAGGTCTGATTTGGACACATTTATCTGGAGAGCCCTCTTAGACCTCTGTGTAGGCAACCAATGAGACTACTTAGGTTTAGTTGGGTACGTGGGTCTTGTGCTCATAGTAGAGGTCAGGCTAGAGATATCATTCAGAGATTAGTCTGCACATAGAGCTTATTCAAAGCTACAAACAAAATGAAATCACATAGAGAGATAGAGCAAGAACAGGGAGCATAGATGAGAAAGAAATGTTTGTTTTTCTCCCTAGACTGCAAGCTTCATGAGAGCAGATCATGTGCTTTAATTTGTTTGTGCAATTCTGACAATGAGCAAAGAGTCTCACACGTTACAGATGTTAGATAAACGCTCAAAGAATTCATAAAAATGCAAGCAATGAGTTATCCAAAAGTATTATTATTTTTCTCACAGACTCTGCCTTAACTCCCTCTAATTTGGTGAGGTTTGCTTTTCCAGCAGAAATTATACATTGATATATTATATGCATGCTTGTTAGAGGTGATTTTATTGTTTCATTTCTGTAAGTAATTAACCTGTTTTCCATGCCTTCTGTGATACTAATTAAGAATATTTAGTATGGAATAACTCACTCAAATATAACTTCAGCATTTTCTTACTCTTTACCGCTTGTCATTGAAGATATTATAACATAACTATGATATCATATATCCATTATCTCTAAGAGCTTCATAAGCAATTTCCAGTGGCTATTTGCTTCACTGTTTGTTGAGATTTTGTTCCCCTGGAAAAATTTCCATCACTGTTTTTCATTTCCTTTGGAAAAGGGAAAAAGCAAAAATAGAAGAACAGTATCTTTCAAAATGTGCGTTATGAACAAATATGCTTGTAAGACCTGGTTTCTCAAATTGTTACACAGATTGAAAGGCTTCAGCACTCACTCCATCCCCCAACGATGAGCTCTTTCCCTAGCAAAAAATCCATAACAGTTTCTGCCTTATGAAAAATCTTTTAATCCTAGCCATGGCATTTGTGACTTGGCTAATTATAAGGTACAATTAAAAGATGATTAAGAATTTTCCCCTTCTTAGCCAGAACTCAGGAAGTGTTCTCTTTGTTCTCACGTATTTAATCACCTTTGCAGTCATTTCCAATCTAGCTTTACTCCTTTTGACATATCCCAAAATAGCCTTTTTAATTCTGGCCGGAGATGTTCTTTATTCTTATCTGATCTGGCACTGTCTCCTGCTTTATTGGCTACTATCAGATAAGATATACTTTTAAACCATCTAAAGTCACAGATGCCTCACTTTTGATGCGATAAATCCCTGAACTTCTGCTTGTGTTTTGTACAGCTTCAGAGTAGGACCAAGGGTCCTAGAGTCTGTGTCTATGCCAATAAAATGAACAAGGGTTTTTGTTGTTGTTGTTTGTTTTTGTTTTTTCAATATCATGAAATGCTGATGAAAAACATGATAATTCCTACTCCCCATTTCCATGAGGCTTCAGCTGAGAATTTTATTTCATTTTATTTTATTTTTTATGCTCAACAGCCATATTTATTGAATATCCACTCAACTGTGTCAACAAGGACTATTTAAATGCTATACTGAAATTTTAAAATTTATAATTAAAATTTTACAGAATGTGCCTTATTTTTAAACATATATATATATAACCTTTACAAAAATGGAATATTCTTTGGTGTATGGTAAAGGGAGTATAAATCTGGGGAGGAAAGGCTGAATAATTCAGGAAATGGTGTTGGATCAATTTACTATCCAAAGAGACAAAGATTCTGTCCACTTAACTTACTCAAAATACATTCTAGATGGATCAAAGTCCTCAATGTAAACAAACAAAATACTAAAATCTTTGAAAGAAAATAAAAATGTTATTTTGTCCCTAAACAAGAAAGCCTTTATTAAGACACAGAAATGCAGAAACCAAAAGAAGACATTGACAGATTTGACTTCATAAAATCTTAACATTTAAAAAAAAATTTATTAGAATATAGTTGATTTACAATGTTACATTAGTTTCATGTGTGCAGCAAAGTGAGTCAGTTATACATATGCATACGTCCACTCTTTTTTTAGCTTCTTTTCCCATATAGGCTATTACAGAGTATTGAGTAGAGTTCCCTGTGCTATACAGCAGGTTCTTATTAGTTATCTATTTTATAGATAGTAGTGTGTATATGTCAGTCCCAATCTCCAGTTTATCCCCACTCCTTATACCCTGGTAACCGTAAGTTAGTTTTCTACATCTGTGACTCTACTTCTGTTTTGTAAATAAGTTCATTTGTACCCTTTTTTTAGATTCCACATATAAGCGATACCATATGATATTTTTCTTTCTGTGTCTGACTTACTTCACTCAGTATGACAATCTCTAGGACATCCATGTTGCTGCAAATGGCATTACTTTGTTCTTTTTTATGGCTGAGTAATATTCCATTATGTATATACGTACCACATCTTCTTTATCCATTCTTCTGTCGATGGACATTTAGGTTGCTTCCGTGTCCTGGCTATTGTAAATAGTGCTGCAATGAACATTGGGGTATATGTATCTTTTCAAATTATGGTTTTAAATTTTAAAGGATTGGAGAGATATAGCTTGGCACAGAAGAGGGAAGACTTCATAATTTTAGACACAGGGAAGGGCATGTGTGAAGACTCAGAAGTGAGAACAAGGAAGTGGTGTTGGGTGATGCTGTGGCCACTGCTGTAGGGGTTCTGGCATCAGGTGATGGCTCTGAGTAGCTACCGTCAACCTTTCAGGAACCAACCTGATACCTTTGCCCTCAGATACCTTTGGAACTCAGTACCTTTGGAACTCAGTACCTTTGGAACTCAGTACCTTTGCCCTCAGTACCTTTGGAACTCAGATAAACCACAGTGACTGTAAGGGCCCTCATCTAGGGAGGAACTACACTCTAATGATTAGGGACATTGGCTCAGGAGCCACACTCCATGGCTAAACTCACCAGTAGTATAACCTTGACCGAGATACTGAACCTCTTTGTGCTTTAAAAATGGCCATTGCTATATACCACTGAAAGATTGGTGTGAAAATGTTTTAGTCGACATTTTTGAGCCACTAGTCTTGCCAAACATAATCACATAAATTCTTTATGTGAGAATAGTGTGTACGTTTATAGACACTTTAAAAAAATATGAACTGTTATGCATTTTCTCAGTTAAAAAAAGAAAACCTCTTCGCAGTTTCTATTATTTTCAATTATTTTCTGCATTTTAGTGGTGAAAAAACAACAGAGAATAAAAGAGGTTGAGTGATTTGCTCAAGGTCACATAGCTGATAATTCTAGGCTGCAAACCCACAGTGAGCTTTCTAGTCCAGTGAGATTCCCATGACAACTCAGCTCCCAACAATCTGCTTTTAATCAAGTGCCAAAACAACATTCAACTTCCTGGTTCTCTTACCAGCCCTTCTGCTGAATCTCTCCAAGAATTTCTCTCAACTCAGGGTTTGGTGACTATATATCAATCAGCCACCTGAACCTCTTCTCTTCCCAAATCCTGACCTTCTGGATTTCAACTCCTCTGGCTTCCTGGCTGATGCCCTACATCTGCTTTCTGATTCTACCAAATTTGTAAGACCAAAAAAAGAACAATTAGCTTTTGGTGGTTTGAGGATATGTGCTTCCAACAATTATTGCTTGCCATCATCAACAGGGAAGAACATGCCCTCTTGACCAATGCTGAGACCCAGGCCAGTGTCTTATACTGGGAGAAGTATGGCCATGCTAGACAAGGCCCCATGGGGAGAGTCTGGGTTCTAAAGGAATGAAACAAATTTGAAGAATAATTATATCATCTCACTCGTTAAAGTGGAATTATATGAGGATGAACATCAAACTAAAGGACAGAATATCAGAAGAAAAGACATTTGGAAGAACTTCCCTGAGAGATGAGGCCTTTGGTGAGGTCAGTCAATGAAAATATTGTTGATTTGGGCTCGTCTGGGCTCAGTTTGGGTAAAAACAGGGACGTTTTGAAAAGTGTTGCTGAAACTGAATCAGAGAAAGTTTTAAATAAGGAGAGTTGGAATTTAGGTCATAGACTGGGATGTGTTTGTTTTGAAGAATTTCATATCTATGATACCCTTCTGTCCATCCTTAAGATGTTTAAGAGAGTTCAAGTGAATCTTAGGAAAGGCTTTTCAAGACTCAGCAGACCCTGTATTAGAAGATGACACTTTAATTAAAAGAACAAAAATTGTAGCAGCAGAAGCTACTTCTGAATGAACTATTTCTGTGTGCCACACACAGTGCAAAATCCTTTCTACACATTCTCTTAATATTTCTTACAAACCTCTGAGGCACACATTAGCCCCATTTTCTAAAACGGAAGCTGACTTTTATGAAAAGTTGTTAAAGGCTCACTGTTGATGCAAATGCTCTGAATTATAGTCAAGTCTTGATTATCCAAGGAGATTTTGAACCTACCTTTCTAACGATACACACTTTATCAAGCATTTGCCCATTTCTATCCAGATGATCATCTATGGAATATTTCTAGAACACATATACTGGCTTCTGGTTTTCATGGTGTGAGAAATTTTTTAAAGATCTGTACTTAAATAAAATTATTTTGAGGCCATGCTGTGGTGGGAAATAATTCGATATAAAATCAGGCAGACTTTTGTCAAAGAATTTCTAACAGAAGCAGAACCAGAAGCTGAATGTATAGATTCAAGAGCCTGATATCTGGGTTTGAACCCCGGCCTGTCACTTAGTAGTTGTGTGACAAATTATTTAACAACCTTGTGCCTTTGCTTTTTCATCTGTAAAAGGGAGCAAGTAATGGTAGCCTACCTCATAAGTTTGTTGAGAGGATTTAAATAAATTAACTTATTTAAAGCACTTGGAATCACACTTTTACATGTAGTAAAATACTCTGTAAATATTCGCCATTTTAAAATTATTATTGATATCGCGGATTGTCTTGTGTCATTTCTCTATACAGTATCATCATTTTATACTTCTGCTCAGATACTTTGTTGATTCCATGTTCCTTATAGAATGAATTACAATAATTTTCATTTTTGATTATTTAACATGTGCCACACACACTGTGATAAGCACATGGTCTCATTTAATCCACACAATAATCATAAAAGGTTGGCAGTGTTAGTAACACCGTTTTACAGAAAGATGGGATTCAATGAGATTTTAAAACTTGCCAAATAAAGCTAAAAGTGGCAAATTTTGAGTATAATCTAGCTTTATATAACTTCAGTGTTCTTAGTTACTGTGTATATAGTCTGTGACCTCCCATCCTCCCACCACCTGCTCACCCAAAACCTCTTAGCACACTGTGGCATCTACCTTGCCAGCCTGTTCTCACCCAACTTTCCAAAAGTTTACACTCTACTTCAGGAATACTAAACACCTGCAGCATGCTAATCTCTTCCATGCCTTGTGACTCTGCATATACTCTTCTCACCATCTCCAGTGCCCTTTCCACTTTGTAAATTAGGAAAGTAATTACTCATTCCCTGAGAATCACATCCTGTCACCTCTCTTTGAGGTCTCCTCTTACTTTTGGCAAGATTAGGCTGTTTTGTCTCCGTGCCCTCATATCCCCCATTGCAAAAAATATCCAGTTTTTTTCTTTCTACTAAATATTTGTCTTTACCACTAAACCGTTAGCCTTTCAACAATAGAAAACTTTTACTTTTTATCTTTGCCTCCTCCAGAACTCAGAATTGAGTCTTTTACAAAGTAAGCAAGTCATAAAATTATAAAATAAATGAATCAATGAATAAAAAATTCAAATCATTTTCTAGAGCTGCACTGTCCTTTAGAAAATAATTGTGATGATGAAAGTGTTCAATATCTGTCCGGTATGGTAGCCACTTGTCACATGTGCTTGTTGAAATCATGGCATGTGACTGATGCAATTACAGAACTGTAAGTTTAATTTTATTTAGTTTTAGATAATCTAAATTTAAAGAGCTACATGTGGCTAGTGGCTAATGTACTGGACAGCACAGTTGTAGAGTTAGACCTGGAGTAGGATTTTATTGAAGGTTCTTCTGGAATATGCCTTAACCGTATTTCCTTCTTAGTTACATTCTGCATCTTATACTTGGTCAAAGTCATGAAGTTACATATATTGGAGAACAGAGATTTTAAGATGCTGCAATGTGACAGCACCACTCTTCTGTTAGCACAATACAGGTCTCTCTGGGGATGGGATGATAGCTCTTCAGAGGGGAAATTTGGGCTCTTAGAGCCACCCAGGAATTTCTGTCAAAGGGTTAGCAGTCTTCTCCACAGTCTTTGGGTTCATGGGGAATATTCAGGGACTGAGTAAGATGTCTGTGTTGGGTGCATTCAGGTTCTTTGCAGAGTTTACAAGTGGGAAAAGACATCAGCCTCTCTTTATCTACTTTCACTGGGCCCCTTTGACATTATGTACAAGTATCTATTTTCCATTTGTCTTATTTTACTGTCATTATTTGTTCATGTTCTGTCTTCTCCCCGGCCTAGATAACTCTCTTTCTTATGCATCTTTATTTCCCTAGGACTTACCACTGCATGTGACAAAAGGAAGAGGGTCAGTAAATGTTTGATGAATGAATGAATGAACATTGAATCAAGGAATAAGCTTGATTCTGGGACTCCAAAAGGCCTAACACATCCATCACAGAAGAATGAATACACAGGAAAACCAGCCTGCAGCAGTGTCACCCACTAGAGAGGGAGACATGTGAGAACAGAATCCTGTCCTGTTTGCAGGACAGTCACAGAGAGAAACAATTATGCATTCTAGGCCAGTCCAGGCAGTTAGATTGGGTGGAGTTTCAGTCAAGTTGGCAGTGCCATCTTGCCATCTACCTGAGGGAGTTTGGATTTAGTGAAGAGGAAGCAACAAGATGTTTTAACAAAGCCTTTATTCACAATCCCCATGTTGGCTGGAGAGTTTGCGCAGCCTCCCTGGGTTCTGAAATGAACTTGACCAGTAAATGTGCAACTCTTCTTTTTTACATAATCTTTGTCTGAGAATCTCCTGGGGAAAAACATGAAAGTGATGAGAAAACACCAGAAATGCAGATATACATGCACACATATATACAGCTTAGCAGTTGGCAGTAGCAAGTTAAATGCTTAAATGGAGCATGAACAGGGATTCATCTCAGTTCAATTTAAATCAGTTCAATAAAAATTTAGTGAGTATCTACTTTATGGGGAGATACATGAATAATTGAGACACAGTTTCTTCCTTTAAAGAATTCACAATTTTGTACAGCAAAAAAAATTGTGAACTAATAACTAGTAACAGAGTGTGA
The DNA here is from genome assembly GCF_965194805.1 of Balaenoptera borealis. Taxonomy (NCBI): domain Eukaryota; kingdom Metazoa; phylum Chordata; class Mammalia; order Artiodactyla; family Balaenopteridae; genus Balaenoptera; species Balaenoptera borealis. The sequence goes on from NC_138866.1 coordinate 89,883,707, forward strand.
TGAATGCAGTAAGAGAGGTGTGCTAGGTCCTGTGGTGGCACAAAGGAGGGGACTGTTAGCTCTACTTGAGTTTGTCTTACACAATGTGTAGAAATTATTTAGCTCTACAACTTGGGGGAGCAGAGACTAGGAAGGGAAGGGAAGGACCCTTCAGTTGGAAGCAGGAGCATAGGCAAAGGCACAAAGGTATGAAAGAGCATGTAGGGGGTGTTTGGGGGAAAGGTGCCTGCATCTGCCAGTGGGGACTCCTGAGGTATCCATTTCATCAAAACATTGCTCTGCCTTTCTGGAGTTGGAGAGATGATGTTTGCTATTATATATAGGATGAATTGACAAGAGGAAAATGTCTAAATAGATAGCTAGTGGGAAGCAGCTGCATAGCACAGGGAGATCAGCTCGGTGCTTTGTGACCACCTAGAGGGGTGGGATAGGGAGGGTGGGAGGGAGACGCAAGAGGGAGGAGATATGGGGATACATGTATATGTATAGCTGATTCACTTTGTTATACAGCAGAAACTAACACACCATTGTAAAGCAATTATACTCCAATAAAGATGTTAATAAATAAATAAATAAAATTTTTTTAAAATTTTAAAAAAAAGAATCACATGCTGAATCACTAAAAGCACATGGGAGGGAAATGAGGGAGCCATTCATTCATTTTTTTTTTTCCAATCAACACGTATTTCTTAAGCAAATATATTTCAGGCACTTTGCTCTGTATAAAGGATAAAAAGGTATATTTATAGGCATTGCTCTTGCCCTCCAGAAATCCATAGTTTTGTGCAGCCTAAACCTTGTAAACTATAATTCTAGTGGAGAGTGCAAAGTGGTCAAGTAGAGATGAGCGCCAGGTATCATGAGAATACAGCAGAGGGAATGACTAGCTCCTTCCTAGAGGCTGAGAAAGTCTTCACTTCACCCAGCTAGTTATGTGGCAGCTGTTTCTTAGAGAATGAGTCCGCAGTATGCCCAGTGGAGAAGTGAGGAAGGCGTTCCAGGAGGAGGGGACAGCAGGGCAAAAGCACAGTAAACTGAAAGCATTTTACGAGATGCAAGAAGCTCCATGTGGCAAGAGGTGAAAAAGCAGGGCAGGATTTTAAAGAGCTTTATATTCTCTTCTAAGGAGCAGGGATCTCATCCCTGAGTGGGGGGGCAGGTAAGGGAGCAGAGGGAGATGGCAAGAGCTTGGTGTTTCAGAAAAAAATTTTGAGAGCGAATGGGGAAGGATTTGATTGGAGGTGGATGGTGCCAGGAGAAAACAGGATCAGAGCCTGAAGTTCCACCTCAGGCAGAGCCTGGGTCCATCCTAACTACCCAGCTTCACCCCGAAACACTTCTTCAGAGCACCAAGTAATTTTAGAGGTCAAATGTAAATGGAGGAGTGGTTTTGCCCAGCACTTGGAGAATTCAAGGTAGAGGGCTGCATACCTGCCTATAAAATGAATCAATGCCTCAGGGCCTTCCCCATAGCAACAAAATTAGTCTTTGACACCTAGACATTCTTCCTTTGTTTTTGCTTCTCGTTGCCTGAAGGCTCTTCTTTTGACTTGCATAATTCCCTCGTCTAGCTGGGGGCCTCATATAAACTCTGCAGCACTGCTAATATTTCATTGTCATTTTCGGCTCTATTACATCTTTCTCTCAATCATTCTTCAGGGCTGGAAATGTCATCTAGAGGGGTTTTGCAGCTTGCATAAATGAATTATGAATCCTCATGATTTCAAGTGGGTTACCAGGCCCCTTCCAAGCAGAACTAGGCATCTGGTAGCTCCAAAGTGTGAAAAGGACATTATGCATATGTATGCAGAGACACCTGCCCTACAGCGTTTCTGAAGTATTGCCACATTTTCACTCACACTGGCACCATATGCAAGGGGACCTGAGAACCAATCGCCCTTTGAAAGGAAAGTGCTTTCACATATCTTTTCTTTTCTATCTTCTTGCTACAATTCGTCAGTTTAATATTTTTTTTTTTCCTGAACCGTTGAAAGGGGTAAGGAAAAGCTTTTCTGAGTGTTCTCATTACGTGTTATATACAGCTTTGCACATATGTAGGCAGGTAACCATCAGTAGCTAAAGGGGAAAGTTAGAAGAGCAACAAAGCTCAGTCTACAAGAACATAGCAAGGGAAACAAAATGAGGTAGCTAGACGACTCTGAAATAGATCATTTTGTCTCAACTACCTGGATTGTGGAGAGTAATACTAAAGAATTTTGACTGCAAGTTACCAATGACTTGAATTTTTCTATGTCTTAAAGTGTGACAGAGAGGACACAGAATGTCAAAGAAAGGTAAGGCATGGCAGGCTAGTGAATCTGGATACTCAGGCAGTAAGGACATTTCTGGAAATTAGATTGCCTTATTTAGACTCACTGTCAGATTTGGGTTGAGACGCTGGGCTTTGACTTAAACATGGATTTGAATCCTAGCTCTGGTATTAACTTGCTGTATGACCTTAGGAAAACCATTTTACCCTCTTTAATCCTTTGTCAGAAGATGATAATATCTATGTCATGGAGTGGTTAATGAAGATTCAGTGAGCAGATTTATACAACCTTTGCAGTGATGCAGTGATGGCACCTAGCAGGCCCTCAATAAGTACAAATTGTATTGTTTTTACATTGTTAGCACATTATCTTGATTCCGTAATTATACATTACTTCAGTTAACTTCAACTTCCTTATTTCTAAAGTTGGACTAATAATGACTGTCCTATTCACTTTATATAGTTTCTGTGGAAATTAAATAATAGTGCATGTAAAGATACTTTGTAAAGTGAAAAATTCCAAATATCCAGAAAGTGTGGTTATTATCATTATTTTAGAGGTACTTAGGCTGTCACAGTTGCAAGAATATTTGGGGAAAGTCCACCTGAAGTAGATATACTTCAAGGTACTGACCCACAGAGGAATAACTGCATTCACCCACGGAGCCCCATTCTTGTCCAGCTTTTGGTGTGAAAAACTGCACAATACCTCGTGTGTGTAGAAGGTAGATAGTATTTGGAGATAAGGATTGGGAGATTCTCTCTTCCCTTTGAAAATGATGTGTACAAGGTGGAATCCTACAGTTTTTAATATTTTACAACTACTGAGCTATTATCATCCCTGGAGCTTAAAGATGGAACAGGATTGCCAAAGCCCATTTGATTGATAAGCAGCCAGAAGCTCAGATACTTTCAGATTTTGCTAGTCTTCATTGCTTTCCTTCCCACAAAGATGGTGCTCTCATGCCTTTCTCCATCCTCACTGCCACTTTGTAGGGGAGGGAGGATGGATCTCAGAAGTAGTCAGTAGATTGGGCCCTTGACCAAGCTGTCAGGGACTTGCTGTTTATCACTGGGGCTGCTGCCCAAATCCCCTTTCTTAGTAAATTCTACCACTTTCTCTTCTCATCCCCTCATGTGGAAGTGGAGAGGGCGGGGGGTGGTGGGGGGACGACAAGAACTGCCTTTGGCGTGGTCTGGCATCCTCAGACAGAGCTGAGTTTGAACCCACCTCTGCCAGCTACCACTTGGCAGCTGTCTGACCTGGTTTAAGTTATTTATTCCCTCTGAGACTTGCTTACTGCATCTGTAAATGGGGATAATAATATATCCACTGAGCAAGATATTTCTGAGAATTAGATGAAATCATGTATTTAAAACATCTTACAAAGAACACAGCACAGAGCAAATGCTAAACAAAAATGTACTCTCCTGTTCTTTCCCTTTGATTTGTAATAATTCATGGACAATTAACTTGGCGACTTTGTGTTTCTAGACCACTCTTTCTTTATGGATAAAATGAACTCAGTGATTTATAATTCCTGTGTACTTGTGAAGGTCTAGCATTTCTGTACTTCAAGTGCTGTAAGAGAAGAATAAATGAAGTTGCTCTGTACATTCTTAGGTAGCTGTAATAAAGTCATACTGGTAGATTGAGAAGGAAGAATTTGATCTAGGTGTTTTTGAATAAGTAGGATTTTGATAAGCAAATAGGAATTGACAGAATAAGGAAAGACTATACAGAGTCTCATGCTTTATTGGGTTTAATAAAAGGTATTTGGATAAACTGGTTCACAGTAAAGTAATAGAAATTCTCTTGAGCTGTGTTTATAACTTTGAGAAAGGGCAACTCAAAGGAAGCATGAGTCCTCTCTTGGGGAGGCGGTGCTTGCCCCTGGCTCTCGGTGCACACAGGCAGGATTGCAGCAGACATTCCAGGAGGCCATCGTTCCTTGCTGGACAGTAATCTGCCTGAAAGCAAGGACTCAGTCTGTTGTTACCAGGCGTACTTGCTGATTGTTGAACTTTGGATGAGTAAATGAGTATCACCGATGTACCTAAAATATTAACGTCTGAGTGTGGAATAGGATCCAGGAGGAAAGAACCTAGTCATCTTTTTATAATAGCAATTTTCCTGGAACACTTCCTGAAGCTACCCCAGAGCACTTTTGCAAATGCTGATTATTTTTTTGTGGACAGCTTTTTCTTGTCTGTCTTACAGCTGTGAGTGTGAAAGCACAATTATCTGGGGCCTGAGCATATGTGCTCTCCCTGAGAAAATCTGGGAGAGAACCCCGAAGGACACACTGTACCCCTATCCCAGCCAAGACAGGGAAAGCCTGCCTGAAATGCTCTCTCGGCCAATGAGTAAAACTGTGAGCTGGGAATAGAGCTTTACAAACATTGTGTGTGTTAGAATGAAGAGTGAATCGGTGTATGAGTTGGAAATTCTGGGTTCAATCCTTGCTCTTCACCATAAGTATTTTATGAACACCTCTCTGGGCTTCATTTTCTCCCCCATAAATAAAGAGATTAGGCCAGCGGACACGGCAAGATATCTTCCAGTTCGATCCTCCCAGTTTTATGGGCATTTCCTAGATTTGTTGACCTGGAAGAGTATTTGGATTTCTCTAGTTCAGCTTTCTCATTTCACAGATGAGAAAACTGAGGTGTAGCGAGGGGAAGCCATTTTATGAAAGCCACAAAACCAGTTAGAAGCTGAGCTAAGTTTAGAACCAGCATCCTCAGACGGCCAATCCAAAGGTTCTGTACCTTTTATGCGTCAGAGTCCACCTTAAAAATCCGATGAAAGCTATGGACCTTCTGGGAGTGGGAGATGGGATGAGGGCAAATACTTCACAAACAAAACACATACAATTTGCAAACTATTTTAAGGGGAGAGGTTCTTGGATTTCAGGTTTAAAGCCTTTATGCTACACTTTATTACTCAAAGTAGGTGTTGGAATCAGATGTTAAAAAGAAACATAATTGTATGTGTTGGAAAGCGTGCCTTTGCCTTTTTTGGTTTAATAACTTCATTTGTGCAGAAAGCATCTCAACACAACTGGAACAAGTGTGGGTTTATATCTGCCCTCCAAACAAGCCTGACTCACTTGCTTTGTTGATGGCAGTTTCTGATTTTTAAAAAGCCAGTTCCCCTTTTAAATATCACAGCGGCTGTTCCTCTTGCTTATACTTCTGCTAAATTTCAGTGCTTGACTTATGTCAGCTGTAGCCAGATAACACACGAAGGGGCTGGCTAAAACAGAAAAGGTTTTCTCATTAGCTGGGTCTGAAGGTGGCCTGTACTAATTAGTTCTTTTTTTCATCTACTTTTCACCCTCTTGACTTCAGGTTTTGGATTTTCGAGTCTCCCAGTGGGCTCACATCCCTTGTGTTTCTGTATAGCCACATCTGGGTTCAGATCCCTCTGTTCCAGTTGTGTGGTCAGATCCGTCCATTCCAGCCTTCAGAGCTTCTGTTCTAAGGGCAATAGAGAGAACTTAGGAGCTTCCCTTGAGTAAGCATATAGGGTGTCCTTGGGGTCATATACTCACTCTGACGTGGTACTGAGTCAAAGCCCAGGTGCTCTGGACTCACTGATGCTTGGCCTATAGAATGCCCACAGAAATTCTAGTCATGTAAGCACATGCTACATTAAGATTGGATTGGTTCTTTTTATTCCCACAGAGACTGTGTCCCTATTGCAGTTTATTAAAACTGCCCATGCAGTGCACCATTATTCTTCCTGCTTGTATTCATGAATGGCCTGTTCTCAATAGGAACATCCAGGTGGAGATCAATAATCAGTGTCTTAGTTACGGTAGGGAAAAAAAAAGAGAAGAAAAAGAAAATGCATTCGTGCACTCACTGCATTCAGCTGTGTTGAAGAGGTCTTATCATTAAAGCAACAGCAGGCATTCATAAACCAAGCTTGCGGGCAGTGCCGGACATGCAGGATTAAAATAATCATCCCTCAGGCTCTGTCTCATAAATGTTTCCTTTGACTTTTGGCAGGATCTCCAACCTGAGCATATGCCAGTTGACATGGGAACACTGAGGCCGGCAGTTTAAGGATTTTCACATTTCCTTGCAGTGGTAAGATTTAAAGATATAACAATGAAGGACATTAAATATTACTGGAACCTGGCTATTTGCACTAGATATGAAACTAAAGTTGTTTAGGTGTAATTTTTTGACCCATACAGGTCTCTATTCAATTACCTTGCAAAACCACAGTAAAAACAGGAGAAATCTATAGTCCATAAACGTTGAACTTAGTATTATTGGTATTGGTGAAAAATAGGGAAACTAAGCAATATCAGATTTCTTTATTTCTGTACACTTGGACCAAGTGAGGTAAATGGTCTCCCTTTTGAACAATGGAACTATGTCTATTCCGAAGAGATATGATTCTCAGAGCACAAAGGGATACAAATTTAAGATCAATGTGGAGAAAGAAAGGTAAATAATTCAGTTTTCAATACCTCGGGGGGCAGTCATACCCTTACTATGGTTCCAGAGATTGGATTTCTAAAAGAACCAAATCTGTAGTCAATTAAGAGATTGCTTGAAAATGAAGACTGCCTGATGCTGATGGTGTGGTATGCACTGGACGCTTGTTGGCATCAAAGGCACAACTATATGATGCTTCTTAAAAAGAGAGGCATAATGGTGAAGATATTGGCAGATGGATAGCGAATTGTGTTATTAGAAGATTGTTTTGAAAAGAGGAGTCTTAGATCTGAGGCCAAAGTATAATATTGATTTAAGTAGTAATTAAGCATTCCATCTTTAATGGGAGAGAACAGAGTCTCTGGACACATTTCCAATGTAAAGTAAAAAATGCACCACGATGTGGTTTACTGGAGTTACAAGATCATTTAGGCCCCAGGTAGATTCTTTGGACCCTGACTTGTTGAATTTAATGGACTAAATTCAGTAATAATACTCATTTCATTACCATCTTCAAGCTGAGTCAGATCATCATAGGGTGAGATTATATTCAGCACCTTTAATTCTCTGAGGGCTTCCATTCTAGTATATTTTCTACAAATGTTCAGGTCTCCATTTTCATGTGGCCTTTTAGCAGGTCCATGGTACATTGAACAAAATTTGACTTTTAGCCAACTTATTTGTCCATTTTATAGTACTGGATATCTTAAATCTATGAATTTTCAAAGGATGTATTTTGGTAATTCAGCATTCATACTTAGTCTTCTACGTATATTCCTCTCACATTGCCTTTCTGATTTTATTCAGTTATATTATTGCAACAACTTTTAGTTTAACAGCTTGTATTTGCGTAATCTATTTATGGAACAATGGAAGAATGATTGTGAAACAGTCTGGAAGATGCATTACTTAAACTGATACCTGGAACTGACAGCACAGCTTCACACGTTTATACATATAAAAGCAAATGATCGTACCATTATGGTTTCTTTTATCTGAATAATACATTCCTCTTAAAAATTAAATTACTTTGCACTTGAGTTTAATGCTTTATTTCATGATTTAGATGTGCTTTCGAGGAACTGCCACCAAACCCAAATTCCCATACATAAGTCATGGTTTCTCATATGTACATGGAATTCAAGATAACATCTTAATTAGAGAGTCATTAAATCTCAGATATCAGAAAGGCCAGAGTTAAACAGACAGGGCTTTTTAAAATTCTCAAAGCTGAGCAATTTGAGGAAAGAAAAAAAAAAAAACAAGTAAGAGAAACATGCATGTGATTGGCCTTAATGAAACCATAAACCTCTGTGGAAGTGGTCCCTCTAATAACTCACTTCTGGACCACAGACGTCATCGTTTCATCTGAGTTCTGTATATCAAATTCTGCTTCTTGTTATCAAGAGTGAAAGGCTAACAAAGAAACCCAATAGATCATGCTAAAATGATTTGTGTCATTTGGGATGTGGGAAGGTTTTCTTGAAGCTAGCCTTGAAGCTCCTAATCTCCGTAGAGAACCAGGTGATACTGAATCCTTTGCCACTTCTGCAATACGAGAACACTCTGTCGACCAGATAGGCTTGTTTGAGAAAAGATACATTGACACAAAGTGGCATGGTAGAAAGAGCCATGATTTAGGAATTGGTGCAGCTAAATCCTAATCCTAACACCATAGCTGATTTAGCTAGAGAAGTGTTTTTCCTTTTTTGCCTCTGAGATCTTAAATCGTCACTTAACTGTTGGGTTTTAATTTTTAATCTATAAAATGAGGTTAATATTCACTGTACTTCCTCCTCTGTAGATTTATCCAAAGATAAAATAATAAATAGGCAACACTTTGAGGAACTTAAAATCACTACACAGAATTTTATATTGCTAGAAGGTGGATTCCTTATTTTTAACACTTGTCTGATTTGAAAGTTATATTAAAAAAGCATCTTCATAGATTTTCATAGGTGTATTCACATTGAACAAAGGCTAACAGTTGTTCTGAGTTCCAATCTACTTGGTTTTTTTTGTATTAAATTATGATAGCAACAAGAGTCAGTTGTGTAACTTGTATCTGACTTGTGTCTGAACCTGTCTGTGGTGATTATGCTGCACTGATCTTAAATTTCAGTGTCCTAGACTCACTCCAGATAGAGAGCATGGGAGAGAATGGAAGAAATGTTTAGAATACAATCCCTGTCAGCAAGATGGGGGGGGAATGGGTCTCTGGGGTTGATCCATGAAGTGAATCAGCCTTTCTTAGACCTCCCTCCCTCTAATTCTTTTCAGATATATACTTTTTACTGAGCCAGATTCTCTGCTTATCTTCCTCCCCTTATCTTCCCTTCCACCCCCTCCAGTCTCCTTTCTCCTCTCCTTCACACCTCAGAAAGTCCTTTACTTGTTTACAATCCAGGGTTTTTTTTAGCTATTGACCCACAGCTCTCTGCTTCCATAAATCCTGCTTTAAGTGTTTGATCTCTAAGACAAATATACCCCCACAGCCTTGAGTTTACTCTCTGACTCTGTTTCATTACAAGCATTGTAGACAATCAATATGAACTGGGTGTGGGGGGTGGGAATGTCTTGGGTCAAAAAAAAACACAATTTGCTTGAACATACCATAGTCTTTGCCCCTGAAAATAACTGTTGATCACATGTCCTTTAAGAATAAAACCATAATTATTGGAAAATGTCACCTAGATAATAAACAGGAAATTCCAACAATTACACATGTTATAGAAAATCTTCCAGAGCTCCCAGTTCATGTACCAATGTTAAAAGCAATCAAGGACTATGAATAATGGATGAAGTTAAACATAGTGGTCCAAAATGTAAAATAGATAGCTAGTGGGAAGCAGCTGCATAGCACAGGGAGATCAGCTCCATGCTTTGTGACCACCTAGAGGGGCGGGATAGGGAGGATGGGAGGGAGATGCAAGAGGGAGGAGATATGGGGATGTATGTATATGTATAGCTGATTCACTTTGTTATAAAGCAGAAACTAACACACCAGTTTAAAGCAATTATACTCCAATAAGGATGTTAAAAAAAACCCCAAAAAACATAGTGGTCCAAATTTTTTATCCAGAGTGCTAGAAAAGAACATTAACGTAATGAATGTGGGTCAGAGAAATTGGCTGACATATGAAATACCAACCAAGAGTATCATCCATTTAGTTTTTTTATGGATAAAATTTGAACACCATCCAAAGTTAACCAAGATGGAGATGTCCACCTATGTACGGTACCATTTTCTTCCCTCATCTCAAGACCCCCCAACTACATGGAAGCATCATTTTTACCTTCTCTGACTATTAAATCTACTCTCATTCATACCAATTTATTCTCCAAAGAAAACAAAACTTTAAGCCTGGGTATGGTCCATTCTGTCCTCATGTTAGAACTTAGTTTCAACTTTCTTTGGGTCACAAAATTCTGTGACTAATCTGGGAAAGTAACCAAAGAGAATTAAGATAGGAATAAAGTTAAGTATGGGAAAAGTTATCTCAAGATACTCTATCCAGATTTCCATGTGTTTATAGCTAACCCAATTAGCCTGAAAATTATAGTTTTTATTCATCACAGTAGACCATACTACTGATAACTCAGTGAACTAACTTCCTTGCTATCTGGCTGATCTGGATACTGTTATTTCCAGTGTTCCCAACTAAAAGCTAATTTCTCTTTTCAATCATTGACCTCTGCTTCTCCCCAAAGTCAAAATGGAGGTGAGATATAATCAGCAAAAAGGGATCCTAAGGTCCCTTCTCAGTAATGGGATCATGAAACAATGGAAACTGATAGAAATTCAAGTAGAGTTTTTAAAATCTCAGCTACTTTCATTAACATTTCACTGAAGCTCCAGAAAACAGCAAATATTTTCTATTCTAGTCACCCACTAAAATTTTGCAGCTGATCAAAATAACCCATGACTAACAATAGGAACCAGACAACCACCATATCTGCAGTGGTCCCATCTATCACTCAGACATTTTTGGTATAATAAAGTCGAAAGTGAATTTTCTCCTTTTATTTTCAACTTTTGCATCTGGCAGAGTGTCATTACAGCACAGTGACTTATGGAAAATTGGGATAGATTGAGAGCCTCTGATAAAAGGCAATCTTTGTATCACTGAATTGAGGGAGAAGGAGAGAAATCGTTTTTAATAATATGTTCTCTGATGTCCTATCAAACATCTGTAAAAAATTCTAATTAATTATCTAAATATACATTATAAAAATACATTGTAAAGGCACAAATATGATCCTGGAAAACGTTTTAAAACGTTATAAATTTTCTTTGGGAATGTAGAGGGCAAGGAGAGCTGAGAACATAAATGTATAAGCTTACTATGATTGCATCCTCATATCAGGCAAGAAGACATGCTTTGACATCCCGTCCTTTGGTCATGCACATCAGCTTTTAGACTCTATCTACTTATGTGCTGTGGCGGGGGTGGGGGGAGCAGGGGGGCGGGAAGGAAGAGGGAGAGGAAGAGGGAGAAATGTCTTAGCAAGTAGAAAGTAGATGTCATCAAAAATGAAACTTCCAAAAAAGAAAAGTGACACTTCCATAGGTTACCTGAAAGGGCAAGATCTACCAAATATCTCTTTCCTCAAGGACTGACAATTACTGCTAAGATTAAACATGGTAATTTTAGAATTGTTCAAGGATTTGCTTTAATTCTTGGTGTTTTTATATTGTTCAATAAGCTATATTGTTATATTGTCATGGCACCACTATGACAACTACTGTATCCTAGGATCCCACTGAAATCCTGATTTCATGAACAGGAAATATCATAGTAAAAATAGGCATCTCTAAATATTAATTTCCATGTGAAAAACATTTATAACTTTATGTTTTCTCTTTCCCTAGTCATTCATATATCCATTTATTTGAGGACTCATTCATTGAACAGATATGTACTGATCACCAAGTAGGTATTTAATAGGCATTGTTTTGTGTACTGGGGATACTGAAGTGAACCCAACAGATAAAAATCCTTGTCTTTATGGATATCCTTCTAGTAGAGGAGATGAGCAGTAAGCAAGATAGAAATCTAAAAATATGGTGTTTATATATTTTCTTCTCTGATGTGTATTTTATATATTGATGAGTGCTAAAGAGGGAACATAAAGTAGAGAAGGAGGTATGAAATGTCACAAGGTGGTGGTGAGGGTTTGAATTGTAGGTAGACAGGCCTAGTAAAGCTTTTCTATGTAGACTTTTTGAAATAAGACAAAGGAAATGAGGTAGCAAACCACGCTGATATCTGGGGGAAGAGTTTTCTAGGCAGTGAGAACAGTAAGTGCAAAGGCTCTGAGACAAGAGAACAAGTTCTCTCTTGATTATCTGCCAGGTAACAGGCCCAGCAGACTTCATGAGTGTAGGCATTGAGTGGTTGCCAGAGTGACTTCAATGAGAAAATGATTTCATCAGGAAAGTTCACTAAAGCAGAGAAGGAGCTAAGATGTAATTTTAATGATTATCTATGGAACTTAAGCTGGAAAGGAGGCAAGAGAGGATATCATGGGGGAGATATCTCAGGGACACTGAGAGTGTGGATTTTAGGTCCTGGTGGGGTTGTAAAATTGTAGAATTTGGGGTGTTAGAAGGAGTGAGCAGGAAAGATAAGAAGTTATGATCAGGGAAAGGAATATTTGAAATTGAGGTTTTGCAAGGGCTGCAGTTATTGGTAACAACAAAGTGAAGGGTGTGACTATGGAAGTGAGTGGCTTAGGAATGATGGCTGATGAAATCTTTGGAAGAGAGGAAGTCCAGGAACTGAGGGGACAGGATAGTGGAAGGATCATCCCATTGGATACAGAAATGACTAAAAATTGAATAGGAGTAGTAATAGAGAGAGTGATCGTGAGTAGGCACTAAGATCTCACTAAGGGGAGTGTTGAGTAAAAGATTCAAGGATGGTGAGACAGACCTTTCCAAGAACATGAAGAGTTCTGAGGTTCCCACTTTACTGTTGCTAAGGAGACAGTTGTCCTTGAGAAGAGTGGGATGACTCAGAACAAACACACAGAAACTCTTTTGACTTGAGCCAAATGCTGGTCTTCAGTGAGGTGGTCTTACATGGAGTGGGTTAGTTCCCTCTGAATTCATCATTACAGAACCCAGTGGTTCGTTCATCTTTAATCAGAAGACCCTGTTAATTCCTTTTATCAGAAGAATATTTTACTATTTGGCCCATCAGATTCAGGCTCAACTGTGGAACTCATTATTGCACTTTAGTGGCCTTCTCTTGTCATCTTTGCTCCAGCTTTTTCCCACCAGCTTATTTAAACCCTTCCTCACCTCCTGATTTTTCTCCCCCAACCTGTTCCATTCCTTGATGCAGTGAATGAATGAATAACTGCCCACATGTCTGTCTTCCCCTTTTCCTTAGAAGGACAGCATTCTCTCATTCTGTACATTTTCTAAAATACTGGTCACCTCACACTCTGCTCATCCTTGATGCCATGCATTCTGAACTGAGGGAAGGTATGTGCTTTGCAAATTCTAGTGACCCTCCCCTTCGTCCCGACCTTCTGTCTTTGCAAAAGTGACTTGAGAACTGCATCTGAATCATAAATGACTCAACTTTTTTTCTCTTTCCATCTAAGACAGTTCTAAAACCAACATTGTTTTGGGAAGGATGGTAATAGTCCAATAGTTTTTGGAGGCACAATAGATGTTAAGCCAATCTATGGGACTAAAATACAAGTTGTAATGGAATCTAAAGCCTTAGGCTTAATACCTTTGAAAGCAAAGCTGTTTTCTGTTTATGAGCAGCTATTCATTTCTCTGAAAAAATAAAGTATATACATATGAAATAGATATAAATAGAATGGGATCACAATTAGTGACACAGACGATCAGTACCATTGGGGTTGTTATGAATTATAAAATTGCTATTTCTCTTCTTTTCCTACAATGTATAGATATTGCAAGGATTTTAAAGTGTAACATTTCTGTACTTTTTATGGGAATCAAATGCTATGCGTCAGTGCAGAACATGTGATTTAGATGAATGAACTTTTCTTAACAGTTAAAATTATTCATTATTCATTCTCACCTGTACCACTGGTTATTTCTCAATCCTCACTCCAAAATTCAATCTTGTTATACTCCTCAATTGCCCTTAATATGGTTCCTACCACCTACAGTTTCTGAGGCAGTGTGATAGAGGTAGGAGCATGGGACGTGGCATCAAAGGGGTGGTATTTGAATTCTGGCTTTGTTACTTACCAGCTGTACAATGTTGAGGAAGTTACATAAGTGCTATTATCCTCTGCTTTCTTATCATATGGTTACCATGTTAATGGCTGCAACGTATTTGAAAGTGCTCAGTACATTACTGATAAACAGTAGGTGCTCAACAAATAAGCATTGATAATGCTTCGTTTATCATCTGCTCCTTGGTTTCAGTCTCAGATGCTTGATTAGTTTTCCTGTTTTATGTTTTTCTGGCCTGCTCAACTGTTTACTCCTTTTTTCTGCTTAAGGATTTTTTTGTCTTTGCTTTCTGTTCAACTGGTGAGTTTGTACCATATTAGATTAGCTTTATGGTTGCAAAGGGAGAGGTTAAAAGTCTCTCTTTTAGATAAGGAGGATGTGAAGGTGAGGTACTAATGACATGCATGACAAAACTAAATATTTATGGGGAAGAAGGAAAGATGACATAATGGGAATCTGAGTGTCAGCTGATGGTATAAAGTTTTCATAAACCAAACATCTAGCAATGTCCATAGTATGTAGGAACTACTTAGGAGTGAAAATTTGCTGAATAACATTGACTATATTTTCTAGAATCTGTGAGTCAATTAATTTAATAAAATAAAATTCTGTTGTTTTCATATAATTATGGATAGGTAACTTAAGACATGCAATTTCATTTCTTAATATGTCTTTCTCAGCACATAGACATAGCATAGAATTAAGAAGATGCTTTAAGAATGTTTAAGAACTAAGAAGACAGAAACTGATCAAACAGCAGCCAGAACTCAGTACCACAGTGTTAAAGGGATCAGTATTTTGATTCTTCCATTTTTTTTTAGAGAATTAAAATGGAAGGGCAGGTCATTTGAAATGAACACTTTCCTATCTGAACCTTTTTAAAAAAATGTTGGCTGCACATTGTTAGAGTCTTCAATCATGTATCATTGAATTAAAAACCGAACCTAGTAATCACCATCCTTAAGTGACGAAGTATGTACAGTGAAACTCTAAACAGAAGAGATGGTTGAAACAGATAAGTTTCCAAGCTCAGTTTTCTTGATTGATATTGTCTTTTCAAAACAATTGGGTATTCCATGTCGTTAAAATAGCAGGGAGAAAAAGAGAATATATTCTGCCTGACTGTGTCTCTTTGGTCATCTTTTCACACTCCATTAGGGGCTTTATCCAACTTCTGTATTCCAACTTTATTGTATTTTTCCGGTGCTAGAAGAAACTTCAATGAGGACATGATGAATGGCCATATTAAATTGGATCCCTCTCCCCTTTTTAATTAAGTTCATTTAAATTTAATTTTGTAATTTTATTTCAGTAAACCATCTGACTCCAGATGTTGGATGCGCTTTTTCTTATTTCTGTTCCCACATAATTGTACCTGTAAAAGATTTATAGCTGCAGGAGACATTTTGGAACCTTTTAGAGCATTTTTGGCATATGTTTCATGGATGACTGGTAACATGAGCAATTAACATCCTAAAATGTTGTTCTGCTCCCCAGAATATTTTTAATAGGATAAGTTACTTTTATTAGCTTGAACTTTAAACAAATAATCATCTTAAAGGAAACATTATCAACAAAATAAGTCAGTTGAAATGGAAGGCCAACTCCCAAAGGAAATTGGTAGGAGAGAGAAGAAAAAACCCTTGGGCTAAAAGAGCCTTTAACAGATACGTAAATGAAAGGTGAGGATTGGCCTTTTGCTGAAATAAGAGCTATAAGCTGAGTTCCTGTTCCTTCCGTTTGACTCTGAGTCACTGTAATGTGTATGTTGTACTGCATATATTATAGAATGATGGGTCACACCTCTATCCTTGGGGGATATTTAACTCTGGCTTTCAGTGATAGAACACTCAGACAAAAGAGAACCACCCAAGCAGCATATACTTTGAAGGAGACCAAAGATGGAAGTTCTCAGAAGTATGCTTATATATTTAAGGAACATATAGTTACTGTGGGGCTTAGAACTCAGACTTACTCCATTGATAAAAGATCTTTACCACCAGCTCCTCTCAGGCAATTCTTAAAACAACAAAAAAGATCAATCATAATTAGCCTTTCTTGTTACAAGAATTATTTGAATGCTTATGCTCATTCTGAATCTGCCTTCTTGCTTTCTTAGTCAAAACACATCTAATAACGTACTTGATAGCTCACCTGGGACCTTTTCTAATGAAATTTCTAGTCCTCATCAAAGAAACATATATGACTACAATCAAACCCTTAGATGACAACTAAAGAAAAACAACAACTACAAATCCACAGAATAAAGGAATCAATTTTTTTCCCCAAGTGAGAAATTATACTCCATTTTTTTGGATATACTATAGTGTGTCTTGATGTACATGAAATACTCACCACTGCAATAAACAAATTAGAGTATGGATTTTTCCCCAGACTTAAGGGGTTCAGCAAGCAAACTCTAATTCTATTCTTTCACAGTCTTGCTTTGCCAGGACAAGTATTTGTCTGTGCATTGAGGGTGGGAGTTGTCTAAAATTAACTGGTGTTTGACATTACTCTTTACCGTTTCCAATTTCTCTTGTTGCTTTGAGTATTAAATAAGACTAAAACCATTTAAAAATAATACCAATCATTGGGAGCAGGAAAAAGGTGTTTGTCCATAATTGACAAACAAGAAACTCACGGTCTCCACTAGTTTCTAATATAATAAAACAAGCTCATAAAATGATTCTTATTCACAGACTTTTGCAGCTTTACTAAATTTTAAATAGAAGGTCAATGAAGGCCTAGAGAGCAACCGACATCTGAAACAGCAAATGGCACATGGCGCATAGAGTATTATTCAACTGCTATGTTACGCAATGTATTTGTTTAGAGAGTAACTCTACTAACTAGGAAAGTGCACTTAATACATCCCGTGTGTACATAGAAGAGTGTGTAGTGACTATTTGCCGATACCCCTAATTCCTGCTGGGAATTAAAAATAGATGTCTACCATGGAAATATAAAGAGAAGAATTTAGAATATATATGGAGCTTTAAAATACTGCATACATTCTAAGTAATAAAAAAAGTAATTCATTTGGAAAATTTAAAAATGCACTGTGCTTTCAGTTGCTTCTAGAGATCATTCATGATGAAATAAAACAACTTTTAATGGAATAAAATTTTTACCTACCATGAATCTTGGTTAAATCAGAGCCTATCCATTTATAATTACTTAGAACATTTGTTCAGAATAAATGTCTGAGATACTATATCCTCAGTTTATTTATTTTTAAATTTATGTATTCATCCATTTATTCACTGACCACTGACCGTGTACTGTATACTTTTTGGAACAAGGCAAGTGGTAGAGCTTGAGAAACCTGAAATAAAAATCAGAGATGGATCCTACTGCTCTCATCTGACTGGGAGAGAGAGGAGACTATAAACCATTAAACAACAAATGAATAAATCTTGTAAGAAGAGGTCAAGATGAAGTGTTAGTCCTTTATTCTTACTGGGACCAATTTCTAAGTAGAAAGATTACTGTAAGCTGTAACCTGACTTCTTAAACACAGGCATCAGTTTTAAAAAAGTGTTTGCATATGAGAGATGCCCTTCAACAGTATTAGTTAATGTTAAACTTTCTCATCCCTTGGAAAATTGGTACTGTTGCTCTATGACATAGGCAGAGTAAATCTGAATAAGATGGATGAATTCTATCTTTAACTTCTATGTTGGCCTAAAAGGCTAATGGGCTAATGGAGTCCCCCTCCCAATAAGGAATGCTAATTCCTTGTACTGTGCTTTAGCCCTTTTACCCCTTGGAATAGTACTGGTGTGGTTTGGTATCCCTCACCTTCCCCTTGAATGCTACAGGAATTTGTTTCACTGGGCTTAAATAGTAAGGGGGCCTTTTCTTCCACTTCTAAGTTTTCACAGAATACAAGGGCACTTTTGGGGCTTCTCTTCGGTGTGTAATCTGAAGTCTCCCTTCTAATTTCCCAGCCCAATAAGCACCTATTCTAATTACTCTTATTCTCTGCTGGAGATTTTTGTGTGTATATTGGCTATTGACAGGTGTTCCATAATAATTGGGGGAAAAAACCTATAAGAGACTCTGTGTTTATGCTATTATGTACTAATAAATGCTACTTTGTCTACTTGTCTCACCCCTTGAAAGCCCTTCTGCAATTTTTTGCTATGTTCCCAAATTCCAGAAACATATACACACTGATTTTCTATTACCTAAGACCTGAGATAGCTTAGTGCAAGAGTTTTAATTTTTTTTTTCTGTTTTATTTGATCTTGCTGTCTAGCAATTCCCCATTTTTCACAAGAACTTGCAGAGCTTCTGATGCAGAAGAAAACACAGTGGATTCAGTTTTGATAATCAGTACCCTGCATGGAAGTATTTGGATTAATTGAACCAGCTCCATTCTGACCCTGTCATGTGAGACACATGAGGATGTGGTCTGTATATAGAGAAAGATAAGGCCTTAGGGCCATTGCTTGTAAAATCTTTTTTCCCAAGTTAAAAGGCATGGAGATACAGAAGGAAGTATTTGAAGATAGATTTTGGTCTTCTGTTAACATTTTCTTTAACATATAAAAGCACATCTCTGATGTGTGCTTCCTACAGTGTATAGAAACTCAAATTCTCTCTTCCACACACCTATAAAATACCAAGTATTTTTCCCCAAATGGAGCCCAACACTAGCAAGGGCTAGTTTCAGATTTGTTTTATAACATCCTAAGGGCTACTGTGATTCTTATTCTTGTTACCACTGTGGTAATGAACTGTATAAATTACACAGTTTTTCTCTGCCAGATGCACCTCATAAATCTGAAGAGAATATTTTCTGTTAAAAAGACATAACAATCATTTTACTGATAGGGTTTAAATGGTAGAAATCACATGCTTCTTTATACAGGTTAAACTATTGTAAAAAGAAATTAATAACTGAGGTACCAAGTGCAATTTCAAATGGCAGTAGGGTGTAATAAGACATATTTGCATTTTCTTTTGTGATCTTATTGAAGTAAGATCCATTTTTTGGTGATAGCATCATTTCCTTTCATTTAAAGACATGACATAGCAAGAATCCACAATATGAAACACTTTAGTAGGGAGAAAAGAGGCATTGATGGAGATCAGAATTGCCCAAAGCATATGTCCTGGGACACAAATCTCAGGAGATGTTGGGCAATATAATGATCCCTTGGTTATATAAGTTTGAGAAACACTGTACACATACCTGCCATGTACTATGTGTTCCTTAGTCCAAAAGGTCTGGGAAATGCTGCACACTGATGGAGAATCACAACACACAACAATGCACAATGGTCGGTTAAATGCCCTGAGAAATATTGCAGTTTAACATTTTTAGCCTATTGTTTCCCAAACTTATTGGACTTCTTTTGTTTCTGTCACATCTTAAAATATCCCATGGAATTTTGGTTCCATGGAAAACACTTTGGAAAACATTGGTCTCAGTAATACTATCTTTTTCGTATTACAAATGAATTTATTTTAAAAAGAGAAGAAATATACACATGAGAAAGGACACTGGTTGTGATATTAGAAAACCTGTGTTAGATTCCTGCCTGCTCTTTGCTAAATATATGACCTTAGGGATATTATTTAAGCTTGCTATGAAATGGGAATAGTGTTCTCATCTCTAACTCACAGGGGGCTACTGGATCCAAATTCTGAAAGAAGTAGTGCTTTCACTTACGGTCTCACTACTACTACCACTACTACTACTACTGTTACTATCTATAAGAGCTATGCCTCAGAACTAGTCAAGAAATTATTACTTATCCTACCAGAGCCCTTTCTGATTCCCTAAACTTTCCTCTCAACCCTCTCTGAGGAGGCTAAGGGAAATTGTATATTCTTCTTAGGGAAAAAGAGAAATGGAATGGGGTATATGAAATAGGATAATCAAATAAATTGCTTTCAGATAAATTACTTTGAAATTGTTAGCTCCCCAGAAGAAGTACAAGATTCAGTTGTTTTTATCAGGTTGCACAAGAGACTTAAGCTAAAAAAATATAGAAAAAGAGAAAAGCAGTTGAGCATTATTAATAACCACAATACGTAGCTGAATTTAGATGTAAAATGGTTCATCTACCTGCCCGTATTGCAACAGACTTAAAGAGAACAACAATAAGTTAACCACTGAGAATTTATTTAGCACATATTATGTAATATAAAATGCTCAGCACTGTGGGAGTAAAAAGAATAGTGTGATGTGTGCATGTTAATCAAAAATCTTACAATTGCACTATGGAGCTATTATGAATACATGGTGTAAATAGAGATCAATCAATCCCAGTTTTGCAGAAAACCAAACTATTTCCAGTTACAACTGCATGCTGCAGTTACAAGAGCAAAAGGAGTTTTAAGAATAGAGAGGCAGAAGAGTCTTCAGGTACAGATTGAGGCTTAAGTTGGCCCTTAAAATGGGTAAGGTGGGTGTCTTGATTCTTCTCTCCCCATCACTTTGGTATCTGTGTACATTGTGTATTGTAGGTACTCAGATACTCAATACAGATGTGTTACATAATTGGGTGAATAGACAAGAGGATGGGAAGAAGGAAGGAGAGAGGGAGGGAAGGAGGGAAGAGGGAGGGACAGATGGAGAACAGTTCCAGTAAAATAGGGCATTCCTGCTCTCTAAGACATAGAGCAAGTACTGGTGTATGTGAGGCCTCCTATAGAGGATGTGTAAGCCCAAGGCCTGCCCAGCTCCCAGGAGCAGGCAAGCCGGAAGCAGCTGTGATACAGTGTAGACAGTACCCAAGTTATCACTAGAAACTGTGAGCTGGTCATTTCCTGCCTCTGCCACTCCCTACCTGTGTGACCTCAGGTAAGCCTCTTAAATCTTCTGCATTGTCTTACACAATAATGTGCTTTCTTGTCAGCGTTCTGGTAAGAATTAAATAAAGGTATGGGGAGTTCATTAGTAAAATGTTAGACAGCTGCAAGATAGTATTGCTGTTATGTATGGAAGTGAGATGAAACTGCAAGAGGTCATGAAATATCCAATCTAGCCAATCCTTCAAAAATCTGGTGTGAATTTCTGAGGGATTTTATTTGGCATAGATTTGCAATATCTGTGGGAGTGTTGTGCTATTACTCTACTTCGTATTTCTTGGTAAGTCAATAGAACACTAACAAAATTGTATACTTGGCTCTACAAGAAACACCTGCCTGGGAAGGAATACAGTAGGGCAGATGGTACTCTTCTGAGTATTTTATGGTCAAGACCACTATGCCTGGTATTGTCAGAGTCCATCAATAACTAAAATGGCTTTAAGAGGATTTTTTTTTTTTTTTTTCAGATGTCTGTTCTTGTCCTTGGGAGTTTTAAAGCTCTCAGATTTTTGTGACCAACCTGTTGACCTTCCCAGTGATTAGAAAATTACAGTATGGGGACCTAGTGGTAACTGAGCAGACATCCATGAAAGTTTTGCTTACTTTTTTGCACCTTTAAATGATATAACAGCCAAAGCGTTTTGTATGTTGGTTTGGAGCCAGTTGCTATAAGGGACTCATACAGCTGAATCTGACAGTGAGAGGCTCCTATGGTGAGCTCATATGCTTTCTGACCTGATTCAACACCCACTCTCCTGGGTACCCGGAGGGGCCAGGCTTTAATCAGGGAGGGAAAGTAACGAAGGTACAGTGTGCCTGTACCAGCTACTCTGATTTTAGCATTAAATTCTTACTCCTCCTTCCTTCCCGCTTTACCCCATTCTGCAAAGAATCTCCTCTTTGGTATGCCAAACCATTTCCCCTGCTACAGAGAGAAAGAAAGAGAATTCGTTTTGCTAGCTTAGAAGCCTGGGGCTAAGGAGGAGGGGAACACTTTGCCTGGGGGCCCATTTTTACTTGCATGATTACTGCCAACTTTCACTTCCTTGGTATGTGTTTGCTTGTTGTCTGTGATCATCCAGGAAGTGCTTTTCTCTCTTTGGCAGGGGCTGGTCTGGGAAAAGCAAGTTAATTGTGCCTACTCCAATATAAAATATGTATAATTTTTAATGAGGCAGATGGAAGGGTAGAAAGCTTGGGACAGAGATGGACTAACGGGAGTTGGGTCTCCCATTTGGCCGGTCAGAGTTCAGTGTCTGTGCCTGGAAATGCTAAAGCAGAGCAGAGCAGAGAGACAAGGAGAAAACATGTCTGTGCCTGGAAAAGAAAGAACGTGTCCTTTCAAGGTTATAATTTGCTTCTCCTGCCTCTGTTCCCACCCCAGCCTCCCACAAGCCCAAGATAATGTCTCAAAGTCCAGATGAACATTGATAAGATATGACGACAGCTACATACACATTCTGTTTGTTTGCTGTTTATAAAAATACAAGATTTTTTGTTTTTTTTTTTTTTAAGAAAGAAAGAAAAGCATAGAAAAGTATTAAATGCCAGTCTCTTGAGATGACTACCAAGACCTTGTCAAATGCTACCACCCTTCCTCAGTCTTCACCATCCCTCTGCCATTTCAGCAATGTGGCCTCTTGGATGGGGTGGAGGCAGGGTTGCTGAATTGCAGGACTGAGCGCTCTTGCCTGGGAAGCCTAAGTCAGGCCAGGCAAAGCTCTCCTGATTAGGAGCCCCAGCCAATGAGTCTTCTTGTGAAGCAAGTTACACGGGCAAGTCCTGCAGATCATAGATGATGGTCATTTCTGTAGCTATTAAATAACCAATGACCTCTAGAGAGATTAGACTCTGTTTAGGGCTCAAAATGTGATTTTTCTTCATCTTCGTTGAACGAAGTTTTTACTTTTTTTTTTTTTTTTAAATTACTTATTTATTTATTTTTGGCTGTGTTGGGTCTTCGTTTCTGTGCGAGGGCTTTCTCTAGTTGCGGCAAGCGGGGGCCACTCTTCATCGCGGTGCGCGGGCCTCTCACTGTCGCGGCCTCTCTTGTTGCAGAGCACAGGCTCCAGACGTGCAGGCTCAGTAATTGTGGCTCACGGGCCTAGTTGCTCCGCGGCATGTGGGATCTTCCCAGACCAGGGCTCGAACCCGTGTCCCCTGCATTGGCAGGCAGATTCTCAACCACTGCGCCACCAGGGAAGCCCCCTACTTTTTTTTTCCTTGAAGAACACAGATGAAACATACTGGGTTCATGACGTGAACACCTGCAGTAGTAACTTTCTCGTCTGAAGAGGTACCCATGGCTGTGAGGTTTGGGCATCACTTTTTCCACTGCCTCATTCTAGGCCTCTCTTGTGAGGATGGATGACTATTAATGTGTAAGACATTTTGTGATGTGAGTCGTAAGCCTTCTCTTTAAAATCTTTGATTTCTGAGGCTTTTACCATATAGTTGGGTATTATTATCATCATCATTATTATTATTCCCTTTATTATATTAAATTAATAAAATAAATAATAAACTAAAATTTTATTTAGAAGGATACCCTTCAAACTAACATTTAAAAGCACAATTTGAGGGGCATCCCTGGTGGCGCAGTGGTTGAGAATCTGCCTGCCAATGCAGGGGACACGGGTTCGAGCCCTGGTCTGGGAGGATCCCACATGCCGCGGAGCAACTAGACCCGTGAGCCACAGCTACTGAGCCTGCACGTCTGGAGCCTGTGCTCTGTAACAAGAGAGGCCGCGATGGTGAGAGGCCCGCGCACCGCGATGAAGAGTGGCCCCCGCTTGCCACAACTAGAGAAAGCCCTCGCACAGAAACGAAGACCCAACACAGCCAAAAATAATAAATAAATAAATAAATAAAAATTTAAAAAAAGGAGTGTTCAGCAATACACATTTCTATAAAAAAAAAAAAGCGCACAATTTGAGCATAACACCAGTTGAAACCCAATGCTCCTCCCCTTCTAACACTGCTTACAGCCTAAATGGTTCCAAGTCCACATCTCCACTCCTTGCCCTTTATCCTCAGTATGAACACTATTCTCTCTCTGCTCCTCTTCCCACTGTTCAGCAAACCTGTATCCTTCCATGGTGATCCCAGATTGCCCACTAAGCACAGCTTCCTGGTTGGCTGGATGGAGCTGTGGGCTGGACATAGGGCTGGCTGGCAGCATTACCACTATGGACAGCAGGGATAGTTTTGTCATTGTGCCTCAAGGTCCAGCATGTAAATGTGAATGAATCATGCTGACCTCAATTCCAAGGGCACCCACAAAAATGCTTCTTGTGTGATGTTTTCAATACTGCCTGTTGATTCACATGCACAAAAGAACTGAACAGTTTAGACTTCAGATACAGTGCAGTTGAAAATGTGTCTGACATCAAGACACGTCTTATGTGACTAAAAGATATCTTAGTGTTCCTGTTGAAACAAGGATAATAATTATAGATAAGCCTCTTATTTATTTCATAAATCTGTGTATGCACAAGACTTTGTATTCATTGAGACAACCTTGAAATCTGTTAAGAGTATCAATGACTCCTTTTTATTCTTTTAAATATTCACCCCAACCATCATCAATGAGACATGGCTCTAGTGGGGTGAGTTTCCAGTGCGTTGAGCAATGCCTGAGACTGTTGAGCCCTAAAAGATGTTTTCTCCTTTCAGAGGAGAGCTGTGTGTTCACAAAATCATTAATGAATCCAGAAGAGCCAAGAGTAATGCCCTCACTGAAAACAACTGGCAGAAGAGCCAGTGTCTACTCTATGAAACTATATAGGTTTGATTCTTACATCCTCTATTTTTATAACATAGAGGTAAGAAGAGAAAGGGGAATTCCCTGGCAGTCCAGTGGTTAGGACTCCGTGCTTCCACTGCAGGGGGGCATGAGTTTAATACCTGGTTGGGAGCCGTGTAGCACGGCCAAAAAAAAAAAAAAAAGAGAGAGAGGGTAGGGACATATTTTCCTGAATAAATATGGCTTATAAATATAGATCAATAGAAACTAATAAAGAGCAATTTATGTTCAGGGTGGTGAATTTTGGAAGGGGGGAAGAATCTTTTCTTATTAAAAGCTGACAGTTTTCTGATTCATCCTCTCATTCCCCCTCTTTTTATACACACACACACAAACATATACATATACACACATATATATGTAATGTACATGTATACATATATTTGTACATACACATATGTGCAAATAGGTGTGTACATCCACACACAGAATTAGTAAGTAATCAGCCAAAAAAAAAGAATAAAAGAGGCCAAGTGACTTGGCTTTGTCCAAGAGGAAACATAATAGGCAAATGTGCTGGCTGAAGAGATCATGTGACCACACTTGAGACGAAAAAGCAGCTCTAAAACTAACCACTCCAAATTATGAGTTGGTCTGTGCATCCCTTGTGAGAACTACTGTGTTTTCCAAATTAAAACAGTTCAGCTTAGAAAAACTAAAAATCTGAATGATCAAATGTAAAATCTCACCATTTTGCTTTGGTGAGAAGTGTGAATTTTTAAGATGTGAAAAAGTATTTTTAAAACCATGAAATAAACTAGGCCATCAGTGATTTGTCAAAAACTTAATGAGCTATTTTTAAAGAGTGGGTAAAATGATTAATTTATTACTTGTGAATGGATCCTTCCAATGTTTGTAGGGTACTCAAAAAATTTCATTCATTCCACAAAAATTTTCTGAGTCTTTGTACCAGACAGTGGGCTAAGTGCTGAGATATAGTGGCAAAGCACTATTTATAAGCTATAAACAAACTCTAATCTAAAATTATCAATTGTGATAAATGCTGTCTGTTCTTTAGTATTTTAGATATTATCACTTCCATCTTAAATATACTCTTAATTTCTTTTGCTAAGCTCTTTTCAAGGACAGTGCAAATATAAGTTTGAGTCAGGCCCTTGAGTTATTTACATTGCTGGACTACTAATAAAAGGTAGTACATTTCTTGATTTTTAGACATATGTCCAAGTATCTTACCATTGTAAAGTATGCCTTCTAAACAACAGCTTGTCATACAGAATAACAGCAATAAAAGCAAAATGGAGACTTCAGTGGCTTTTTATTAACCAGTTTCTCCAGCTAAAATGATGATTTTTGCCTCATGATACCAGGGTTTAGATTTTAACAAAAATGGACCCATTGTATAGATATTTGTGTGATTACTGAATTTAATGAATCTTTTGCTTAATTTTGCCAGAATTTTTTTCTGTCAAACACTGCAATTCAATATTTCATGGATTACACATTCTGGGACTCAGTTTTAGTTGAGATTAATGATTAATTAGAAAAAGAACTCACTGAAGTTTTGGAGCATGGGAGAGCCTGATTTACAGAGATAGAGGTACACCTTCACAACCTTGGAATCCATGGATAACTCTTAGTCTCTCTCCAAAGCATAATGGAATAAGTATAAAATATGGCTTAGATGTCAAAATCAATTCAGTTATAAGATGTGGAAAAGATTAAGAGAAAGAAATCATTGGTACTATGATAGTCACATTCTGTCCAGAGCTCCCTTATGCTTTTGAAAATGTAAACTATGAGATGGGCATTCAGTAATTACATCAAAATTCTGAATGTTAAGATTTTTAGCAAGGATATAAGTTATTATCATCTCAATAAATTCCAACATTGCCAAAATGTCACCTAAAATCATAAATGATGGTGTGGGGGTGGCAGACTAAATGTGAGATAGCCAAGTATGAAACAATGACAACCATCTAGGTTTGCAAGGATGAGGCCTCAGTTAAGATGCTGCATTGTTAAGGGAAAGGGAGAAATGTTGTGTGGTAATCTTGGGCAGAGTAATTAGGTTTGGGGGCTGAAAGAGAAGAGGAGAAACAAGATAACTCTGTTGTTTCAAGTCTGGTAATGAATATTGAAAGGACTGACAAAAATAAGAAAGTTTGGAGGAAGCAGTTTGAGAATAGGGGTTTAATCCTGGTGAAATGCATGTGTTCTGGATCGCCCAGATTGACATGCCCCACAGGCTGATGGTGACGAGACACTGAAGCCGAAGGAGAACGGTTTTGGCTCTAAAGGTAAACTATCTGAATCAAAGCAGATAGTTTTTCTTTTTCTGTCTTCTGTCCCTCTGTCTCTTCTTGCTACATGCCATCCTGATAATTTTCTGCTGTTTTTCTTATTTTGACTGCCTCCATGAGCAAGTGATATAGAAATATAGTGATGTAGAAATACAACAACCTCAGTCTTCAGAAAGATTAACTAAAGGCAGGTGACAGACTATTGGACTGAAGCTAATTCATGAGTCAAATCTCTGTTTGATCCAACTTTGTATCCTACACAGCACATAAATAGCGTCTGGCATATAGAATTCATTCTACAAATGGGTAGTGTGTGGTCCCACATGGTGTAACTCCCTCTGAATCATATGTGAGGGCCCATTGACTAACCCGGAATCAATCCAAGGGCAAGACCTAGCACGCAAGAGGAGTATGTGTGTTTATATCAGTGTGTTCTTTGTAAGAAATATGCCAGATGGGAAGAAAAAGGAGCCTTCCTTTGACCTTTAAGAGGGACTAAACACAGCTGGTCATCAGAAACAACACACACACCCAGATACACACATAGACTACAGTTCTTCGACAGCTTTATCTTGATTCCAAAGAAAGATAATAAATGTTAAAAATAAACCACTGGCTTGCAAGTTAGTGGAGAATGGCCAGATTTTAAACTTAACTATTTTGGAAACACCATGTTCAAGTTTCAGTCCCTTTTTATACTTTGCCTTATTCTTCGCAGATTTTGTGGTTAGCTGTAGGTGGTGAGGAAGCGGGGCTTCTTAGAAGGTTATACTTGAAAAGACTGTTTTCCTGAATGAGGAAGGAGATATTCTAAACAGCAGCCTGAAATTTCTGTGAGGTTCCTACAGTAGAGGCAGCCTGGTTTATAAAACAATCAGTCCCTGTCTTTGATTCCATAACCCTTCAAACCATTAGTAACATAGATTTTCTCCCTCTACTCTGTCTCCACCTTTCATGATAAAATTTGGCTGTATGGTAGAAGCTCTGTTTTCCACACGTACCTTGTGTCCTGTAATATACACACTCAAAGGCCCTGATGAGAAACAATGAACTGCATATGGCAAGTATGAAGATGCGTGGCTCCCTCCTCAGTTGGGCCAGATTCATTCCTTCTGAGCACTTTAGCCAAAGGAAGGTGCTGAGGCTGGTGTCTGCTGGACCCTCAGAATGCTCTGGCTCAGTTTGCCTTGTTCTGATCTGGCTCTTGAGAGAGGCAAGATTCAT
This sequence comes from Balaenoptera borealis, assembly GCF_965194805.1. Lineage (NCBI taxonomy): Eukaryota > Metazoa > Chordata > Mammalia > Artiodactyla > Balaenopteridae > Balaenoptera > Balaenoptera borealis. The sequence continues at coordinate 89,911,777 of NC_138866.1, forward strand.
ACTGAGCTCTTTCTGGGTAGAAGCACTACTGACTGGAATAAATTGATCCTTTCATCTGATTTTTGTTAAGAAGTTTGAAAGGTTTTTAAAAATAGTTTTCAAACAACTTCTGTGTACATCTTAGAGAAGAATCATGCTCTGGGTTTTTCAAATAAACAGAAAGATGGCATGGGGGGAATTCCCTGGTGGTCTACTGGTTAGGACTCTGCACTCTCACTGCCGAGGGCCCGGGTTCAATCCGTGGTCGGGAAACTAAGATCCCACAAGCCGTGTGGCATGGCCAATAATAATAATAATAATAATAATAATAATAAAAACAAACAACTTAAAAAAAAAGGAGGGATGGAAAAAAAAAAGAACTCATCAAATATTCTTTATATTTCCCAGTACGTATCCTTGCAGTTTAGTAGGAATGATATGATTAGCTTTGGCCTAAGGGCTGTGAAGGGAATGGCATGAGTCATTGAGAAACCCATGCTCAGTTAACCAGTCTTTCATCCCCTGAGGGCCAGGCTGAGTATTCCAGCACTTTGGTCTCTGATTAACTCTAGAGAGGAGAGCCTCCACCATATTAGATAGTGGTGCAAATAAAAACTTCATTTCCTATGTTAAGGCGCTGAGTTTGGGGGCTGTTTGTTACCATATCATTGTTAGCCTGACCTGACTAATACAGATAATAACCATTTGTGACGCTTTAATAGACTCTAAATGATTAATATATATTTTAAATATGTATCTAAAGTGGAAATATAATCTTTTCAAGCCTATGATGTAGAAAAATGCTGTGGAAAGATGATTGCTTGGAACCAGCATTAAAAATGGTTGGTTTGGTTGTCTGTCCCTCACTAACACTTAAAAGAGTATTCCTTTCCTCACCCTAAAAGAGGAATTTTCAGTGGTTCCTTTAGTCAAACACCTAGTTAGCCAACTGCTGCCTCGTGGCCATTCCAAATTCAGATTATTGTAAGGAACATCTAGCCTTGTTATAGGCTTGGAAGGCCTACAGTGATCTTGAGGGCAAGATCATGCCTTGCTATGTTTTTACCCGCACCACTAATACAATCCATGATCCTAGGGAGCAATATTAAATGTTTACTGTTGAATGAATCAACGTGTCAAAATTATTAGTTATCTACAAGCATTTCAGAAGAGTTGTTGAATAATCAGTTCCAGCCTAACTGAAAATAAATTGTACAAGCTTCCCTTTGCACATTTGCCTACATAATATTAATTCTATTCCTTCATTCTAAATTATTCCCCACCCACACAGTCTGAAATTAACAAAGGAACTAAGCCGTGTCTAGTAGTTTAAGTGGAAAAAGAAGTGATCTCCCACGTTGGATACCAACCTCGCTGACAGGCTGGCTCTTAATCACTTTCATTCCCTCTGACTAAAGGAGAACTATCTTCAAGAGGCCTGTACAGCACTGATTTGTCTGAGTCAGAGTCCAATGCAAATGATCCCGCCACTTTGCTATAATTATAGATTTTATTTTTCTTAGAGGTGAGACAAAATAAAAACCTTGGGCCTGTTTTTGTTTTTGTTTTTTTTTTCAACATTTCCACCTTTCTACTCTTTGCCTTGAAGGCACCAAAACTAACATCCTAAAAATCTCTTTGGCTCATGAGCCTATGTAGTTCTCTTTCTCTCTCCGTGCCCTTGTTGTGACTTAAGCTTCTACCAAACTCTGGGATGAGTTAGGGGGTGGCTTGTAAAAGCTGTCTCATTCTTGGGACTTTTAATGTATGACTGCTACCAAATTTGGATAGTGTGAAGGAATTGTCTGACATCACATATCCTAAAGTGAATTTCCAATCTTTCCGCCCAAATTCATTCAACTTGCAGTCTTCCCCATGTCAGTTGCTCAGACCAAAGCATCTTGGGGTTATCCTGTGCTTCTCTCTTCTACATATAATCTTTCAGAAAATCCTGTTGACTCTATATTCAGAATATATCCTTAATCCTACCCTTCTCACTACCTTCATTGCTACCACTGTGGTACAAGCTTCCATCATCTCTTGACGGCAATAGCCTCCTGACTGGTCTCTCTGCTTCCTCTCTTGATTTCTTAGATCCTTTCTCAACACAGCAGCGAGAGTGATCTTTTAAAATGTAGTTAAGACCCTGTCACTCCTCTGCTCAAAATGCCATAATAGATTTTCATCTCACACACAGTCATAAGCCAAAATCCTTATAACAGCCTGTGAGTTCCTATGGGATTTGACTCTTTCTTACGTCTCTCCTCTCCTCTCATAAAATCTCCTATGTCCTTGCTCATGGTGCTCCAGCCACACTGGTCTCCTTCCTGTTCCTGAAACCCTCTTTACGTGCTCTTTCCCCCAGTCCTTTGTACTTGCTGTTCTTCTACCAGGTATGTTCTTTTTACAGAGGGGTAAGTCCCTCACTTTCTTCAAGTCTGCGCAAATATCGCCTTCATGAGGCCTACCGTGATCCTTTGCCATTGTCCTCACCCTGAGAGTCCCTAATTCTGCTTATCCACTTAATTTTCTCCTTCTTTTCATTTGTTGTTAGCTTTCCTCCTCTAGAGTGTAAACTCCACATGGGAGAGGATTTTTGTTGATTTGTCTCACTGTTGTATCTCAAATGCCTAGTTACACAGTAGATGTGCAGTAATATTTAGTGAATGCATTTGATATGGGACTGTTGCCCAGCAGTACCTTGCAGTGGGTAAGCAGTTAGAGCAGTAGGGTGACATTTTAGGGAAGAGTGAAAGGGGAAAGAATAAAAACATTTGAGTCTACCAATTTAAAGAGAGAAGCTGAAAAGTCACCTGAAAACTAGAACTTTTGCGAATTTTTAATTTCTGATTTTTTTGCAATGAAAGAGGGGAATCACCTTGTATTCTTTGCATGTTATAGTTAGAGCACTGTGCCAATTAATTTGAGCATATACTCTGGAAAGTATTGCATTAGCAGTGTTTTATTTTTGTAATCAAATAATAGCTACGTATCAAGAAGTGAGTAGTTTGTGTACACATTTAATGATGTTTGTGAGCCAGCTCACTTCTATTTTAAAAATCTATATAAACTGAACACTTAACAGTCTCTGTATTTATACAGATCAGTTCTTTAGAAGTCTTTAATTATAAGCTGCTCAAGATTCTGTGCTTCTGTTTATATAGTTACTAGAAACAACCGATAGAATTGGGCCTGAGCTGTGCCAACACTACAGTTTTGGCCGTACTTTCTTCTCTGAATGTGTGAACTCTCCTTTGCAGAGAGAATTTATCATGTGACCTAAGTGATGATACAATCTGCACAATATCCTCTTGGCCATGGTGTATCTTTTCATTACAGGCTTTTCAGTGCAGGATTTCTCATTCACTTTGCAAAGGCAGAGCTAAAAGTAGACAGTGCATTATTGACTAAGCGCCAGTGCTGTTCACACAACTGAACACTTTATACCTAATTTCTGCCCTGTGGGTTTAGAGGCCAAGTTAAACAGACAATAAAAATCAAAAAAGAAAGTAACTGTGAGGTCTCAAAAAAACCAGACTCACTTAAATCCCTAAAATTTCTTTACCAAGATACTACTAAAATTTTTTTTTTCCAAAAGATCACAGTTGCCAAGAGGAATTTCAATACAAAGAGGATGGTAGTTTCATTTGAAAAAAGCATTCCAGGCACTAATGAAAAAGAGGGAAAAAATACAGTGCATCCAAGATGTAGTCTCAAGTGACAGGAAATGTCAGCCTCCAACATTTATTGAGCGCACACTTTATGACCAGTCTGGAGAGTTACATAAAAGCAAGTTGCTGAGATGTGAGTGAGTTGAAATTGGGAGAACGAAAGGAGGGGTGGAAACCAGGGCGGTGGTCAATATGGTAGAATAGTTGTGAGTTTGTTAGAGATTGGATGAAGACAATGGTTTCAGAAATAGAGAAAGGAACATGTCTAAGACCTAAGAGGGAGATAAAAATATAGAGACTTGGCAGAATGGAGAAATGAAAATGAGAACTTAAAGACGGCCTCCCATGAGTAAGGACACAGAGAGGCAAGAGATTATCCTCATCATCAATAAAGCCAAAGACATGAAAGTGGGTGTTTGCTGTAGGGAATAGGGATTTTATAACGAACTTGGCTGTGGTTACATCTCACTTGTTATTGGCAAGAAATCTGTGTGACGACAAACTATAGCCAATAAGAAATACTGGGCTGAGGATTTCATTGGGAGAGTCAGATGCAAACATGTATTGGGTGGGATTGTGGGAATTGTTGGCTGGAAAGGAACAGAACACTGAGGAAAAAGTACAAGACTGAAACTAGACTTCAGAAGAGAACAGCCATTCGTGCATGAGGGAGATGGAAGGACCACTTTGTAAGAATGACTTTGGCAGGCATCAAATTGGAAAGGAAAGCAATTGTACAATGTTTCTGAAGATAAAGTCAAGGAGATGGTGTTGAATGATGTCTAAGATAAGAGGGACTGAGCTCAAAAACAGAATAGGCAAATAGGTCAGGTCATCGGGGACCTCTGTGAACTTTTTGTTAATCAAACTGAAATGCAGCCAGATTGTCTGGGATGAAAGACATTAGTGGTGAGGACATGAAGGCAATTTAGAGTATATGCATTCGGATAGCTTAACATATAAAAAGAAAAAAGAAAAAGTGAGAATTGTGACAAATTTTTATGGAAACTTCAGGAGAACCTATTGCTGGCACTCCCATTTATAATTCTTTTGTTGACCTTTAGGAGACCAAACATGACAACCAGGCTATCTATTTGTCATCATCTTGTATGTTACTTGTTCCTTCTTCCTTTTGCCTTTGAAATGCCACCATCCTCTGACACTCTGCTTGACACTTACCTTTTCATGACAGCCTTGTGAGGTTAATCATAAATAATCTCCTGTTAGCTTTTAGACATTCACTTTACATAACACTATTTTGTATCTCTTTACAAGTCTCTTTTGGTCTTTCTTATGTATAAATGAGTGATGTCACCTAAGTAGATCACATGCTCTTCAAGACAAATGTCTCTATTTTCTGGGCAATCATTCCTAATCCCCAAAATACGTTTTTTACCTTGTAATTAACATATAATGAAAAAATAATAATCTGGGAAGTGAAAGACAAGTTAAATAGAGAAGGGAAATACCGAGCAAATAATGCGGGAAATAAACTAGAGTGGACAAAGGTCAGAAGTAAAAAAAAAAAAAAAAATTGTAATATGCAGATGGGGAGGATGGGAACAAGGTATAGTGAGAAATGACCAATGCAAAGACAAAATGGAATGTTCTTGTTGCAACAAACAAGATAAATGATATGTTTATTACTGTAAAAGAATGTAGACACAATGTCATTTTTATAATAGCTTGACATACCATTTGTCTTTTAAATGTTTATGGGCAGGAGTTTCAAAATACGTAGCTGCCTTTTCAACCTTAGATGTTGCATGGTTTTTGGCAATAGCAGATCCCAGTTGACTGAACATAACTGGCCTTAGAAGAGTACATATGCTGAAATGTTTTATGGGAGCACAGCCAGTACACGTTATTTTTTAATAAATTGACTTGAATATATTCCAAACCATGATATATTATGAATATCTGTTAATACAAAACTTTTCAATTCAAAGAATGAAGCAGAGAAAGCATTTGCAGCCTGTCTAAGGCTGATTTCTGTATGGTTCTTTTGGTTGGGAGGGATGGAACACAGGAGTGGGACTGCTACATCTCTACACTGAGAGATCACTTACGACCACAAATTCCTTAGTTTATTATTGATGTTAGTATAACTAAATAAGATAACTAACCAAGTTTTTAACTCATAAATTATGAGCACTTTCTAGCAAGTTTACACACCTCTCTCATGTACAATTTCTAGCATTATGAAAGCAACTGAAATTCCTCCTAATTTCATACAGTATATTATAATTAGAGTAAATAGCTTGGAAAGAGATCCTGAATGATTAGCAAACCTTGTATTCACAATACATTGACAATATTTCCACTGAAGTTTGGTTACAACCAATTAATAGCATTTTGTATATAGTACACATCAAATTCTGAGAATCAACAATGTTTCCAAGGTTTGTGACCTTCCTGACATTCTTTGAAACACTTAGAACCCCAAGATTTCCCCTTCCCTTCCTCTTCCTATCAGAGGAGTGGGCTATAGCCACACTTTCAAAGGATACCCTTTATGATGTACAGAAAAGGGAGACTCAGTGACTTCCTCTATGTCTCTTTAGCCACAGAAAATTTTATACCTGTCCTACCCCACAGCCCTGAGCAGGAAGAAACCCTAACCTGCATTTGGTGGTCCTGAATTCATATTTCTGCGTCTGCCACCAGTTAGCCATATGACCTATGCCGCTTGATATCCGTGTGCCTCTCTGTTTTCTCATCATTCAAATGAGAGTAAATCTGCCCACAGATTATAAAAAAATCTGTGAAAGTGCTATGAAAAGGTTAAAGTTTTAAATGTTAACAAGTTGACATTGTTTTAGCCACCTTCCAGGGAGGAAAGTGCTATATAAGTCTACATTACTGTTATCAGCTAGATCAGAAATGCCAGGACTAGCAGTGCATTTGCCTTGGTCCTCTGCTGCAGCGTGACAGAGCCATGTTTTCTGGATATTGATTCTTTGTATAGAAAAAGCTTTGCTATGAAATAGGGAAAACCCTGCTTTTATACAGCAGAACCCTAAAACCTATAAATCTCTAAGAATTCCAAATGGACTAGAGTTATTATTTATCGTCCCTTTCCTCTAAGCCTATTGTGAGTGTACCAGATAGAATAGCATTCTCCAAAACTGAAACAGGTAGGCTAATCCTACTCTAACTAAGTGTAGTTTCTGATTTTTACAAGAGTTCAATGACTAGAAAATTAGCTTTATTCTGCCAGTGATGGTAGAAAACTGCATTCCAATTCAGCAAATTAAAGTGGTTGCTAATTACATGGAATGCAATGACAGATATGTCACCTTGTGGCAGATGGCATTTCCAGAGATGGTCACAACCATATCTCCCATCCCAACCGTCCTCCCGTTGAGAGGTGGGGTCTATGTTGTGCCCCCTCCCCTTGAAACTTGGCAAACTGTCATGACTGTTGGCCAAGAGAGAACAGTTAAAATGACCTTTGAAGCCAAGTTGTAAAAGGCAATGTAGCTTCCACTTAGTTCAGTGGAAGTAATTCTTTTAGATCCTTTGGCTACCATTCAAACAGTCTGGCTCTAAAGCTGCCATGCTGTGAGGAAGCCCAAACTAGCCCACGTGGAGTGACCACATGGAGAGGTCCTGAGACTCGATGAACAGAAAGATGCCCCACCAGCTCCTAGCTGCTCTAGCACCTGCTGTCCCAGCTCCAGTCACCATCTGGCTGCAACCTCACAAGAGACCCAGCCAAACCAACCGGCTGAGCCCTTTCCAAATCCATGGGAGATAATAAAATTGTTATTGTTTTAAACCTCTAAATTTTGGGATGATTTTTTTTGCAGTGATAAATAACTAGAAGACACTGGGAAAATATTAACATTTATGCTAATTTTTTGGTTAAAACCTTAAAGGAAACTTCGTTAGCAACTTTGGAAGTCCTGCAGTTTTTTTAAGGTAAAGGGGTACATTCACACATCTGGTGGTTTTAGAAAATTAATTAGTTATGGCTACCTACCATGGAAATTTGTCTTCTCAGGATATCTAAGAACGTTATCTTTATTAATAGCCCACTGTTTCTAGACCAAAGTTAGTGCAAACAGAGTAAATAAGGATGACAAACAAAAGGATGATCTAGAAAATCACAGTGTCTTTGGGATGTGGCAGAATCCCAGTTTTGAAGGCTCACTTACCTTTATTTTAATTTATTTTTTTATTGAGGTGGCATTGGTTTATAAAGTATATAGGTTTTATGTATACAATATTATATTTCTACTTCTGTATACCCTACAGTGTGCTCACCACCAAAAATTTTGTTTCCATCTGCCATCATACCTTTGATCCCCTTTACCCATTACACCCACCCCACTGCCCCAAACCAAACCAAATGCAAACAAACACATAGATACAGAGAAGAGAGTAGAGGCTCACTTACCTTCTAGAGTCATCTACAGCCCCCATTCTGGATGTGATCTGCACCTGGCTGAGATGTGACTGAGTACGCTGTTGTCTTGCTCACCAGTGACTGTATCTTGGAACTTTCCCCCATGCCTATTTACTACGTGCAGGAGAATAACAAACTCTCATGGAATTTATAATCAACACACACACAGACACACGCATGTACACAAACAGAGTTACGAGCAATACAAATTATGACCCCCAAATAAGTAGTATTGATAGTTAGGCTATGGATGTTCAAAAAGGAGAAGGTTCGTGTTAGCTAGAATGATAAAGGATGGCTTGTCAGTGGAGGTGGAATATATAAGCCTTCAATAAAGTGCTGGCAAGTGAAGAACAGCTGAGAGTGTAGGTTTAGCTGATTTCCTTTAACTAAACTAAGATAACTCCCATGACTCCAGGATAAGCTGTCAAGGTTGGAAGGCTGCTTCTCCAATCTCTGTCCTTTAAGTGTCAGAAGTACATGTCATCACAGAGACAATGGGGTAGATGCTCAGTTGCCTCCAGAATGAGCTGGACTAGTTTATTTGTTGGGAGAAGTACAAAATTACCAGAGTCAGACAAAATTCTTATTTGTATCTCAGATTTTTAAAATATTTAAATTTTTATGTTGTGCTGTGGTCATATTATCACTATGTTTCAATACTGTCATCAAAGAAAACTTGTGGAAAATAGGAAAAAGAGAAAGTAAGTAAAACTCACTCATCTTCCACCACAGTTATATGTCAACTCTTTCATGTCCCTCTCTGCTCAGGGCATACCCATTCTTGGCTCTGTTTTACATGTTGGTAATTATGGTATATACCCGTTTGTCTTCCATACTCGTTAATTTAGCATAGTACTTAGTCTCTTATTACTAATTTCTTTAGTACTAATTTAGTAGCTGTATAATATTCCTTCTTTCTATGTGTTACCTATTATTGAGCCATTTCTCTTTTGTAGGACGTTTACATTGTTTCCAGTTTAGTCAGAGGGTTATTTTTTTTCACTTTTTAATTTTTACTATTCTGATTCAAATTTACAACTTAAAAAAAAAAAAGATGGCATTTCAGAAGTCAAGGAATGTCCTCCTCCCCTTTGGCATAAGTTCATGTCCCCCATTCAAGCTCCATATACTTGACAAACATCAGTTTCAAAAGGTTATGTTCAAAGGGTGAGACGGCTCACCTCTGACACAAGTTACATCAAGAATATCTGGCAGGGCTTCCCTGGTGGCGCAGTGGTTGAGATTCTGCCTGCCAATGCAGGGGACACGGGTTCGAGCCGTGGTCTGGGAAGATACCACATGCCGCGGAGCAACTAGGCCCGTGAGCCACAATTACTGAGCCTGCGCGTCTGGAGCCTGTGCTCCGCAACAAGAGAGGCCGCGATAGTGAGAGGCCCGCACACCGCGATGAAGAGTGGCCCCCGCTTGCCGCAACTAGAGAAAGCCCTCGCACAGAAACGAAGACCCAACACAGCCAAAAATAAATAAGTAAATAAGTAAATAAATAAATAAATAAATAAATAATTTAAAAAAAAAGAATATCTGGCAACACGATACAGACTTGGGAGATGAGCGTTAGGCATAAAAGTAGTTTGGACTCACAAAGAATGCACAGTGATCACCTCCCTCTTCCCTCCCCCTAAAGGAAAATAGGTAACCCTTGTGCAAGAGAAAATAAATATCTGTGCACAAGTGTTTTCTTTCCTACCTGAAAATTTTCTCCATTCCTCACCCATCCTCTGCTCCTCATACTCTCCACGTGCCCCTGGGTGATCAGCCTTAATGGTCTCCTTCTCCCTGACAGCCTGTCCTCCCTAATCCCTGCTAAGTGGAACAGGGAGGCATTGATAATTTCCCGGAGAGGAAGGACTCCTCCTTGGCCCCTGTGAGGGTGATCTGAGAGAAAGAGCTCACTGGCCTCAGGGGATGCCAGCCTGCACCACTGGGGGTGTCCATGGGATGATTTGTTTTTTGTGGGTCCCAGGGATGAACATGAGTGTATTTGTGTTAGTGTACATATTCTTATGGTCTGTAATTGCATTGCTAAGTTGTATGTATGCACTATATAGATAAATTATGCATACACTTCAATTCTTCAATTAACAAAATGGGTGTTTAGGATTTATTAAGATAGGAATTACTAATGCAAATATCTGTTTAAAACAGTGGTGGTCACTCATTGTCATAACTCACTGACAAGCCCCAATCTGTTGTAGAACAGGTGTTTAGTTACTTATAAGTAATTTAGTAATGAACTTCACACACGGTTCATTTTTCTTTTCAATATTATCTTTATAAATAAATCCACTCTCCTTTGCTTGAAATCCAACAAGCTTCCTCCTGAAAGAGGGAGAAAGCAATGGAGTTGCAGCCGGTGTGCCGAATTAAACATAACATTCCTACCTTACTTATAACAGTGTTCCATGGAAGCACGCTGCAAGTGGGAATATCATATGTCATGTGCGTTGTAGAGATTTTGAGAACTCCTGGTTTGAAATACTAAGCAAAGTGATAAGGAGTTCAACAGGCCTAGTCCATTCTAAAATACATTTCACTTCTTAAAAACTTTCAGAAATGTCCACCTGCATACAGGATAAAGCCCAGAAATCTCAGCATGACGCACAAGGCCTTCCATGGTCTTTTCCTTGCCTACATGCCCGACCTCTTTCTCCAGCCGTATCCCCACAGACACCCCTTGCTACAACCGTACTGAACAGCACCCAGGTCTCCATTTCTGCCATGAGATTTGACATTGTTATTTCCTCTACTGGAGTATCTCACCTCCTTTCATGTGCTGGCACTGCCGTTCATCCTTCAAGGCCCTCTCAGCTCTGTCAGCATTTCCTTATTGAAGTCTTCTCATCCAGCAGAATTGACCCCTTTTTCACATGCACCTCTACTGAACACGGCATACATCTGCTTTTGCACTTCTCTATTACTATGAATTTAAACTTCTATCACCCTTCAATTACTGCAAACTTCTTGTAGGCAGAACCTGTACCTTATTTGCTGCAGGCCTCTGGTGCTGTTCTTGGTTCATAGAATCCCCTAATGAATGTTTGATGAATGAAAGCCAGTGGCCACTTAGGTAGAATGACCCCTACACCCTCCCTTTCCAAGCTACATGGAACACTTCCTTCTCCAAAAGAATGTGACCAATGTCCTCTCGAGGTGGGGGTAAAACTATAAGACACTTTCAGAGAAACCAAGAAATCAACCCAACTACACTGTGCTTTTGAGGGACACAGAAGCTACCCTTGTTGTAGAGGTATTAACATTAGCTTCATGAAGCCCGCCTTGCTGCTATTGTCTTGCTGTGCTGCTCTGCACGCGCCTGCCCCCTCCTATGACTCTGCACTCCTTTCTACATATCCTCAACCCAGGAAGAAATCCCAGTGTATCATGAACCTTGGGCCAGGATCTTTGTTCATGTCTGTGTGACAACTGAATGGAGAAGAGCTGGCTATTTTCCAGGAAAATAACCTGAGTATGATCTGGACTCAGCTGATGGACCAGGCTGTGGATGGAGGCTGTGCTGGGAGGCCTCAGCGGTCTGTGGCATGGCCTTGGCAGTGCTTGGAGGTCTGGTTACTGGCACCTGAACCGTTAGCAGTAGGGCACACTCTTTAAGCAGATAGCCCTCCAAGGAGTAATGCCTGGTCAATCACTTGTTTCTCAACCTGGCACATTGATGGAGCTCAATAACATTTGCCACATGAAAGGATGGATGAATCTATTTATCACTGTATTTTCCTGGTAGCAGGGCCTCACTGGAGAAAGAGGGCCACGGGGACTTAATGTGGTGAACAGAGGAAGCAAATAGGGCTGAAGGAAGAGCCCTGCTTTAGCGTTTTGTTCTGTTCACAAGAGGCTGCTTGCGGTAAAAGGACCTGTTCTGCCTGCAGAAGCAATTGAGGTTGACACCTTCCTCCAATGAGAGGACTGGAGTCTTCACCTTTGTTCTGGGACAGCCCCTGCCAGTGACTGAAGCAGGGAGGGTTGTGACAAATCCTCTTCATCCTTCCACTCTGTCCAAATCTTTCTGTGGGTCATGGTGCTTTGTCCATCCAGAATCTCATTCGAGCAAACAAACAGATGAAAACTCACCCTCTGCCCCATTCATACCTTCACTTGTAGTCAAAGACAATTGCTGCTGTGTGCTGCTATGGCTACAGGCTTTGACTCCCTTCTGTGCATGTTTTGAAGAGACTGTTGTGAAGCAAGAAAGGTCCTAGACAGGACCTAGTGAGTGAGCGTGCTTCCCAATCTGGGCTGGCTTCTCCAAAACCAGGAACCTGGTGATTTATTGAAGTGTGGGGAAAAATATTAGACCGTATAATCACGTTTTACTTAAAAATAAAACATAAATTAAGCTTTACTTATATTCAAGATATATAGTTTATGAGTTGATGAATATACATATACTGGAGTAAAATACAAAAATATTTTATTAATGGAGCGTATGATCAAAAACAGAACAAAAATGTCCATTGTTCTAGACAATAGTGAGGTGTATGTGTGCGGAGCCAAAAGGATCTGACTGGGGAAGGGGCTGCAGGATCTTATGGAGGAATTTGGTGCATTCATCTGTCTACATCTAAAAGCAGATTCCATCTCCCACTTAGAATTGTGGGAAGCCTTTCTCTCACAAATTGCCTTGAACCTGGATGACCCAGTTCATGTAGATTGTGTTTGCCCATTTATGGGCTGACATGTGAGCAAGTGTATTGCATTATTTATTAGAAAAAACAAAGTATCCTGAGCTCCTCACCACATACCTTGTCTTTATGAAGAATGAGGCTTCTCATCATATGTGGAATTTGAGATTCTCCATGCCTCACTGACAGTGTCTCATTACCATTTCTTATCAGACATCCTGGTCTATCAGGAAAATATCATGAATTGTTTAAGAGACTGAACACATATAATGCAATTGAGCACAATCCTTCCAGAGGAGTTATTATAAAGCTCTTTATTCCTTGTAAGAAAATCCCTAAATACATATTTATAATATGTATTAGAAGTCTCTAAATGCATATTTAGATGACAAGTTCTATGTTTAGCTGTCCCAGAGTACTTATTTTAAAATGTTACAAAGAATTAGGGAAACTCCCAGAGACATATCACAGGCTCCACAACTATGAAGCCAGAGAAAGCTGTTTTGAGAATGGCTGACCTCTTGTGCATAAGGGACTCTTTGGCACCATTTTAATTGTCTTTTAAAAAATAGGATTAGAAATGAAGCAAATAAAACAAATTTGGTGCCCATTGCACAGGATAAGAACCTCCCAAGGCAAGCTTACCTTAAAAACACGTTTAATAAATCAGATAATCCCAGTTAAAATGAACCAAAATATCTAACTCATTCACTCCCTGTTCTGCCTTCTGTTCCTAGTTTATGTAACAGAATTTCCCTCTTCATGTAGTCATTCAAGCCATGTTTATTTCCTGATTCCCTAGGATGTGCCAGAAGATATTGGGTATGATGCTCTTCAGCATAGGTCCCACCACCCACCTCAGTACGATGCTCATGGACGTCACTGTGCTTGTGAATGTCACCTTGTTAGTGTGTTTACAGTCTAAAGCAGAGCACTGCTTTTCTGTGAGCCCCTGAGGAAGGGGTCATCTGTGAGGGAATGACTTAAATGTAGTGGATTCTCTTCTCAGAAATTGGGTCCTCCTGGCCATTCCAGATGACTTCTCAGTTTTATGGCCTTTTCAAATGTCTGGATGTTTTGTGTGTGTATGCTGGATATCTTACATGGTGACCTCAGTGTCCAGCATATTTTAATTTCAATTATAAAAGGGAAAGGGTAGTTTGACTTCAGGGAAGAAGGTATGGGATATGGAATCCTAGAGCTTAAAGCACTATCCAATCCAGTCCCTTCTCATTTGAAAGATGGGCATATTGGGACTACCCAGAGAGGTTTGTGACTTTCTCAACATTATACCCATAGCTACTGGGGCAAAAACAGGACTAAGGGGAACCCTAGAATGTCTTGTGTTCTCTCCACCCTTTGCTGCATTGCTTCTCGACAGACCACACATCACTCCCTTCCCCACATGTCTTTCTTCTGAACCTTATTTCCTTGTGTAACGTGGTGGAAAATCTCCAAGTCCAGCACAAGGAACCATAAGGTATTACAAAAGTTCCTAAAATGCTTTGCAGAGAAAGTGCTAATGTAGGACTTAAAATTGGTGATGCAGAGGCTTTCCTGGTTCCTTTTGCACAGTGTGAGATATATCTCCCTGGTATGCCCAGTGCAGGAAAATGCAGAAAAACGCAAGATAATGGGAAGCTTTTACCCTGAACACCAAGGACACTGTTTGGATACCAGGGATGGATTCTGGGGGCCCTGTGGACCTCCTGAAATTGAATGCAAAATTGTTTGTTGAGGTGCATGTTATTGAGGAGAGGATCAAAACCTTCTTCAAAGAGATCTGTGATTCCCCCAGAAGTTTAAGAACTACTTGAGTAGACTCTTGGTTAGGATTCGTGGGCATTTGGGATGGTGATTGGAGTTTGCAGCTTCCCAATACAGCAGGGTTCTGCAGGTGTCATTTTCATCCTATAAATATAAGCAATGGATGAGCCTGGGGTTGGTGATGGGACAAGAAGTGAGAAACCAGGAAATGACTGTTGGAAAGGAGGAAGGTTACATGGGAGAGCAGGTGGCTGTCCCTCTCTGACAAACCTGACTCATTTTTCTTTCCTTGCCTGGAAATTTTACTTAGACGTATAACCTGGAATTCTAACAATTGGGAAATTTCATCTGATTTCAGTCTTCCCTTTATCCTTACTGTCTCCCTTACTTTCTTCTCTTTCCAAATTTTAAAAAACTTACTAGATCGGTGGTTGTATGAGGCCAGGGGTGGAGGAGGGATTGCAGAAAGGCTGGAGGGAACTTTAAGGATGATTAAAATGTTCTTGGACTTGATTGTGGTGTTCACTGAACAGCACACTGAAAATGGATACATTTTATTATATGCAAATTATACCTCAGTGTAGTTGACTAGGACAAAAACCCAAAATTGAATTGTTTCTTGTTCACCTCAGTCCCCAGCTGATCACTTCTTTTTGTGAAGGCCACTGGTGCTTAGAATTGGTACTTTGTCTTGTTCACACATAGATCTTCTGTCACTACTTCCTTTCCTGGCTTGCTCCGCTATGAGCCTCTCAGTTCCTTAGGTCCCGGCCTACAGCTTGCCCTTCTCACTCTTTCTTCTCTGGGTTCTCCATAGCTGTAAGCACTACACTAAAGAAATACCCATATCTGATAATAATGATGAGGCAAATGAAAGACGGAAGTCCTTCAGTGTCACTAAATCACATAGAAAACTGTCTTCATTGTTTTTGCAGAAATTAAAGAAGGGTGTGTTTCTTGATTAACCAAAAAGTGGATTCAAAGGCAAATGACTTGTGGTCAAGCCCCAGCTTTGACACTTAATCTGTGTTTTGGGGAAAATTACTTAATTTCTCTGAGCTCTATTTCATATCTATCTTTAAATGTAGGAATAAGAAATACTTGTCTTATCTACCTCTTCAAGATATATATATGGAGATACCTCCACAAATTATAAGGCTGTGTGCAATTCGTGTTTTTCTAGTGTGTAATTAGCTAATAATAATAATCTTTTATTTTTTCATTTAAAAATACTGATATATTTAAGGAAAAGGAATCTGTTATTGAACTTTAATGGGGCAGTTTTTAAAAAAATATTTCCTAAAGCTACAGGAATACTTTTATTACATGATTATGTAATTAAGCATGAAAAAGTATTTTAAGTTATAAATAGCAAATTCTGTTTGATCTATTTCTTCATTTTGGCATATTTGGGAGATCTTAGTGTTGTTACCATTAGTAAGATTTTAATTTGGCCTACTCAAAAAATGTGTATTTCAGTTTCTGGTCAGTTACTTATTATGCTTATCAACATCAAATAATAATATTTATTAAATGGCAACATGAACTCTTTTATATTTTTAAATGAAAATATTTGCAGTTGAAATCACCCCCCTGGGTGCTTTTTGTTTGCTTTAGTTGATTTTTTAATGATCTCATTATTTCTTAAACATTACCCTCTCCTTTGTAATTCATTTAAAAAGAAAAAGTAAAGCTCATACCATAGCAGATAAATTTCCAGAATCATTATCATTTCTTGTTTCAAAGATGAAGTGTTTTTGAAAAGAAATCTGTGCTTTTTCAACTTTGTTCAGAAACTAAAACAACGCCAGTGTTTGCCAAGTTGGAAAGTAAAATATTAGGAGAAAATTTAATTTCCAAGTTCCCAAAAGGTTGTGTAGAGGCAAATGAGGCAGATAAATTTAATTAATTTATTTTAAATAAAAATGACTTCAGCACCCTTTAGAAAAAATCACCATTTCAACAAATGTGTTTTAAACGGAAGTGACAATATCTATTGCTTTAGGAACAGATATGAAAAAAAGTAAATCAACAATGATAAGCCCCACATAATAATCCTCAGTGAGTCAGTGGAGGTTATGACAACAGCAGCCTGAAGGGTACAAATCGGCTATTAAAATGTCTGAGTTCATTATGTGTACAAAAGCTTTGTATCCTACTGAGAGGAAAGAGCTGGGAATGGTACTTAGGGTCTATCTGTATTTCATTTTCAGAGAAGAGTTCAGTTTTAAGTAGTAACAGCACATCTGTAAGTTTTCAGTTTTATTCCATGAACTAAAACAAATAGCCCTGCTCCACAAAGAGGCACAATCACATGTCACTGGTTTGATCTATTTCAAAACATCTTGCTTCTAACAGTTCTTTTCAAAAAGATGACATAGGAAGGGGAATCAAGAACTCATGGAAGTCCCATCCTGTGGCCAGAATTTCTGACACGCCACACACAAGTTTGAAAGCTCTTGCAGATGAAGCTGCAAGGTAGAGTGATCCCAAACAAACACCTGTTGGAAATAGGAGCCCACCTGGATGAGGCCCAGAGAGCCATGCTCTTTATAAAGCTCATTCCCTATTGATGATCTCTTTGGCCATGAGTATCTGACATCCCAGTGATTGTGGCAACCAGGACTTTATAGGACTAAACAACAAGTGAACAAAAGCATGCTGCTACCCAACTACTGTTCTAAGTAATACAAGGCCTGTGCTGCAATCAAGTGGAGAACATATAGTTTAAAACAGTGCAGTTTTTTCATGCACTTAGTGAGCATAAATAGAGAGGCTGGTGGTTATATACTAGGCTGTGCTAGTAAGATTCAAACATAAATCACAGGCTATGAATCCCTGCCTTCTTAGAGTTTTATAATACACTTCAAGAACTTAGGGTCTAGTTTTGGTAACTGAATTCTTGCCCATTAATGATCCTAGAGTAAAGCAGCTTTTTTTCCCTGAATGTAGCTTAATTTCTAAGGTAATTTTGCACTTGTCGTTTGATGTTCTCTGGTTCGATTTCTCTGGTACCAGAATACAATTTCTTCATTCCAGTAATTTTGGGGCAATAGATAGATCCCTGCCCCAGAAGATTGCCTGTTGTGCTGTGAAGACTAACCAGCAAGAAAGCAATGGTGGGACTTTGAGGGCTATGCCTTAAGAGAGTTCACCATGCCTGCATACTCTCTCTCTCTCTCTCTTTCACACACACACACACACACACACAGCTTTTTATTCTATTATTTACACACAGGACATGCTGATGTTTGTATGATATGATTTTTGTTTACCTCAACTACTTAATATGCCCTTTTATTTATATTTCTTTGATTGTTGAAGGCTTTTCACTATACAGTGACGCTTTCTAAAATGCAGATGCTCGCTGAATGAATCACCCCTGAATTTTATTCCTACTACAGTAGGGTGGTATGGTGACTAAATGGTTTTAAGCCCAAGCTCTGGAGTCAGAATGCCCAAGTTTGAGTCTTGGCTTCACTACTCACTAATTGTGTGACACTGAACACATTACCTGTGGACATCAATTTCCCAATTTGTGAAATGGGGGTGATGATAATACTTGTATTGTGATTGTGTAAGGGTTGATTGAGATGATACTGTTAAAAAACAGCCCAGAACCTGGCACATAGTACTACTCAATACATGTTAGCATTATTGTTAGTTATTATTATTATTATCATCAACATCATCATCATCATTATCATCATCATTAATTATCCATACACATCTCAGTTGGAGCCAGAGATTAGTAGAAATAACACACTAGAAGTAGAGAGGGTTAGGAAGGCATACTTAGAGAAAGGGTGACAGCAGTTAGTAGGGCAGTTGGAAAGGCACTAAAGAAAAACTAAACAGATCACTTTCCCTCTTCACCCCAATACACTTCACTTACCTACATCCCAGCATGAGAAATATTTGATTCAGTGGTTAAAATTTAAAAATTTGTAACAATATCTGGGTTTAGTATTTTCTTTCCTTCTTCCTTTTTACTTCATTTTTATTTTGAAAAGATTCTTAGAAAAGAAAACAACGTTCATTCATTGTTTTGATACATTTGCATGGAGCATCCACTATGTGCTATTACTTTGCTAGGTGATGGCAATGCAGTAAGAAGTAAATTAGGTGGAGCCCTCCCTTCCGTATGTTCTCTGTCACTGGTCCACTCTAATACACCTGTTGTTGGGAACATGGTAAATAAATTCTTCCCGGAGTCAAACACTCAGGCTGGGGCTCCAAAGATCGAGGGTAGGCCCGGTAGTGGTTCTCTCCTATCTTCCCCACCCCTCCACATTTCTGCATACCATTACCTCTTCATTAACAAGGACAAAGAGATTACTCTGTCATCCTGAATAACTGATAAGAATCATGAAGATGAGGAAAAGGAGAATGTCAGTTGGAAGTAGACTTACCATGAAATTAATGAAGTTTAAGTTTCAAGAATCCTTACTTGCCCAGGAGGCTTTGAGGCCCTCGAAGAGACCTTAATAATAGGTTCTTATAGTCATAAGTTTTCGTAAAATTGGCAAAAGGAAGATATTTAATTAAGTTTCCTTAAAAGAGAGCCCTCATATGTTTCAGCCTGCCCCCCAATAAAAATGGTCCCCCCATGATAATGATGGTGATGACGATTACTAGCTATGTTATGTAGGCTTATTGGGTGCCAAACACAATGGTAAATTCTTCCCCTACTATCCAATTTAATCCTACTGTTCTTCAGGCTCTCACTAACAGTGAGGATATAGAACTAGCAGCAAGTATGAGAAACCAAGGTGGTAGAGGCAGCAAATTCTATGAACCATGACTTAATCCCCAAGATCAAAGATTCAGGAAGGTTTCTCTACAACAGTATTTCTTAACATGGGGTCCATAGATTTCCATGATATTCATGGACAATGCAGGAGTGCATGAACTTAGCTAAGAAAAAAATACATCTTTATTTTCGCTAACCTCTAACTGAAATTTAACATTCCTTCAATTATGGATGCAGTATCCAAATCTCAGTAGTATTAGCAGTTCTTGTGATTTTGTCACCAATAGAAATTAAAAATATTTTCGTAAGACATACAGCTGTTGCAGATATCTGGAAATATTATTTATGCTCAACACTGCTTCAAATTTTGGTAATTATTAGACCAGCTGCTAGAATTTTTAAATGTCTTAATGTAGAAGCACATATATTATAGTAATGCAATTATTTTTTTTAACATCTTTATTGGAGTATAATTGCTTTATAATGGTGTGTTAGTTTAATGCAATTAGTTTTTAAAATATTTTTATAAATGTGTTTCAGCATAATTCATTTATTTTGTTATCCTATGCTTTAGTTGCATGTATGTATGTAATAACAATATTCTGAGAAGAGTGAGTCGATTCCACAGGACTGCTAATAGAGGTCATGGCACAAAATGGAAAGATTGAGGATACCTGCTCACTTCCACTTCTGGTAAGAATGAGGACCAGAGACCACATTTATTCACCTCCCTTCAACAACAAGAAATGGGCAACATATACAAAACAACAGTTTTCAGATATTGGATAATAGGCAGTATAATATAATGATACCTTATGTAAAGAAAAAAAAAAATGAGGCAAGCCCTGTGATTGTTTCAGCTTACTGCCCCAAGAATTTCCAGGAAAGGGGACCTCAAACAGATCCCAGTAGTCTCCCTGAACTGAAGAGATGGAGTTGAGAATTCAGGGAAGCCAAAGAGGTTAGAATTTGTAGGACAGAGTACTGGAGAGGACAGAGCTGTACACAGAGAGGACTTCTGAGATCTCTGAAGCTTTCTTCTTAAGTGTTCTCCTTGATTCTGCTCAGCACAAGGATGTGATGAAACCACCATATGTGGAGAAAGGACTTATAAAGGACAGGTGAAACAGTCCCAAGAGATCACACAACACTTGTAATAATTTTTGTTCCTAACAGCCAGAGTGGAAAAACCTTGTAATACACAGGGTAGAGTACTCAGAATTGTATTGCTTTAGTAGCACTGAAAAATTAGCCTTAAACAAAAGGCTGCTCTGGTCCCCCATAAAAAAAAGCTTGGAGGCAAGCCTGGAAAAGCTTACCAGGTAATTTATTTGAGTCACAGAACAAAACTCAAACATATTTAAAAGAATATAAAAATATACACCATCCAAAAAAGTAAAATTTGTGTGTCAAGCATCCAATAAAAATTTACTGCAAAGAAGTAAGATACACCCATTATTAGGAGAAAAGATCAATCAATACAAAAGACTCAGAAATGACACCAATGAAAGAATTAGCACACAAGGATATTAAAATAATATTATAAGTATATTCCATACGTTCAGAAAAGTAAAAGAAAGCATGAGCATGTTAAGGAGAGACATGGAAGATATTTGAAAATATCCAAATAAAGCACAGAAATGAAAAAAGAACAGAGATTTAAAAGTACATAGAATGAGATTGGACACTACAGAAGAAAAGATTAGTGAATTTGAAGACATGGCAATAGAAAATAATCATAATGAAACACACAGAGGAAAAAAAGACTGAAAAATTTAAAAATGAAGAGAGCATCAGTGAGATATAGGAAGATTTCAAGCAGCCTAATATATTTGTTATTGGAGTCCTCAAAAGGGAGGGAGTTATAGAAAAAAATATTTGAGGAAATAAAGGGTGAAAATTTTATAAATTTGATGAAAAATATAAACCCAGAGATCCAAGAAACTATTTCAATGAATACCAGGCTAAGAACATGAAGAAAACTTCATCAAGGCATATCATAAACATAAATTGCCAAAACCAGTAATAAAAAGAAAAATTTTAAAGTAGCCAAAGAAGAAAAAAAGTACATACAGGGGAAGAAAGATAAGAACGATCTCAGACTTCTCATTAAAAACAATGCAAGCCAGAAGATAGAGAAGCAACATCTTTACTGAAAGAGCAAAATTGTCAACCTAGAATCTATACTCAGCAGAAATATCTCTCAAAAATGAAAACCAAAATAAAAATATTTTCAAACAGACAAAATCTGAAATCTAAATTTACACAAAGGAATGAAAAGCACTGGAAATGATAAACATGTGGTGTATATTAAAATACTTTTTCTTTTTTTAAAAATACAATTGATTATTTAAAACAAATAATATTGGCATATTGAGGGGATTTATTATATATGTAGTAGTAAAATGCATGATGATAAGAATAGCAAAAAAATGGGAAAGGAGAAATGGATGTTGTAACGATCTCATACTCTACATGAAGTGACATAATATTACTTGAAGTGAGTGATCTGTTTTAAAGATGTATGCACTATAAACCCTAAAGCAACACTATAAAAAAGAGACATAGCTAATAGGCTAACAAAGGATATAAAGTAGAATAATTTAAAAATACATTCCACTAATTCAAAAGAAAACAAGAATAAAAGGATGTCTTGGTCTGCTCAGGGTGCCATAATAAAATACCATAGACTAGGTGCCTTAAACGACAGAAACTTACTTCTCACAGTTCTGGAAGCTGGGAAACTCAAAACCAAAGTGCCAGCTGATTGATTCAGTTCCTGTTGAGAGCTCTCTTCCTGACTTGAAGATGGCCACATTAATGTTATATCTTGAAATATCCTTTCCTTGGTGTGTACATGTGGAGAGAGGGAGGGAGATCACTCTTCTTCATCTTAAAAGGCCACCAATTTCATCATGAGAGCCCCACCCTCATGACATAATCTAACTCTAATTACTTTCCGAAGGCCCCATCTACAAATACATCACATTGTAGGTTAAGGCTTCAACATCTGAATTGGAGGGGGGGTGCACATTCAATCTGTAATAAAGGGAAAAAGTGAATAAGGAAGAGAGGAGACACGTATAAAACAATGAACAGCCTGGTAGATTTAAATACAATGATACCAATAATCAGGGGTTCCTAACCCCCCGGGCCACGGACTGGTAGGAGTCCGTGGCCTGTTAGGAACCGGGCCGTACAGCTGGAAGTGAGTGGTGGGCTACCAAGCAAAGCTTCATCTGCTGCCTCCCCATCGCTCCCCATCACTCACATTACTGCCTGAACCATCCCTCCCCCAACCCGCCCCATCCATGGAAAAATTGTCTTCCACGAAACCGGTCCCTGGTGCCAAAAAGGTTGGGGACTGATGTCAATAATTACTTTAAATGTAAATGGTTTAAACACCAAATTAAAAATGAGAGATTGTCAGACTGAATAAAAAACTAAGAACCAAGATATGTTGCTCACAAGAAACTAACTTGAAATATAAAAATTGGTTAAAAGTAAAATGATACAAGAAATTATACCATAACACTATTTAAAAGAAAGTTGAATAGCTACATTGATAACAGAAAAAGAATATGACCAGAGATAAAGAGCATCATTTCATAATGGTAAAGAAATCAATTCATCAAGAGAACATAACAATTCTTAATATTTATGCACTTAAAACGAAGCTTCCAAATGCATGAAGCAAAAACTGATAGTAGTAAAAGGAGAATTAGACAAATTGACAATCGTAGTTGGAGATTTCAACAACCTTCTTTCAATAGCAATAGAAAATGTACATTAAATAAAGCTATAGAAGACTTAACACTATCAACCAATTTGCCCTAATTGATATTTATGGAAGACTCTACCCAATAATAAAAGGATACGTATTGTTTTTCAAGTGCTCATGGAACATTTACCAAGATAGACAATATTCTGACCATAAAACAAGTCTTGTGAATTTAAAAAGGATTCTAGATATTTAAAGTATATTCCCTGACCACAAGGGAGTTAAGTTAGATATCAATAACAGAATGATATCTTGAAAATGCCCAAGTATTTGGAAACTAACTAACACACTGCTAATTAACCTGTGTATCAAAGAAAAGATCAAAAAGGAAATCAGGATGTATTTTGAACTGAAAAGCAATTTAAATCAAAGTAAGCAAAAGAAAGGAAATAGTAAGAACATGGGCCAAGAACAATAAAATTTTAAAACTGTAATAAATAATCTCAGTTATAATCTGGCAGGAAGACCTTAAGATAAGCCCCAGTGATTCCCACCTTCTTGTGTTCAAGCCTTTGTGTACCCTCCTCCCCTTGAGTGTAGGTGGAACCTGTGACTTGTTTCTAACCAATTAAATATGGTAAAGGTGATGGTATATCACTCCTGTAATAAGGTTATATTATATGGCAAAGATGATAGGGAACAACTCTCATCATAATGTTACATTATATAAAACTCTGTCTTAGCCTACTCAAACCAAAGACTCTTCTCATAGGCTCGATGGAGTAAGTGGCTATGTTGGAGAAATCCATGTGGAAGGGACATATAGACAGACTTTAGGAACTTCTTGTGGCCACAGTGACCTGAAAGCAATCTTTAGCCAACCTCCAGCAAAAAGCCAGTCCCCTCAGTCAAACAGTTGTAAGAAAATGAATTCTGCCAATAACCTGAATAAGCTTGAAACCAGATTCTTTTCAGTTGAGCCCCCAGATAAGAACACAGCCCAGCAATTCCTTGATGCAGCCTTGTGATGTATTTTGTGGACTATGTTAATAGAACTTGCAGATGAACTGGACGTGGATGGAGGTGAAGGAGGGTCTGAGAAAGAGAATGAAGAACAACCTAGCTTGATTTGGCACTTGGCACATGGTGACTAGTAGGAAAGACCATGGACTAATAGATGGGATAGTGAGTGTGGGAATCAAGATTTCTGTATTGACTGTATTAAGTTTGAGATGCCTGTGATACCTGAAAGGGAAATTAAAACTTGTAAAATAACCACAAAACAAATGAGAGATTTTCTTATTTTTCCCTCTAGGCTTTTACTTAAACCAATACTAGATTTTATTAGCAATAGAGAACACTCTTAAATTCTTTTGAAAAGGATTTCATCTTTGTGGCAATACCAGAGATAACTATCTGAGGAAAAATGTGGAGTAGTATAGAATATACTGTATTTGGTCCTTTTACTTCAATTTTCTAGGTAACACATGAATTTATGAAATAAAATCCATTCCTAAAAATCACTTCCACTAATTCCTCCATTGACTTTTCAAGCTCTCTAGATCCCTATATTCAAATCCCCAAGTCAGAGAGTTTAAAAATCTTACACGGAGACTAAGAAAAAGTCTATTTTCTAGGTTTTGTTAAGACATAGTTAGGTGAGGTTAAAGTCTTCTAATTAGCCATCCCACAGCTGTGTCTTCTCATTTGCAAACAAATGGCACTCAGCTAAAAGGAGGAATTCTCCTCCTGTGAATTCTCAGAAATTATTTAGAAATTACTTAGAATCTAATTTTTATACCCAGGGAGCCTAGTAAGAGGAAGTCAGACTCATTACTGCTTGTCAGCAATTACTTTTCGTCTGAAGTCCTTTTTTACCCTGAAATAGCAATTTTGAAAAGAAGTGAAGATTTGCCTCAAAGAGAGGGGAAAAATCATTGCAAGGAGTGATCAATGAAGTCCAGTTAACCAAGCTTATTTAGAGTTGCTGAGAAATCTTCTTGCCAATGACCAAATCTTACAAAATAATAAGTACCCTAATCTAAATGTGCTTTGAAAGCACTGGAGGAAAATCATGTATCTGTTGTGATTAAAACTACATCATGATGGTGTATGCTTGAAGACAGAGTGTAAGAAGGAACAAAGACAACTGAAAATAGGTGATTTGTTAGTGTTACGTGATCCTTTTGTGTAGATAATTTTGTGAGATGAGGATGGGGAGCACTGAAATATATTGCAAAAATCCCATAATTTTTATTTAAGCTGAAATAGGGTCATCAAACTATGTAAACAACAAATCTCAGTTTTGGTAAATGTTATATTTTTAGTAAATGTTCAAATAAGTATCTAAAATGTTTGTTACCAATGAGTATCTTAATATACAATAGCAGATATAACTTAGAAATGAATTCAACTAAATTTGCCTTGATCTTATGAAATTACTATTAGTATTTGCCCTAAGAAGGCATATTGAATCCTTTCCATGGTCCACAAGGCCCCACATGGTCTAACTCCTGCCTACTTCCTCTTCCTGCTTCTTCCCAACACTCCCCCTCTCTCACCCTGCTTCAGCCCTGCTGATCTCCTTGCTTATCCTTGAACAAGCTCACTTCCACCCTAGGGCCTCCGTACTTGCTCTTTTCCCTACCTGGACCACTCTTCCCTTCATTCAGTTATTAATTTGAATGTGACCTTCTCAGAGAGACCTTTGGTGACCACACCATCTAAAGTAATTGCACTCCCACTTCCACCACCCCCAACAGTCGCTCACCATCTCATCACATCACCGTTATTTCCACATAGCAGATACCTCACAATCTGAATTACCTTTAGTCACTGTACCACTTGTTTATTGTCTGTCTCCCCCCCCACCCACACACCCACTTGAATGTAAACTCCATGAACATGCAGACCTTTTACCTTCCCCGCCACTACCATTATAACTGCAGTGCCTGAAACATTACTTAGTATAAAGAAGGCATTCTGTAATATTTGTCAGATAAATAGTTAAGTTGAATCTGGGAGAACAAGAATCTGAGGTTTGTCTGTCAGACTTGATAATTGTATGAAAATATAATAGATGACATGGGACCAGAATCTTTCCATCATTAAAATTAGTAGTAGTAGTGCTACTACTACTCCTCCTAATATCTCCAAGTAAATTCTTATTGATAAAGTGAGGTGTACAGGATGTTAGGAAGAGGCTCCTTCTTGGAAATTTTATTGCTTTCTCTACTTAGATGAGTCATTCTATTTGGAATGGAAAATCTGGTCCTCCTATGTTAATTTAAGAAGGATGAACTAAGGTCAATACAAACACACAAATAGTTCCAAAGGGATAAAATCCGTAAGATTAGAACTTCCACTTGCAGGACACATTTGTATAATAGGTAAAGGAAATGTATGTGTCTATTTGCATACTCATATTTATACTGTGTTAGAAGGAAAAGGCTACAGATGTGCACTGGTTCAAGTTAGTTCACAGCAGATTTGATCCTGCCGCATGAGACATACAGTCCTCGTGCATTACCAGAGTATATTGAATATTCATAAAGGTACCAGTTGGTGATTCTAGATATTGATTGTTTGTGGCCTTTTATATCCATCTAGCATAATTCATTTTGAATCTTGGTACTGCCATGGAGTTTTTCCAGACCACTCCAGTATAATATGTTCTCTCATTTCTCTGATATCCTGTAGCAATTATTGATAAATGTGTCCTATCTTGTGCTGTTTTTGTTGTCTTGAACTCTTATTTGAGGTTCTTTTGGTTTTGATTGTTTGGGACTGTTAAAATAATAAGACATTGTTTCTCATCTCCCCAATTAGAATTTTAGGGCAGAGATGACACTTTAAACCTTTTTTATTCCCCACATTCCCTAGCTCTGTGCCTTAGGTAGCGAGAAAGTGCTACTACTGTATGTTGCCTGACCAATAGCTCTAGAGGGTGAAAGCCACACCCCAAATGCCCCATCTCAGCCTTGTTCTTCTCAGGTGGGAAACATATAGGTGTTTTTGCAAAAACTGAAACTGAACCTGTTTCCTACAGTACCTGTGAGTATTGATCTTAGTGACGCGGTTACTACCCTGGACATAAACATATTTCTTGCTTCTCTGCCATAGAGATTAAATCATTGGCAGTAATGAACTAGAATTAAGACTACCAAGTTGTTCAGGTTCACAGAGAAAATGAAAAACACATTAGTTGTGGTGGCTTGTTGTTACTGTTTTTTCCTGTTTCTGTGAGCCATAGCAAATTGTGATTGCTCATTTACAATTAATAGATAAAAGGCCTTTTTTTTTTTTTTTTGGTTACTAAGGTTAGGCAGGAATGTAAGTAACTTTATCTCTCATGAAGATGACTTAATTCACCATTGGTGGAGGGGGTAAAGGGCTGAAGTAAAGCTAAAACTTGTTTTTCAAGAACCCAGCATTTATGACCTGTATTTTGTTGGTCTGGCTTGTAATTCACTAAATCCCTTAGCAAAACAGATGGCATTGAAAGAGGCACATGGACAGGAAGAAAATGCCTGACCATAAAGAGATGTAGATACAAAACCAATTCAATAATGACCTTGGATGTGGGAAGGATTTTTTTTTAAGAGAAGGATCTTCAGTAAGTAAATAAGAATACCTCAGATTCCAGAAAGGATAGTAACAATCCACTACAGAAATAACAGAAACAACCAGGATGTAAATCTAATTAGTTTTTCATTTAAGCACAAGACTTTCAATTGCAAGCTGGCTTACACAGTGTACTCTGAATGGGGCTTGTAATTTTCCCCTTGAAACACTGCTCAAGCTGTTCTTCAGAGACCCCACAATGTTCTAACTAGTCCTTCACAATTATGCAATTAGGTGTGTCCGTTTCCTCATAATTCAAAACCTTCTCCTTCGTACAATTTTTCCTGATAATCTCTGCCCATAACAAGTTCTCTTGTCTCAACTGCTGCAGCCTTTACTGCATATACATTTTGTTTAAATTGTAACATAGTGATTTCCAGATAGAGAGTGGTTTTGACTAAAGTAGATGGTAAGTAAGTATCTTGAAAGGCCCAAGAACCGTATGGCCACAGCATATGTTGATGGTATAAGGGAGGCATCCCAGTGGGCCCAAAGAGACAGATTTTAAAGTCAGACAAACTTAGATCCGAAACATCTCGCTTCCTCTTGCTAGTTAATTGTGTGACTATGTATTTAGTCCTGTAGTGGTTGTTAACAAATTCTCATAGACTGGGGGGCTTAAAACAGAAATGTATTCTCTCACACACAGTTGTGGAAGCTGGAAGTCTGAAATCAAGGTGTCAGCAAAGCCTGACTCCTCTGGAGGTTTTAGTGAGAATCTGTTCCTTGCCTCTTCCGGCTTCTGGTGGCTCCAGGCTTGTGACTGCATCACTCCAATCTTCACCTCTGTGGTCACATTGCCTCCTTCTCTCCTGTGTGTCTTCTTCTCTCCTGTGTGTCTTCTCCAAAACTCCCTCCGCCTCTCTCTTATAAGGGTACATGCGATTGCATTTAAGAGCCACCTAGATAATCCAGAATAAACTCCTCCTCTCAAGATGCTAAACTTAATCACATCTGTTGCCTTATAAGGTAATATTCAGAGATTCCAGGGGTTAGGACATGGACGTATCTTTTTAAGGGCCACCATTCAACCTATATAGTGACCCTAATAAGAGATTTCATTTTGGAGGGTTAGAATTCTTTATCACTAAGCTGAGGACAATGAGCTTTCATTGTCATTGCTGTTAAATATACTTTCCATGTAAAACTTGTTTTCCAGAGTCATATAAATAATAAATACTAAAAAGTATTAATGCAGGTAGACCACTCACTGCTCTTCTAATAAATTCAGCCCCTGTAGCATGGTGTCCCTAGAGGTGTCTCACATGCACTCATTAAGGTATGCATTCAGTATTGTATGACGTTAGACGTTCCACCCCCCCACCCCATCCTGCTTCAGGTGCCTTTGGTGATACACCTGTGTTCTCTGCTTCATATCAAACCACTGCTACCAATGCCCAGGTTCATGCCAAGGGCCAAGCTTCCTGATACCCTCAGATCTGCCTGCAGTATATTGCACGGCCAGGTCTGCTTTTCACTTTTCTGAGATTATTGGTTTGAGGGGCTACTGGTATGCTGCCATGGTAGACTCTCAAGATGCCAAAGTTATATTGTATACTTTGCAATCCTCCATATGTACAAACCACCTGCACTCTTGCCAAAATGGAAACTCTCTCTTCTCTCTCTCCCACATTTAATTTAAATACCTCTTTAATAGACAAGTGCCATATACATGGATCCATGCACAATTAGGTCAGAACACAAATCAAAGTGACAGTCCAATGGATTGCCTTATCTCACTGATAAATGAGGTCTTGTCACGGACCAAGTGGTTTTGTCTGAATTAGCACTCACTTAAGAAGTTCGTAAGTCCCTTGTGCAAATAGAAAAATAATTCCACAAGATATGTATGAATCCCAGTGATAAATAGAACTGAGACTCCAGCTAGAATTCTCCGTTCCTCTCTCCTATACTTCTTTTTCGTCCCTACCCCCCAACCCTCACTACTCACAAATACACAAGCAAATGCTCCTGCACAGCGCCTAGAATATGGTATATGCTCAATAAACACAAGAACTTCTTCAGTCCTATATCCCCAGTGCTTTGCACATGTTAAATAATCAATAAATATGCTTTGACTAATGATATATGGATCTTTATTGTATAAAAAAATGGAAATATCCCTCATAAAGCTATAATCACTTAAACTGGGCCTTTAACTTTAGCCTCTACCACTGTTAATTGGTTATTAATAATAAGCCCCTAAATATAGATCTCTGTACATTCATGTGTGTGTAAATAATTGTCCACATGCCATTTAAAATTCTTACTTCTTAGACACTTGCTTTGCGCCATTGCTAGTGGTGCTAAACTCTTTTATGAAAAGAGAAAGGAAAGGGTCTTGCCAATTTTATAGTAATATTTACTTAGTGGTTTTCTCCAGGGAGACACATACTTTTCTGACATGCTTTTTCTTTTGACATACTTTTCAGATGCCAAAATGTTCGTATTTTTAATTTTCATGGAGAAAATGTAAAGATGAGAATTTTGATCCTTGTTTTATAAATGAAAACCTGAAGACCTAGAAAATCGTGATTTGCTCACATCAATGAGAAAGCTCTGTGTCCTCCTGATGCAAAGTTGCGATCCTTTTAGAAGTGGTGTGCCAAGTTTCCAAGCATTTATTGTAATTTATGTTTCATGGACCAGTAATCATCCCTTACCCCTGAAATCATTGTGGATTGACATACTCCAGGTCTATTGGGGCCAAGGGAATTAAAGTAATTATGATGTAAACATGCTGGTATTTATGCTAATGCTTGCTAGAAAATACAACCTAGAGAAGGTGAGTTGACTCAAGGCCTTATGCCCAGTATGTTCTCATTAAACGTTTGAAGGGTGGCAATGCAAGAAGGCCAGCAAATTTGTAGGTAAAAATAACTTGAAAATGTTAGCTAAATGGTAGATTTAGAAGTAAAGGAAGGGGTGGAGGAATTTAGAAGGCTGTTTAATTAGGGATAGACTTGTAAGAGTCAATCTAGATTTGTAGGAAATGGGTGGGATGGTTTCTCTACCTTATCACATTCCTTTTACATATCATGGCATTTTGCTTGGTCTGAGGGTATTGTCTCTATGCTTTCTCTAACAGGGTGGTAAGGGAAAATTGATGTAGTTCTTTATCATCATGGGTTTCTTTAGGACCTAACCCAGCAGAATCAATGCCATTTAGTAGATGTGCCTGCTAGAGCAGCAAGTAGAAAGAAGACAAATTTGAATCCCATCCTCTATTAGCGATGTGATCTGCAAAAAGTTTCTCTGTTTCTGTGTGCCTTAGTTTTCTCTCATCTGTCGTATGGGAAATAATAAATCAACAGGGTTGTTTTGAGGTTCAGATGAGGCAGTTTACAAAACAGTGCTTGGTGAAGCATAGACCTGTATACATGTTTTGTAAATAACAGGCTTGTGCCACTGTTTGTTCCTTGCTGCATTATATCTCACTGCCTTCTTGTTGGAAATAGAATACAGTCAAGGCAATCAGCAATTTCAACCTCCTTTCTAATTTAAATAATATGTGATACTATATACAGTTATATATGTATACCTACACACATACGTATTTGCATGTGTGTGTGTGTATATATATATATATACACATATATATTTTCATAACTGTGTTTCTTCATTGTTGAAAATCAGGTGCAGCTGACAATGTTTTCCATCATTAGAGTTCTCTCATCATAGCAGATTTGGCTTGAATTAACAGCATTAGTAGAAATTGAGACTGCTTCAACCATTGTGACTGAACAGGGAATAAAATGGTCTAGAGACAAATGGCTTAAACCCTGAGCACTAGCTCAGCTAGGAGGCAGGCAATGAGAAGCAAGAATCATCTGACTCATAACCTTAGTTTAAGGGAATGAATGCTGGGATCTGAGAAGGAGGACAAGTCAGCAAGGCCCACAGTCAGCTAAGGTGATAATCCTGAAAGAGGTAACACTAGATATGAAGTGAGCTACATTATGGAAAGCAATTTCAGAGCAAAGAGAGAGGTATCGAGAGCATCTGTTTCAAGACCTTCCATAAGACCATCTACTGATCACAGCCCCTTAGTTTATATTATCACTGTTGATAGGCTGTCCAGATATTAAAGCAACACTCTTCTTTGGTTATCTTCTACAGCAATCAAGAAAGCACAGATCAATTGCCAATATCCAACATCCAGGTTTGAATGGCACAGATGAAATTGTCCCCAGCTGGTAATACTCAAACCAGAAGTCGTCCTGCCTCTGGGCTATATTCACTTACCTTCACAGCACACTGGGAAACCATTCAGGATGATTCCTGAGACAGAGTCCATCTACTCTACCCTGTCCAGGATCCCTTGGAATTTTCTCTATAGAAAACTTTTCCTAGATTTCTCTTACCATTGACCCTTGAACTCTTGAGGTCTCTGGATACAGAAAATCTGTCACTGCCAAATTCCTTAGCATAATTTCTTATTTAGTTTAGGTAAATAGCCTATCTTTTCTGAAGCCAGTGGTATACCAAGTGGGGGACAATGGGAGCCATCTGCCTGGTGAGGAGGAGTATTTTATCACTGATGTGGTTGAGGATTATCAGTGCATGGTGATGATAAAAGTCAGATATGCTTTTAGGTGGATGTGTTACTGCTTTTAAATTCTTTATAGCAGTGCACCCCTTATTGCCTGAACTTTGGAATGCCATCATCTAAACCCTGGAACTATTGCTCTAAGGTTGTTTTTGTTTGTTTGTATGCTTGTTTTTGTGGGGGAGGGGAGTGGGACATCAAAATGGTGTTCACTGTTTTTTTCTTTCTGAAGAATTTTCTTAAGACACTTAAGCCTGTTCAATTATACATTCAGCAAGGGTTCACGGAGTATTGTTAGATCAAGTACCTGTACTAGATATTAGAATTACAGTACTAATAGACAAGCCCTGTTCCATGTCCATCAGCAGCTCAGATATCTAAATGTATTCCAGATTCTCCAAAAGCTATTTGTCTATTTGTTCATTTATTTTAAAAACATTTATCAAGTATCTACTATATGCCATGTACTGTGCTAGATATTGGAGATAAGGTTAACAGAGAAATACTTGACTCTGTCTTAATGTAGCTTCTGATCTCCCATGTATGCTTACCTCTCTTATTTATATAAATAGTACACAAATGTAGTCGCCTACTTATTACCTTCATGATTTTTCCCATAGTGGTATATCAGAAGTACTATTATTTTCTTAAGTTTTTTTTTTTTTTTGAATTGACTCACTCTTAAACTTACAACCACCTTAAAAGGAAACACTTTATCTCTACCACAAGTAGGTAAATGAAAACTCCTATGGCTTGTGAGAAATATAAATACAATAGAAACAAGCATGATTAATAAATACTAGCTGAATCGTTTGGTCTGCCAAGACCTATGTTAGTTAAAAGAGAGATTAGCAAAATGAGAGACATACTTTAATCAAAATAAGACTTTTTCCTTGAACTCAGCAGAATTAATTGAAAAGGAATTAACATTGTCATATGTGCCTTGGTGTTATTTCATCTGTGTCCTTATTCTACTTAACACGGTCTTATTACCTATAGTAATCACATTGCATGCTTCCTAAGGCCCTGTACAAGGCTGTTGGCTCACATATTGGTTCTGTATGAAGAAATCTTTTTGGTTGAAGACCTTGAATTGCTTAGATAAACTGGGATTATAAACCTAATTCCAATTTATTTTCTCTTTGTTTAGTAAACTTCAGGCAATTCATTTTCACTGCATTTTTAGCTATTTTAATGTCTGTTTTTCTTTCTTTTTTTTTTTTTTTCCTATTTCCTATAGAATGCAGAGCCTTGGATCTCTTGGCCACAGATTGACAGCCTGGAATCCTGAGGAAGACCAAGACTCCTAACGGTAAGACATGGCTCTTTTGCAATTATGTCTCTTCCATATGTGTATACTACTATTTGATTTAAGTTTGAACTTGGAAGATTTATTCTTCTTAAGGAAATATCTATCATCTAATATGGATTTGTGCTTCAGTACTAGCACTGGACTAGTGCTAAGTGGTCAGGTTGGGTTAGCTCTTCAGATTGGATTCTTGATTTAGTATAGATCAAAATTCAAGTTTTACCATGATTTTTTAAACCTGCATTGCCAATTTAGAAAAACACAAAAGGGGGAGAATAAAGATAAATAATAGAGGCACTGCTTCAGAGCCCACCATTTGAATAATAATCTAGGTCAATTTGCTGCATGCCATACACCGCACATGCCTTACAGGGGTGTTTCCAAATTTAAATCAATGTCAAGTATTTTCTTTTCACAACCAAATGTATATACTGTAACAGCCATGTCAGGCAGGCAACTGACGGAGCAGGGCAAGTTGTGTGGTGTATATAGAGGGAAATACTCCTGATTATGACCAAGTGACACAAGAAGAAGCAATCAAGTACCAAAGAAAGACTGTTAATTGACTGGGAAATGTGACCATTTTGCCTCCTGAATATTTGAGGGAGCAGGATTAGGGCAGTAAGCCGTTCTATTCAAACAGTGACAGTGTTATAGGGTGACTAAGTGAGTATCATGGTAACTGTGAACATCTGTACAGACCCTGGGAGACACTGATAGACTGTTAATAGTGATGGTGTTGAAACCACTGTTGACTCTTGGTACAGTTTTAAGTCTGTTAATCCTTATAAATGGGTCTCCAAGATTCTAGTATTTTTAAAATTCCCACTCCCATGAAAAAAGGATGGGACTCAGAATATTCAGGATTCCTTTTTCTTCTAAGTAACTTTTTCTTATTTCTTGAATCAGTGCTGATATACTCCTTGCTTAAACTACAACCCATTCAGTCATTCTCTAGTTATTTCCAACCTTCATGTCCTACGCAATCTGTTATAAAGACTGCTGCTCTTGTGGACAGAACCTTTCCTAATTTTTATGTCTGCTTTGTCCATGAGGCCCTGTACCAATGGAAAGGTTAATTCTCAGAAAAAGGCTGGCTCACCATGAGATGGCAGTAGAGAGCAGCCTGACACACAGGCCCAGATTACTTGGTTTGGGGGCCAGATTGGGGGCTGGGCCTAGTGGGAGGAGCTAGACGACCAAAGTAAGCGGCTTTTGACTTTGTTCTTTGTTTCTATCTGGGAGTGCCTCTCTGAAGAAGGTGCTCAGCACAGCTGTTAAGTAAAGTCCTGGTAGTAACATCTGAGGTTGAGAAATCAGGAAAAAGGGAGATAGTTCCTGAAATATACCAACCTCAGATGATCAGAGTTCTGCTGGACTGCCACACACACACACACACACACACACACACACACACACACACACACGAAGAAAGAGAAGGGGAGAGAAGAATAGAGAAGAGACAAGAAAAGAGAAGAGGATAAACATGTTTTTTCACCAGAAAGCAAGGCTAACTGAGATCAGCAAGAAGCCAGAAGGCAATTATGACTGATGGGGAGCCACTTATGACAGCTCAGCTCTGAGGCCACGTGTCTTGGCATTGCCTCTTCCTTCTTTAAAGGGGCCAGAGTGCCACTATACTAGACACTAGGGTGGGTTCTCACATCCTGTGCATTCTCTTACCCCCTATTGTACAGAGAAACCAGAAAATGTTGAAAGATGGATGGCATTTTCAAAATCTGCAGCCCAGGAGGTGTCATGTCTTGACCAAAGTCACTTAGTTAACTTGTGGCAGTGTTAGGTTTAGAAATTCATTTTTCCTAATTGTCAATAGCCTATCCTTTCCAAATCAGAAGAGCGGGGGAAATTTGATATTTTCTCCCAAACTTAAAACACATTAAAAGAGTCTGAAATTCAGTCATTTTCATTTTCCTTAATTACAGTTTTTCTCTATGAGACAAAATTTGGGCCACAAGGGAGTATGCGGTATCATCTCTGATTGTCTAGTAAATTAACATGGTAATTGATTAATGTGCCATAGGATCCCTCAGAAATCTTATCCTTAGAAGTTACCTCAGTAATCATATATTGCTCTTCTAGCTGTTATTTTTTCCTAAGCAGAAAGCCTGAAATAGGAGGACAGATGGTGCATTGCTCTGTGGTCCAACTTTTCTTATCTTCAAAGAAAATCTTTTATAAAAACCCAATATGTAAAGCAGGTAAAGTAAGTTTGGAAGAGATAATGAGAATGCTTGAATAGAGTGTTACCTGCTTCCCAATCATGCAATCCCACTCCATCCAAAATGGCTCCAGGATGGTATTGGAGGAATGTGAATGCCTAGATGTAGTAGAAGAAAAGGAGCTTTGTGGCCAAAGACACCTGCAGTCCAATCTTGCGTGCATCTTTTATAATCTGTGTGACACTGATCTTGTTACTTGATTTCTCCTTGAGCTTCATCTTCCTCATCTGAAAAATATGAGTAACATCAATATAATAAAGTTGTACTGAAGATTAAATGAGACATATATATATACAAAGGAGTGCTGGGCGAAGAATGGATTTTAAATTGTTGATGCTGGAAAATGTTGATTTGATGATTGGAACTAATTTCTGCAGTCTAAGTTAGAAGGTCATTCACTTTTAGGGTTGAATGTGCTTTTGTTCTGTCAAGAACTACTTGCCTGGTGGCTAATAGTTATGTAGACATAAAGGGCTGAGAAAGCCATTTTTCTGGAGGAAGAGCTTAAGAGTACATTTTTGCCTTGTCTAGGACCTACATTAGAAACTGTAAGTAAATAGAGTTAGACAGTGCTCTGTTCCCATAAGAATCATGGGAACTTCCTAGGAAGTACGGATTCAGACAGTACCGCTTCTTTAGGGTCAGCTTGAGAAAAAGTATTTTGCTAATACTGTTGGTGGCCTGGAAAATGGTTAGAAGAGGAGCCCGACAGTCAGTCCTCCATAGAAAGGTATGGTGGTCTCACACCGGCCACACAGCCCTGCAGTACCTGCTACTCACTGGGCCTTTCTCCTTGGCTGCCTCAAAGGTAGCTTTGGTGCCAATCTAAAACCGGCCCTGGAGAAGATTTGTGATTTGTAGAGTCTAGTGGACCCCTGATAATACCAGGCCAAGTTAGAGAATCAACACCACTTGAGAGAGGTCTATGGCTGGGCTGGGGAAGTTCCTGGGCCAAGAAACACTAAGGCTAACCTTGGAGGAGATCTGCACCACAGGTTCAGTTCAGTAGTCACGCTTGAGTCTGTTGGCGCACAGGAATGCAATCCGCGAGAACGGGTGTCTCTAGCTGCTTTCTCACCAAGTCCCCAGGAAGTCTACCTCTGAAACAGAGATCTGGTACCAACATTTATGTCTCTTCATAAACTATCGACTTAAATTTCTCATGTGTTAGAGAATTGAGGTTAATGCGCAAAAAGAAAGCTTCTCATAAAATAAAACTAATGAAATGTGGCTTTGAACAGATTTCAGAAATATATCTTCCAGCCTGCCTGGGGTCCCTTGGAAGGAAAAGGTTTCCTCTGCTTATCAGCAAACTATAGAAAACCATGACTGCACTGCTAGAAACTCGCCACTGTCTTTCTTTTTCATTGACCCAGAAATTCTTTCTTTCCCTTGGTCTCTTAAAACCCCTATTAGTGACCATTTTGTGACAGTGGCTTTGTAATCTCCCAGTTCTGGCTCTTGAGTAGAAAAAAAGGGTTTATTGGCGAGCTCACAGGGTCTGGAAAGGCCGTTCCTTTCCCAGTTGGCTAGGAGAGCCGGAAGCCTGAGAAGGCTGTCCACAGGCTGTCTGGCGAGGGTAAAGGAAGAGGGGAGGAGGAGGAGGAGGCTTAATTCCTTGCTGGCTGGATATTGGAAGGTGGCCTCCTTTCCCTTTGGCTCGTGAGGGAGAATAGAAGGCCAAAAATCCTGGCTTAGTTCCTGTCAGCTTGTTGCCTTGTTTGTGGGCTTGTGGAGTGAACTGAGTCCGGAAGAAGCCTGAGGGCTGCCTGAGACAGGCTTACAACTGAGCCTAGAGGAAGGCAGACCCTCCCTGTCGCCACCGGGGTCAGAATCTCTTAGCCAGAAGCCTCTCTCCTTTCAGTTTAGAGAAGTGGATTGAGGAGTAAATGGCCTAATTAGTTGTGGAATGTTTGCTCAATACATTGGGGATCTTTTCTATTTTCCCATGAAATTACCATAAACATAAATTACAAACACTTTTATTTCTAAGCATCCCTAACTTAATTGCATGTATCAAAGGGTGCATGGCATTAAGTCTTAAACTTATGAGTATATTTTTGCAGCAACTGTTACATGACTCCAAAGAGTCATCTTAAAATATGATTCTTCTCAAAGGGACTGTGTGACCTCAGTGAAATGCTCATTTATGCAACATTACTCTAGTAGGTACTGGCTTTATTAAAACCATTCAGTATCTATGCCAATGTGCTACAAGCGAGAAGGCACTAAGTCTTAATCATTTTTGTTTCCCTAGTGCTTAATAGAGTATTTACAGCTTTACTGAAATATAACTGATAGGCAAAAAACTGCATATATTTAATGTATACAGTTTGATGATTTGGGACATATTCAAGCACCTGTGATACTATCACCACAACAAAAGTAATAAAAATATCTGTCACATCCAAAAGTTATCTTGTGTCACTTTGTTTTTTATTGTTTCTGTTTTTGTTTTGTGGTAAGAACACTTAACAAGAAATCTCCCCTCTTAAATTTTTAAGTGTGCAATACTGTATTGTTAGCAATAGCCACTATGTTGTACAGCAGCTCTGTATAACTTATTCACCTTGTATAACTATAAATTTAGACCCATTGAACAATTGCCTATTTCCTCCCCACATCCCCTGGCAGCCACCATTCTATTTTCCTCTTTTGTAAATTTGACTATGATAACTACCTCATGTAAGTGGAATCATGCAGTATCTGTCATTCTGTTACTGGCTTATTCCACTTAGCATAATCTCTTCCAGGTCCATCCACAGTATTACAAATGGTAAGATTTCTTTCTTTTTAAGGGCTGAATAATATTCCAGTATATGAATATACCACATTTTCTATACCCATTCATCTGTTGATGAACATTTAGGTTGCTCCCATATCTTGGCTATTGTAAATAATGCTTCAGTGAATAAGGGAGTAAAATAATCTTTTTGCGATCTTGATTTCATTTCTTTTGGTTGTATACCTAGATGTGGGATTGCTGGGTCATATCATAGTTCTATTTTTAATTTTTTTTTTTTAGTTTGTTTATTTATTTACTTATTTTATCTATGGCTGTGTTGGGTCTTCATTTCCGTGCGAGGGCTTTCTCCAGTTGCGGCAAGTGGGGGCCACTCTTCTCTTCATCGCGGTGCGCGGGCCTCTCATTATCGCGGCCTGTCTTGTTGCAGAGCACAGGCTCCAGACACGCAGGCTCAGTAATTGTGGCTCACGGGCTTAGCTGCTCCGCGGCACGTGGGATCTTCCCAGACCAGGGCTCGAACCCGTGTCCCCCGCACTGGCAGGCAGACTCTCAACCACTGTGCCACCAGGGAAGCCCTCTATTTTTAATTTTTTGAAGAAACTCCATAATGTTTTTCACAGCAGCTGCTCCATTTTACATTCCCACCAAAAGTGAACAAGGGTTCCAATTTCTCCAAAACCTCACCAACACCTGTTATTTATTTATTTGTTTGTTTATTTATTTATTTTTGATGACAGCCATTCTAACAGGTGTGACGTGGTATCTCATTGTGTTTTTGATGTGCATTTCCCTGATGATTAGTAATCTTGAGCACCTTTCCATATATCGGTTGGCCATCTGTATGTCATCTTTGGAGAAATGTCTATGCAAATCCTTTGCCCATTTTCTAATTGGGTGATTTTTTGTTTGTTTGTTTGTTTTGTTTTTTTGTTTGCTATTGAGTTGTAGGAGTTCCTTATGTATTTTGGAAATTAATCCTTTGTCAGATATATGGCTTGCAATTATTTTTTTCCTGTTCTATAAGGCGCCTTTTCACTCTGTTGACTGTTACATTTGCTGTGTAGAAGTTTCTCAGTTTGATGTAGTTTATGTTTGTTTATTTTTGCTTTTGTTTTCTATGCTTCTGATCATATCCAAAAAATCAATGCCAAGACCAGTGCCATGAAGCTTTTTTCCTATGTTTGTTCTAAGAGTTTTATAGTTTCAGGTCATACATTTAAGTCTTTAATCCATTTTGAGTTTATTTTTAAGTATGGTGTAATATAAGGGTCCAATTTCATTCTTTTGTACGCAGATATCCAGTTTTTCCAACACAATTTATTGATGAGACTTTTCTTTCCCCATTGTGTTTTCTTGTTTCCCTTGTCAAAAATCAGTTGACCACATATTTGTGGGTTTCTTTCTGAACTCTGTTCTGTTCCATTGATCTTTATATCTGTATTTATACCAGTACCATACTATTTTAATTACTAAAGCTTTGCAATATATTTTGAAATCAGGACGTGATACCTCCAGCTTTAGTCTTTTCTATTAAAATTGCTTTGGCTATTCTGGGTCTTTTGTGGTTCTATATGAATTTTAGGATTGTTTTTCTTATGTAAAAAATGCCATTGGGATTTTGATAGGAATAGCATTTAATCTTCAGATGGCTTTGGGGAGTGTGGACATTTTAACAATACTTTAATAGAGTATTGAGGGAAAGACAGTAATGCTCAGCAAATATTCCCTTTGTTCCCCTATATTTCTTGATCCTTTTGCAATTAGGCAGGGTGCTGTGACCATGAGTGGAAGCAATGAGTGTGTCACTTCCAGACTGAGGAACTGAAAGCACATACACAGTTTTTCATGATTTTATGGTATGATTTTATGGCAATCAAGGAGACACATGTTCTAGATGATATAGCTACAGGATGATGGAATCTCCGTCAACTTGGATCCCTGAGTGACTGTGTGGATAGAGTCTCTACTGACCCCACATTGGACATAAAATATGAGCAAGAAATAGGATTTTGTCATTTTAAGTCACTGAGATTTGGGGGTCAGTTTGTGACTTGCATAATGGAGCTTGTCCTGACTAATACAAGTACCAAGCCAGTAGCAAGCACTTCCCTCAAGTTGTTCACAGTGATGCTGCTAAATGGTGGGGCTCTAGTGGTCTAGTGAGAGTTTGTGCAGAGTATGGTAGAACAAAGAGAATTGTTGGGGGGAAGACCTGTACCACAGAAGAGGTGACATTTATCCTAGGTAGTGAAGGAGACCTGGGCATGTTCCAAGCAGAGGAGATAGGTAGGGCATTCTAAGCAATGGCAGATAGAAAAAGGTTCTACATTTGAGATGTTGACACTTTATTCATTCATTCATTTAGCTCTACTCTCAAGACTGGTGATTAGTTTAAACAGATTTCACAGAGGAACTGGTAGAGAAATAAACTATAAAAGTTATTAAAATAGGTTGGGAGAGGCTTTATCTCATTCCATTTACGGAGAATTCTAAATGATGTTTACAACCTTTAAATATAAGCTTTTATTTGAGGAAAGGAGATGGACTTAATTGTTATACTCATTTTATGTATGTGAAGAATCTGAGAATTTGATACACATTATTTTCTTTTTTTAATTTTAATTTTTTATTTTATATTATTTTTTGGGGGGGCTCCATTGGGTCTTTGTTGCTACTCATGGGCTTTCTCTAGTTGTGGCGAGCAGGGGCTACTCTTCGTTACAGTGTGCGGGCTTCTTGTTGCGGAGGGCGGCTCTAGGTGCGCAGGCTTCAGTAGTTGAGGCACACGGGCTTAGCTGCTCCGCGGCATGTGGGATCTTACCAGACCAGGTCTCGAACCTGTGTTCCCTGCATTGGCAGGCGGATTCATAACCACTGTGCCACCAGGGAAGTCCAATACACATTATTTTCAAGTTCAATTAAACGTAAATCAATGGTGGAGCTTAGAAACAGTTTGACTTAGGTACTATTTCTTCCACCTATCTATTACCCTATCTACAATCTTTCCCATGCTCCTGTCTCCCCCAAAAACTAAACAAACAAAACAAAACAAAACAAAAAATCCCCCAAACCTGAAGTCATTTTAGAAACAAACTCTGGGAACAGGGATGGAGGAAGTGTGGACATAGACTAGAGCTAACGTGCTCAAGCAAACTGTCTGACCTAATTCAGTCAGTTGCTTAATTTTTTGCCCATGAACTCATCCCATTTACCCCATCCTAAGACAACTCCTGCTCCATTTCTCAGATTTTTTTTCTAACTCCAGTCGATTTATTTTCTTAGCACACTCTCACTTCCCTCCTTTACCAAGAGGCCTTGGGCAGATGATTTCTTTAAATACAAATCTATCTTTCATCCAAAAAGATGTTGGCACTCAAAGAAGGAGGAGACAGTACTACTAAGCAGTCTTGTAGAAAGATCATATTGTATGATTAAAGGCTCATGGTGTGGGAACAATGTAGATGAATCAGAAAACTGACGTTTCATAATGTGGAATATATTTTATTTTCCCTAATTCATTTAACCAAAATTTACTGACTGGATTCACAAACTAGATATGCCCCAAATTTCAGGAAAATATATCATTTTTTGGAATTAATTATAGTGTTTGGGTTTTTATTTCTGCAAAACAATGCATGTTTTCAAATACTACATGAACTCCTACAGGAAGCAGCATGTAAATTATGTTATCAGTCCTAATAACCTGGGTAGAGTATCCAATAAGGAACACCTGGGCGCTAATGATGCCACCTTTTTGAGTTCACCTGGATAGATAACACATTTAAATTGCTTTTCCATAGCTACAGAGAGACCACAGGCTCAGCCCTGGCCAGCCTCCTCTCAAGTGTTGCCATTAGTCTACAGCACAGAAAGATCACGAATGACCTGGCATAACCCATTTTCACCACAAGAAAAACACTCAAATCACAAATTGCAGTAATTAGGGATTAACATCATCATTTTATATTTGGAGAAGAGCATATTGCTATCATTATGAAAAAATTTAGTCTATTTAATGCTTTAATAAGCAAGCGAATTATGCTGGAAGTATCTAAACAGTCACAGAATTCAGTATTTTTACTAATGATTTTTGTGTGTGTATGGAATGATGCAGTGAGGAGAATCTAACTAACCGTTCTCTACACATTTCATTTTTCTCAAGCTTGCACTTGGCTTCATTGGTAAAGCTGACCAAAAGATAAAACTAGAGAAACTGTTTTTGTACTAGATACCGTGATGTAATCTAGTAAACTGTGGCAGAGAGAATATTGTTTTAGTCTTCTCTTAGTTCAGCTCTTTCGATGTAAATGCCCAATCAGGTGCTCATAAAACTGAAATTATGACCTTCATTTTCTGTGGCTTGAAGTTAGAGCAAAAGTGTTCCATCAATAAAATCTTCAGTGGTTTTTCGATCCTCATAATATCACCCAGCAGTTCTCTCCTTGAGTTGGGATAATAGCAGCAATTAGGCAGCTTTTATTTCTCAACCCCTTTTAACTTTTGCTATCTTATAAATGAGCACACTGCATATATATGTAACCACTATAGAAAGAATGCTGGCCAGTGTCAGAAGCGGGGTAA
Source organism: Balaenoptera borealis (assembly GCF_965194805.1). Taxonomy (NCBI): domain Eukaryota; kingdom Metazoa; phylum Chordata; class Mammalia; order Artiodactyla; family Balaenopteridae; genus Balaenoptera; species Balaenoptera borealis. Next base: position 89,954,788 of record NC_138866.1, read on the forward strand.
AAACAATTAGCCCATTCATGAATTATTCTTTATTTTTCACTTTAGCCCCAAAGGTTAAATGTGAATGTGCTTAGTTGCCTCACTTTCAATTTTGACCACATGTGAAAGCTTTGATGGAGTTCTGCAGAGAGTAAGAAAAGTAAGATTTGTGAAAACTCAAACACACTTGCATTTATTAATGGTCAGTAATGGCATGTAATTAAAGTAATTACAGGAAGGCAAACAGACAATTAACTTGTTGGAAGTGTCAAGGAAGGGCAATAACAGAGTTTAAAGTTCTTGTCTGTCTGGTTCATCTTTAAGTCTCACAAATATCATAAAGAAAGAGTGATGCTACCAGGAGGATCGGACTGATATCAGACCTCTGTGAAGCCACCGTGGAGTCTGTAATGGAAAAGCCAAGGACCAAGGGCAATATACTGGGGTAGTGTGGGATGGAAGGAAGGGAACTAGAACCAAAACAGCCTTTGTAAATGAGGGTGGCTTTATCAGAGCTTTGGCAAAGATTAACTACAGCAGATGGCAAACAAAGAATGATGAACTTTCTTCTCCATCAGTCTTTGTGCTTCAAAATCTGAACCACAGTCTTCAGCCCTGATTGGTCTTGGTCAAAAGTCACTTCATGCATATATTAATTTTATATTGCCAAGTGGGTTATAAGCTCTTGGGGGACCAAATTTATCTTAGGAATCTTCCTGGTGTTCTGCCATGCTCAGTACAGAGCTGAGTGTCATTTGATGAGTCGGAGTGTCCTGAATTGCCCATCCATCGTCTCCATCCCCAACCTTTTTCTGTATGCCAAGTTAAGTGAGGGGCAGGCACGATGCTAAGAACCCTATCTCAGTTATTGAGACTGGCCTTTTATGAATCCTATACATAGCCACTGACACAAGAACTCCGCTAACAATACTAATAAATGCGTACGTATCAGGTATCTTTTAGGTACTACACACTTTATTCTTATCTCATCAGAACAACTCTGTGAGGTTGTCTCACAAGAGGTGGGGGGAATCTGATTTCTATTATGTCTGTGTAAAATAAGTTGAAATTGTAGAGTAGCAACTTGGAAACCGACCTTTGGGATGAGTAAATCAGAAGCTCTTTTATTATTAATTGAATAATTGCTGTATAGTAGATCTAGGGGCCATTTGCAGTCAGAGGAGTGCAGGGATAAGAAGAGGGCCCCTGCCTCCCTAAATTAACACACCCATCTAGAGACCAATGCAATACTGCAACATTTCTTAAATTCATTGTTTTCTTATCATTGTTACTGCATGGTCCATGTTCTTTGTTATTTCTCACCTAGAGGAAAGCAATGCTTTCAAAGCATATTCCTTAATTCCATCTCTCCCTATCTCCAATGTATTTGATGTACTTCTCCTGTGTAATGGGTTTCTCCTATCTAATGGGTAACTCTGATCATGTTGCTCTCCCACTCAAACACCTTCAATGGTCCTCCGAGGTCTACATGACAAAGTCCAGTCACCTTATCCTGACAGTCACAGTTACCCACAAGCTGGGCCCAACTTGCCTTTTGTAACTGATCCCCTATTACTCTCCTTCAGACATCCTAAATTTCAATTTAAATAGCACTCTTCATGTGTCCTATACATTCCTTGAGCTTTCTCACCTCCATTCCCTGGCTTATGCTACCCCAACTATTTTTCCACCCTGCAATTCTGCCTTTATTTCAAGACCTACCTCACATGTCCCACTAATGACACACCCTTACCTAATCCCCCACCCCAGTCTGCCTCCCAAGGTTCTTATTTGTAGCATTTTAGCTTGTATTTATTTATTTCTAGATACAGCCATGTCCATAATAACACTAACATTCTTGTGGAGGACAAAGTAGACCTTTGTCCTGCTTCTCATTGTATCCTCATAATGAAAACCTAATAACCTAAATAAACACACTTCCCCCAACCCTGCTACCTTCCTCCACCTAGTGAATTTCTGCTTAATTAGGAAGACCCAGTTTGAATACACCTCTTGCAGAAAGTCCTTCTTAAACCTTCAAGGCTTGTTCAAGTGCTCTTTTGTGTTTTTTCTTTGTCTTTTATTCATATTTTCATCTTAGATCTAGATCATCAAAATGAAATTATCTAATTATAGGCCTGTCTTCACTATTAGACTCAAAATCCCCCCAAGGAATTATCTAGTATTAAATTACCTGAGCCTTGAGCATCGTAGCTATTATATTGTAGGTGCTCAGTACTTTCCGAATGACTCTTTTAGGGCTCAAATCCATGAAGCTTTCATGATAAGGCTGGAGACAGTAGATGAGGGTACTTTGGATAAGAGTAGAGAGCCCTTTTTGAGGTGAACAGCCACAAGACACTGCCAGTTTTCAGGTTCTAACATTATGTTCAGCTTGGGATTTGTCATCTTGAACTCCACAGCCGGGCTCATTTACAGCTACAAAGTAATAACTCTGTACTCAAGTGCATGAAGAGGGTAAGTACCTTTGGCAGATTTGAAAAGAGTTTGGATGGATTCTAGAAAGGAGCAAGTGTTTTAAACTCTTAAGCTTTTTTAGACATCTGAGCTCCAATTATTTGTACTGGGACATTTCCCATGGTTCTTTTTCTCAGCCTGGCTATGACTATTTCCAAGAATCTGAGAATGATGGATACAAGTCTCCTTTAACCCACAACCACTGTAATTTCCAGACACCTGGCCCTGAAGTTGGGCCACTGCCAACCCCAGTGACTTCCAACTTGCAAATCCATTGAGCTCCATTACTGAGTATGTCTGCAGTGCTCCGAGCAAGAGGGGAAAGTGGTATGGCTTAGTCTGTAATCACTGTGGGCTATTTCCCTCTTAACACTAAACCCTGACCCTAGTGCTAGGAAGGAACCGCAGGTACATGCTATGTATAGTTCAGCCCTGCCTGTTTAAGATATAGGTATGTGTTTATGTACAAAATCATATCAAAAAAAAAAAAAAAGTAAAACTCATTGTAAGAGTCCCGAGGAGAGGTAGAGGTGTGACCTGTTAGGTATGGTTAATTATAGAAAACTGCCTAGAAGAAGTCATTTTTCTGAGAGATGAGGGAAGTACTTGGTAAGGAAAGGGGGAACAACCGTTTTAGGTGCAGCATGCAGTATGGTGTAAGTAGACTTGGACAGTGCCAAGCAAGACATGCAAGGAAACAGGCAGATCCTATGGCTAGAGCAAGGATTCTGGGTAGGTAAATCGAAAATTATTAAATCTCTGAGAATGAGGGGTTCAGTAAGTGATAAGTCTAGAATTTAATTTAAAGATATGACTTGATGACAACAGGGGACCATTATAAATTATTGAGTGAGGGGACAGAAACATGGTAAAATATTTTGAGGAAGATTGGTTTAAAACTTTTATAGTAAGGATATTACAGAGGAAAGACCTAAAACTTGGGCACTATGAAGGAGTTTGCTACATTAAGTGTATGAGCTGATGAGAGCTTAGACCAGGGGTTATATGCCATCATTACTTGCTCCATGACAGGCATCCATATTCCAAAGCAGAACACTTTCAGAATGGCATCAGAATCCTTCTCAACACAGCTCTCTGGGAAGCCTCTCCCAAGCAATTTAAGTTGGCAAGCTAGATGACGCCTAAATGCTATTCCTGTTTTAGACTATGGTATAATATGTGGAAATGACATAACTGGGGCCATTATGTAAGAATGCTAACAGGAATATGTAGGATATGCTAACAGGATGACATGAACATAGAGGATGAGGAAAAATGAGGAACAGGAAATGAATGAAAGTGTAGTAACCTAAGGGACTACAAAGAGTTGTTCTAAGAATGTAATAGAGAAATATGGGAAGAGTTCTTGTTTTGATAAGAAAAGGAGATATTTATTAATCCATTAGGTTTAGGTCCATGTGAATGTAATTAACTAGATAAAAATGGCTTACAAAGAGGATGAGATATAATATTGAGGTTGATAATATTTATTCATTCAACACTTTTAATAAATATATTTTGAGTAATTACTCTGTACCAGATACATTTTTGGGTGTAGAGATGCATCAGTGAACAAGCCTGGGGCATCAATTCCAACAATAAGGGGGGACAAACAAACTATAATAGATACAATAAATAATCATGTGGCTTATAAGAAGATGCTAAATTTAGTAAAAGAAAGAAAAATGTATAGCAGCATAAGAATGATCAGGAATTCAGAGGGTACCGAGGGAATGAGGAGTCATTCATTTAGCCTCACCATTTGTCCTACTGTCAGAATATTTGTTAGGTCAACTCCATACGACTTAAGAAGTGTTAACAATTACTTTCTAACCTCTGATCGTAGAGACTCACTGGCCATAGACCCTTCAGGCTACAGAAATGTGTGCTAGGGCTTTTTAGGAGACAAGAGATTGAATATCTTGACTCATACTAATATTGTTGCCTTCCACAAAAAGAAAGTCCAGGTAACCTCCAGTGACTGAATAGAGTGGAACATTTGGCCTGTTGCATTTTCCATGTTACTTTCATGGATAAATTTATGTTGCAAAGGATGGTGAGGGCAGATTGCCTGATTTTGTCCACCAGAGTCTTAACTGTAATAGTCAGATAGAGTCTATTTAAATTTCTATCAATTGCAATACCTGGAGGAGATTTTAAACCCAGGAGTTTTTGAGGACCATGGAAGGATTTGTTGAGGGATTAAATCTACTCTTTGGAATGGGAACTAAATGTATTTCACTATTCAGTTACCATGAGACTACCTTTACTATAGAATGACCATCAAGAACAGTGGTGTTGAGATTTCCATCTTCATGCCCTTCTCAGTAAGGATTTGTTAAAATCTCTCAACTCTCATGAAAGAAGGATGATATCTATGCTGGCTTAGTTTGAACTCTTCTCTTCTTTTGTTGTTCCTGTTTTTTGGAGCCTCTTTGGTTTGCTACAAATGCCCTGCCTTGTTTCCTTATACATGGATGTGGGTTTCTTATTTCAGGGTCCTTACTGATAGTTCTAGGCTTCCAATCCACAGAAGCTTAAAGTTCACTTCACATTGAACCTTTGCAGAGATTTTTGTTTAGGTCACCAAAATGCTGGCTGCCTGCTTTACATGTTAGCCTCATAAATGACTCTGGTTTATTTGCTTGGCCCTGCAACTCTTCTCATGTAGGAGGGCTCCCTCCTCTTTACATTCTTTTTGGCACAATCAGCATTTTCTCTGCATTTTGGAGCATCCTAAGCACACTCTGGCAGCAGGAAGGGTATTTTCAGTCTCTTTTTGGCAGTAAGAGTCATCTTTTGCCTGGCACCAAGCTGAAAACCTTCCCCATTGTGCAGTGCTTTGACATTGTCTCAGCAGTTGCAGTGCAGAGGTACTTCCTGTGTAGCACTATTAAATATCCCTCCCCCATCAACAGCCCTTCAGGGACATTTCCTGTGTGTAACACTATTGAAATTCCTGCCCCATTAGTAGTAACGCAGGGATGCTTCTGTGGTACTTTCGGGACACATCCTATGTAACATCATTACATCCCTTCCATCGAGAGGGGTGATGCATGGATACTTTTGGTTTTAATTAAATATTTTGTTGCAGTGTCTACACAGCAACTCAGGATCCTTATTGTTTATTTCATTTCTGATATCATTAGAGTTCTTCAGAAGCATATGAAATACTACTACCAGTTAGTTGATGAATCTAATATTTTATTCCCTTGTCAGAGTCATTCAAGCCATGGATATTCAGGCATGGAAGTGATGGAATCCAATCAGGTTTAAGACCCCATGTAACATATGAATTCATAATAGCATTCAAGAAGGAAGCAAAACCTATACCATTTATATCTATCTTATACTATTTATATTTTTTAATTCTATTCCTCATTCCTTACAGTCAACAATAAATAAAAATACAATCTTAATCCTATCATTGTCAAGAGAGCGGTCAATTCAAAGAGCAGTTTCAAGTTGTACAGTTGTGGGGAAGGGAGAAGAGAATGTCATGTGATTTCCTGTGGGATAAATCCTGACTCTGTTTAGAAAACTTATTTATTAAGCCTTTTCTATTTATTCCTCAAAGACTACAGGGATGGTTGCAGTATATCACACTGGATACACAAATCTTAGGATAATGTAGTTATCTATGAATACTTATGAATATTCAGCCTAGAGAACACACCAACTTGGAATTTGTATGGATATGGCTTTTATGTTATAGGAGAGAGAGATTCATCATGCTCTTAGATGATATAAATGCCATATCTTTATCACCATAACTAAACTGAATGAGATTAACTATGTGGTCAAAATCTGAGTCACTCAGACCTGCAAAACAAGCACAAGAGAGATCAATATTTCTAGATCCACATTAAGGTAATGAGTCACATTGAATGAAACCAACCAGCATTTTTTTGGGTCACATCCATGTTTCTTATGGTATCTAGCATGGTCTAATTTTGGAGAAGTGACTAATACGTTGGAAGAAGGAATAAACACAAAATGAACACAATTAGTTAGAGACATAACCATACCCCTCAAGAAAAAAAAACAATGAAGGTCACCAGGAACAAATACATAGTAAAACATTTTGTACAGAGAATAAAATACTCTGGCTTAATTACAATTAAACCTATACCAAAGAGAGTCATACAATATTTAACCCTAAGAGAGTTTTGTCAGGCTCAATTTTATTATCTATCCAGCTTTCTAGAATGATGTCATTCAGTTGGGTTAGCTTGACCAGGGTCCAGAACTGGTGTCACATGGAGAAAACCCAAACAGGCTAGTCTGTAAATCTGTCCTGAGAGTGGCAGATAAGCACAGCACTGAGCCGTAATAGCATTGCAGTCAGGTCCATATTTCATATAGCCCAGACACGGAGCACTGCTCTCTACAGTGCACCCAATGATGAGCTCTTTCATCAGCCACAGTTAACGTAATAGGAGAAGGCAATATTGTTTTCCAAAAGGAGCCAGAAAGATTCAGTCCACAGGGCCAACAGCACTGTTTATTGCAAATCCACATTACTGGACTGTGTTGGTTTAGATAATGAAAGAACAGGATTGCCAAAACTCTGCTTTGTAGTGAACTAAAATAGGGCAGTAGGGCCAGGTAAGAGAGTGATGGTTAAATATCCAAAGAATCTAATACAAGCCAAAGTCTGCTAAAGGTCATCGTTATGGCTAGTGAGAAAATGGGATTGTTGATACTTAATGACCAGGGCTAAGAACTCATTTTTAGTTAAAGCATTAAAAGAAGTATACAAGGCAGAGTTGCAAACAGTATCAGGCTATGCAAAGGACAGCTGCAGTCAGTGTTCCCACTAATATTTTCCATCCGTGTACTGAGTGATTTTGTAATGCGCAACTGAAGTCAAGAAAATAAACAGATGTGCACCACAGGCAAGAACAACAATGAAAGAACTTGCATAGATTTTATGAAGATTGCACTTTTGATGTTGATTCTGCTGGCGAGACAGTAGTGTTGGAAAAGGTCTCCTATATGTAAAGTTGTGTTCTATTAAGGAAGATGAAGATGTTGATATGCCCCACCAACCCAAAATGTTTTGAGCTCTTTCTAGTGGATCTGCATCCACTCTGAAACACCCTTCACCCATTCCCATCATGAGCTCCAGTGCAAGTTTGCCAGACAGCTGGAATGCATTACAATGAAGAAAACAGGCCTACCAAAGACTCACATCTGTTATCTTGGCCTCATATGCACCCTGCTGAAACCAGCTTCTCCACCTGGTCAAAGACATGGGAGAGTATAATTATATTTTAATGAATTCTTGGCATTGGAAAACTATAACTGAGTTTGCATATTTTATAGGGAGAAGAATTTAGACCAGAAATTTAATTGATGACACCAATGCTAAACCTATACTACTGTTGACTATGAATGGCTTAAAACACCCTTCATGATTTGTCCCTATATGTTTATCTCCTTTATTAGCCCTGCCATTTCCCAAGCATCCTGCAGTCGAGTCATATATGCAATTTGACATTCCCATAATACACCATTATTTTCAATTAAATATTTATTGAGCAACTACTAAATAGCAGTCATGGACCCTGTTTTTACAGTGGTCCTTGCCCTCAAATCTAATAGGCAAAACAATATTAAACAAATATACAAATAGATATTTAAATCAAAGTATAACATTTTTATAAGTAACGCATTAATACCTTCTCTTTTTAAAGACAGTCGAACTATACAAATATGTAGAGTCAAAATATTAAGTGCCTAGATTAGCCAAGACCTTCTGTTGGGAGTGAAAAATGCCAAATCAAATTAAGGAATTTACTGGTTACATAACTGGGAGACCCAGAGATGGGCTGACCTAAAGGCATAAGCAGTCAGTAAACAACTAGATGCAAAGACTGAAATGATCAGCCTCTTTCCCTTTTCGTCTTTCCTGTCTTCTCTCATTTCCTCGTAGCTCAGGAAGGCAGAGATTGGGAACATGTCTTTAGCTAGCTGGAGGTTAATTGTGCTTATACTGGTAGTGGCCCTAGAAAAAAGAGAATGCTTTCCTCTCGCACTGTCCATTTATAACATTTCAGGGAAGGACCCTGATTGGGTCCTCTTAAATCATAAGACCATCTTTACCAATCCCTGTGCAAGAGAATCTGTACTGCAATTGGCATCCCCATAAGAACCTTAGATGAGAGGGAGAAGAATAGTTCCCTAAAGGAAAGTTGAGGAAATGATTACTGATCAGGTAAAAGCTATAGATGCTCCTCCCTCCAAACCCCACTCCTCTAAAGAGGTCACTGCTGTAAAAATTAGTTTTTATTTTTCTAGGCCTATGTCCACGCATTTCTAATACATGTAAATATATACATTTATACACAAATCTGTGCATAAACATGTGCCTTTTTGTGTATGTATATATGTATGCACACAAGTAGATATGTCTATACATGTATGTGTATGTTTATGACTTTCTTAAAAACATAAATTGGATTATAATATATGTATTGTTTTATAATTTTCTTTACTTGGCATTATATATTGGAGACTTTTCCATGTCACAAAAAAATCTTGTATATTTTTCTAGTATTTCTCATAATTTTACTTTCTGTATTTAGCTTTTTCCTTCATCTGAGTTTTGGTGACTGGTTAGAGGCAGGAATCTCTTATCTGCCTCCCCCAAAAGCCACCACCACAAAATTACCAGTCACTTGCCTCAGTACCATTTACTGAGGAGCTCATCCTTTCATGGCTGATTTGAGAGCCTACGTATACTAAATACTAAATCTCTGATATGTGTGCAACTGTTTCTAGCCTTTCTATTCTGTCCTACTGATCTATTTGTACATTCCTCAATCAATCATACTATTTTTTTTTACTTTTTTTGTTTCTGTCATTACTATTTTTGTTATGTAAGTAATACATAGTATTCTGTTTGTACATGGTTGAAGGAGTACAGAAACATCTAGAGGAAACCTGGAAGACCTTTTTTTTTTTTCCCTCCCATTACTCCCCCCCCCGCCTTCCTCCCAACTGTCAAAAATTGGGAGATATTATTCTGGTTTCCTTATGTGTTTCCGTGTATACAAGAAGCTATATAGACATATCCAATTTTGTTCTTTTTATTAATATAAATGTGATCATGCTATACATATGATTTCAACTTGCCTTTGTCATTTAACACTCTTGGAGATCTTTTCATATTAGTGTATAATCAGACCTTATTTTTTTCAAACAACTGCATGGGATTGCATAGTACTATGAGACATTTATCTACTCTTCTTTCTCTGAAGACACAGTTTTAATTAATGCAACTTTGCAGAACTTAATTGTATAGGGCAATAGTAGGATAATTTTTATTTGAGGATCAGAGAAGAAGGCCTGAGATCTGAGGAAGAGACAGAGTTAGCTAGAGAAAGAGTAGAAGGAAGAGCAGCCACAGCAGAAGCACCAATGTGCAAAGAGCCTGAGCTTGAGAAAGCATGGCCTGGATGAAATTCTAGAAGGCCTTTGTTGGAGCACAGTAAGTGAAGCAGGGGAGCGAGTGAGGTAAAGACAGATATACATACAGGGGTCCTATATGGTATCTAAAAGAAATAATATTTTACTCTAAAGCAGTAGTCACTGAAAGATTTTCAGCATGGAAGTGATATTCTGTAGTGGGTTAAACTGTGGACCCAAAAAAGATATGTCCGTGTCCTAACCCCAGATACCTGTGAATATGACTTCATTTGAAAGAAAGGTCTGTGCAGATGTAATTACATGAAGAATCTCAAGACGGGATCATCCTGGATTACTTGGGTGGGCCCTAAGTCCAATGACAAATGTTCTTATAAGAAGAAGAGAACAGGGGAGAAAGGCCATGTGAAGATGGAAGCAGAGGTTGAGGTTATGCTGCCACAAGTCAAGGAAGACCTGCAGCCACCAGGAGCTGGAAGAGATGAGAAATGATTCTCCCCTGGAGTCTAGTCTTTGGAGGGTGCACAATCCTGCCAACATCTTGATTTTAGACTTCTAGTCTCGAGCAGTGAGAGAAAAAACTCTTTTTTTAAGCCCAAGTTTGTGGTACTTTGTTATGGCAGCCCCAGACACTGACATGCATTGCTTCCTTTATCTTTTTATTTATTCACTCAGATATTCAACAAATGTCTATTGAAAGTCTTCATTATATATCAAAATTGTTCCAAGTCCCAGGCATACAACAGGGAATAGGAAACACACAAAAATGTTCCTGCATTTGTAAGCTTATATTCCTTTATAACACATTGGCTGTTAGCGTGGGACCTCGGGGGATTGCAGTCTTTAATGCCTGTCTTTTCTTCACTCTTACCAACTGCCATATTGGGTTTGATCTTACTTGCAGTTTCTCATGATGGGTTCTTATGTCAGTGGGCCTTTGCATATGTCGATAAAAAATTTCTTTCCTACATTTGTTAAGCAGTAGCTGAAATATTTCCTCAGCTTCTATGAAACTTCCCTAACTGTCCTCAGTAAGTTTTTAATGTCTCTATTACAGCAGGTTTCAACACTGTTTTGTAATCATTTACCTGTTTGTCTTTCTCACTAGACTTTGAGATGCTTGAGGGAAAGTATTATTTTTGTTTTTATTTTTGTATCCCCAGGGCCTGTCATAACCCATGTTCACAGTGAGTGCTCAGTATGCATTAAATTTATAAAATTTATTCATAAGAGAAATGATTGATAAATACAACTTTGTTAAATTAAAAACTTCTATTCTCTAAAAGACACTTAAAAAATTGCAAAGCCACAGACTTGTGAGGTGATATTTGTAAAACATATAATTGACAAAGTATTAGTATTCAGAGTTTATAAAATACTTCAAGAGGCAAATAAGGAAAACAAATGAAACAAAAAATGGATTTAAAAAAACCTCAATAGGCATTTTAGAGAAGAATAAATATATTTGGTTACTAAACATATGAAGATATGCTCAATCTAATTAGTAATCAGAAATGCAAACTTGCAATACCATTTTACACCCTTTAAACTTGAAAAAAATCGGAGAAATCTGACAAAATCAAGTGCTGGAGAAGATATGGTTCAGTGAAGTCTCTTTAAAATTGCTAATGGATATGGAAACCAAAGCAACCACTTTGGAAATAATTGGGCATTATCTCATAAAGTTGAACATTCACATACCCTATGACCTAGCAATTATATATACATGCATACATACATACATACATAGGAGTAACACTTACACATATGCACCATCAGGAGGCATATACAATAATTTTTCAGCAGTAAAATAATAAAATTTCCTTAATCTTCCCACCATCCCCCCCTTCTCAAATAACCCCACTATTAGAAACATCTAAGATTTCTTTTGACACGAGACTCTGACAAGAGACTAGATAAATAACTTGTGATATATTCTCACAATGGAGTATTATATGGAAATAACAAAATATAAACTAGAGTTACAGATTACACAGCTGACTCTTAGTAACATGACATGGAATGAAAAAAGCAAGTCCCAGAAGGCTATATGATATGATACCCTTATCACAAAACTCAAAATTAGGCAAAACTGCAATATAATATGACTAAGCAATACATTATTTATGACATATATGTGATTTTAAAACTATATTCTTTAAAAAGTAAGGAAACTATAAACATGAAATTCAAGATGTTGTTTACTTCTTAGGAGAGGGAAGGAATAAAGAGGTGCTCATTAATAGATCTAAGTGAATGGTAATGTTTTTAGTTCTTGAATTGGTGGTGAGTTTATTATATTTTTAACAGAAATAAGATAAAAGAGGGCCATGCAGAAACCAATAATCTTATAAGTAAACACTAGAATTAATCTAATTAAGTCTGTCCATTTGAGGTTTATATACATGTATATGTATGTGTATATATACACACATATGTATGGGTGTATACATACCTAAATACATGAGTACGTGTGATTCCATTTCAAAACGACCTTAGTTATTAATTTCTGCCAAAGAATCTCATTCTATATAATTCATCTTCTCTTTGGTCAGTGCTCTAGTTGTTCCTCATTTACGTGGCAGTGGTTTGTCCCTCCCTGGAGTAGAAAGCAGTTAAAACAAGTAAACCCACTGGTTGAATTAATTCATAAATTCATGCATTTGGGTTCTAATTCTTTCTATTAGAGTTAGTTATTACCATTATAAAAGGATGGATCTTGATCATAAGTACTGAGTATTAGGCTTCAGAGTTTTAGATTCTGTCATGATATGCAAGATGTGGAAATTCAAGAACACGATAACTTTCCAATTAGTGTCTATGATGGAAGTAAAGGCAGGTCATCTTAATGTAAGGAAACACGTGAGTAACTTTGGCTGCAGAAGCATAAGAGGATCCTAATTAGAAATGTCCAATTCAAATACTGTTACATGACGTTACCCAGAACGAAAGAGAAAAATCCAAGTTAGATGGAAAACCAGGTAAACTAAATTTGACTGGAATTAGGATAGAGGTAAAAAAAAAAAAAAAAAAAAAAAGAAGTGTTTTCTATAAGATCCCAGGGAGCCACAGTATCGAAATACAGGATTGTGTCTATAATTCCTGGCAAAGGGAGCAAACATAAAACTGTGATTAATACTTAAAAAGTTCTCTCCCAGTTCCACTCCACGAGGGAAGGAAGTACACATTTCTGAGGCAAATGTACAAAGTGCTCGCTTGTTGCAACTCTCTGAACATTTGATCTTTAGCCAGGACTTTAAAATGTGTGTATTTATTACACTGTTCTCCCTATATTTTTATACCTTTCCAAGCAGTATATAAAGATGCTTTGAAAAACTACTTGAGAACCTGAATGTGTGTTTGTTTCTTTTAAGCTTTAAAAAAACTCTGGAAATACTTACTTTAAGTGCATTTAAAAAATATACTCAGATCTTAAGTTTGGAATATCATACTCCATGTCCACATATGTTTTTGTAGGTGGCGTTCAATGCTTGGATACTAGGGGTTTTATGATGAAAACACTGGCATAACTTTAACTGGTGTCCCTTGAGTGGGAAAACACCATGTTACAAAAAGTTCACAATGAACATTTAAAAAGAAAAAAAAGAATCAATGTTTCACATATATTTTTTATGGTTGTCTTGTTCCCAACTTTGGTTTAGATATTTGCCAGGTAAGGCTCTTTGAAGAGCCCTCAGGGTATTAAATTCTTCCATATCCATTACCAAGGTCCTTTGAGAAGGGGGAACAAGCAAAGAAACTAAGAACTTACTCCTGCATCCAACCTTAAAGGCTGAGCTTGGAAAGAAACACACTTGGATTTCAAATCAAAAACAATTGGCTGCAGAACAGGAATTGAATTAATATAAGAATCAACCACCTCAGTCAGACTCTCTAAACATCCACGGAAGCCCAGTACTCCATAAGAGGTTCCCATCCCTCATGCTTGCCATTCTGTAATGGGAGTGGTGGACACATCAACAGAAGGCACAGGTGAACAATGGCCCATTCTCAGAGTTTGGTACTTATGTGGGGAAAACTATGCTTCCTGAAAACATACCTCTGCCAGAGAAACATGCTATGTGACACTTTGTTAGCAACACAGAGAAACATGCTATGTGACACTTTGTTAGCAACACTAACCTCTTGGTCTTTTCATCCTGTGGTCTTTTTGCTGGCAAGTAAAAGCATCACCAGGGTCAGATGTGGAGGGTTCTCTTTAGAATTGAAAAGTCATACTAGCACAATATCTTAGCTAGAAAATTACATTATGATATATCTCAAGCAGTTACCAATGCTGGGCATTGGAGCCAAACATACCCCAACATTCACAGAGACCCTTGATAGGGAATCAGTCAACAAGCTAAACAATAGTTTACAGAAATGGCCTACATATGTATGTGAGTTCATAAGTATACTACATAACAGTTCTGAGTGTTTTCTATTTGCCAGAGACTCTATTACCTGCTTTGTGTGTATTGTTTCATTTATTCCTCAGTGTGTATCCCTGGGAGGTAGAAAACACAATGATCCCACTTTAGAGGTGAGGAAAATGAAGCTCAGAAAATGGTGCTCAGAGAAACCAAGTAATTTATCTTAGAGCAGTTAAGATTCGATCTCAGACCACCCTCCTCTAAAGTTCATCCTCAGTCATCCCACTATTCAGCTTGTCCTAGACTTTTTGTTTGAAAGTGCCTTGGCGTTCTTTGTAAAATTCATGGTAAGGTGTTGGAAATGGAGAGTAGTTTGCAAAACGTCAACTTGAGTAAAATCTGCAATGGAAAGTTCAAGTCTCAAAGTTATGCAACATGAAGGCTTCAGTAAGACAAAGAAAGTCAGCCAGAATGGTATTTCATATATTTCTGTAACATATTCTCCAAAGTCAGTTCCATTTCAAAAAGCAGAGAATCTGCTCACTTCAAAGTATATTGAGTACCTGAGTGCCTGCTTGTTCAGGCCTATCTGCAGCTGACAACATGCACCACTAGTTATTACAGGGGCCTGATAATCACCTTGGCACCATCTTCTCTACAATTCACAAATGTCCATCAAACAGCAAATAGTAGGAATTACTATAAATAGCAATGGTGCAGTTTCGTTGGCTATGGCTTTCTGTATTCTAGAAATGTAATCTTACACTCTACCTTAAAATTGGATATAGCACATGAACTCCTTCAACCATGCAAAAAGTGAAAATGTATATTATAGACATTGCTGCTGTCTATAAAACAGCTGATGAAGAGTCACAAAAGGAGTTTTAAATGCCCTGAAGAAATGTCTAAGCAGTGTTATAGGGAACATGTCAGAAGTCTTTGTGTACTGAAAATCAGCCTTCAAAAGTTTTTTTGTTAAGTTTTATGCATCTTGGACATAATTTATTAATATATAATTTGAGGAAGTTTCAATGTATATGACTAGTGAATAGTTACTCTAACTTACTTTACGTGATAAAGAGCTGCTGAAGGATTTGGCAATATCTTCTACTATAATTAAAAAAAATACTTGGATTCTGTTCCCTTATTTTTATTCTTATCCCCAGAGTGCAATAAAAAAGTCTGGAGATCATGTAAATATAATCTGTTATATATAATAGACTGATTTTATATTTTTGTACTGAATGATGAATCATTCTACACATGATAGCAGGCCATTGTTTGATTGATAGCATTTATATTTGCATTTGACCATAAACACAGTTAGCTGTTGGAAGAGTAATACAGTTCCTTGTGGAAAAAGCATTTGGCTTTGGGGTTTTGAAATAATGTTTGACTATTCCCACGCTTTGATTATCATACCAGAATCTCAGGGGAAGAAAATACAATGGACAGTCAATAAAAATACTGAATTTTTAAAAGGTCAACTACATAAGGGACTAAGTTTCCGCTGCTTTACCATTTTTATTTTAAAAATATGCTCTAAATGGGAAATAGAAAAACTGGAAGTGATTCTTATGACTGCATGATTAAAGGGATTGTACAAGTAATAACCATTCTTGCAACTGTCCATTCAGAGAGATGGTAGTGTTCCTTACTATAAATTATTTTTTTAGAAAAGGAAAGAAAAGTAAAAGGAAGAAAAAGTCCCTGATTTTCTGTTTACTGATAAGTTCTATTCTCCCTCAAAGCCTACGTTAATGCCTTGGTTGTAAATTGAGACTTCACAGAGTTGAGTAAACTCTGTACTGAAGCCTAAGAACTTATTTTCCTAACTGAGGATATAGAGATGGAGGGGTTAGCTATTGCATCTGAAGGGTTGATTTTAGTCCTTTCCCTACTAGATCCATTACTATTTATGTTAGAACCCTTCTTACTAGGTCTTGTTCATGAATCTGTGAATCATAAATGAGAGGATGTAGAATTTGGAAAAGGTAAAAAACAAAGAGAAGGAAGGTCCTAGGACTCTTTTTAACTTTTCTGTTTCTATTGGTCTCTCCTTTAGCCTAGTGTGGTGTATCATTCTCTTCATGAATAATTTTAAAAATTAAACAGTTATCAAGTTATTTTAAATTCTGAGTAATCTTTAAAAAAATAAGTAAGGTACAGAAAGAATGGCATATTTAAAATTCTAAATGTTAACTTTAATCTTATAAGTACCCAATTCTCATAAATTTCTGAAGTATTTAAAAGGTGCCCTTCATTGAACATAAAAGTATTACTCAGTTTGGTATAGTTTAAAGATCTACCTAATGCTCTTAAAAGGTTAATCAAATTTAATGAGATTGTTAAACTAATCAATAATTCTTTTATAGAGACATTTTTCACTTGGTCACCAAAAGGAAATTCTCCAAAGGAGAGAGAAATAATGTTCACTAGGAAATGGAGTATTATGAAAACACTAGGGACTCACCTCCATTTTTCCATTAAATTTCTTTTTTAGATTTCTGATTACAGATGCTAATGTATCCTAATGGAACACTGGAGCTAATTTATTATACTTTCATATTCAATGTTTTCTCTAGGTGGTCAAAGACTAAGTGTATGATTTCCATGATTGGACCTGAGCTATATTTTGTAGTCTTTGAAAGTGTTGGTATTATCTTGTTAGGGGTCATCCAACCACTGATTCACTCAATGAAGGCAGGAACATTTTTTTAAATGTTTGCTCTTTGTGTATTTATAACATCTTCTCCATTATTTCATTGAAGATTCATCAGCACTTTCCCAATGTCCTCAGTGACTTCAGAACCTAACTCTTCGTGACTCTCTCTACTTGGAGCCCACCATCCTCCCTAAATTTAGTATTTACTCCTCTGTTTTTCAGCTCCAGAAACTCATGTTTTCATTCTACCTCAGAAGCCAGTGACTCAGTCAACACCTTAGATCTCATCATATTTGAAATGGTCCTAGTTCACCTCTGATAAGAAGTCCCTACCCTTTACCTAAACCTGATGTTTATCTTCAGCATCCTTTCTGGTACTTGAATCCTCACTTTACTGTTTTTTGTTTGGTTGTTTCCCCATGTTTTCCTACTTTCTGCTTAGCGTGAATTCCCTTTCAGAAAATTCAGCATCCTAGTCAGAATGATTCAAGGGTGTCTAGCCTACTTGACCTTCTACCCTCTCACCTTGCTGGTCTGCAATCCAGAAGATCTTTGGCTGTTTTGACTTCTGGGCCACTGAAAACTACTGAGAAAGCCTTTTTGCTGTCTCTCCTCACTTGGGCCATTATGTCTATATTGCAGTCTCTTTATTCACCACTAGTTGGCATCAACCAAAGTCTAGGCAATGGTTTAAACACTCTCCATTGTCTCACAATCCCAGTCTTAGTTCTTTCTCTACACTTTCAATAGATAAACTCAGATCTGATACAATTCCCTTAATTTTCTGTCCTATGCTTCACAAGTAATCACTCATTTGTGATCTTTTCTGTCTCTGTCTGTGAAACAGAGGGTCCCTATTCATTGCCAGAATTCATCCTTTCTTCTCTGTGTCTGATTCCATTTCTTGCTGCCTCTGTTAATCTCTTGCTCCATAAACCATTCCCTTATTCTTGCATTTTCAACATAATTTTATACTGTCTTCACACTTAAAAAAAAAAAAAATTTAAAGGAAAAACATCTTTTCTCAAACTTGTTACTTCCCCAAGCTGATGCCTCATTTTTTTTCCTCCTTCCCTTCAGTGTCAAACAAAATCTATACCCTTGGCTCCTCTTCTTTGGTCCTCTTTTATTCCAGTGATCATTTTCTTTGACCTCACATCCTTGACGCTGCTATTTGGTTCCTTTCTGAAATTTCTACTTTCCTGTCATTATTGTTTTCTGATTCTCTTCATTGACTCCTTTTCTCCCTTAAATATACACTCGTTCCCTCAGCAAATTAATCTGTTTTCCTGGTAGCAGGTATCTCCCTAATAGATGACCCTTAAGTATATTTGTATAGTCTCGACCTCCTTACACAGCTCCAAAGCTCCATTCCCAGTGCTTCCTGATCAATTCTGTAACAGCCTTCAGCACCTCAACCAACTGTGTAAAATGTGTAAAATCAAGCCCACTTTCCACTATAACTACTATCTTTTTTTTTTTTTTTTACTACTATCTTTTAATTCTATTTACTGCAGCACCTTACTCCTGGTCAACTTCTATTGAAGCCTTGCAATCATCCTAATCTTCCTGCTCTCTTTCTCATGCTTCCTTCTTTGGCTCTCTTTGGCCTCTAGTCAGTTTCCAGTAGGTTTTACTTCTGCAGGAGTTAACTCTCTCCTTCTGATGCAGATACTGCATCAGAATTTCAAGGCTTCCCATAGGAACCATTGTACAATAAATCTCCTCTCTGATTTTCTATTTCTTTGTATGATGCTGTCAGATTATTTTATTAAAGCATGACTCCAGTACCACTAAAACCTTCCCCACTGCCTATCAAACTAAGACTATATTCCAATGTGGCAGTCATTGTCTTCGTACTTTGGTCCATCCTATTTTAACAACCTTACCTCCCACAATACCACTTTAAGACCATGTGTTTCCACACCAAGAGAATGATCTGATCATTACATGGATTTCTATCATGAGGTTATCATTCCAGATTCCCAAACTTAGCAATGGAGAGGCATAGACATATACCCTATGCTTACCAAAGAAAAACCCCCTCTATCATAAGTACTGAGAGTTACATACCAACCAGAAGAAAAATTGAAAAATAGGGAAATTTGATTTGGCACCTCTTACCCCCTTCCTGTATCTCTCCCCAATCTTGATAACTACATCAAACTATCAAATCTCTAGCTCTTAAACAGGCTACTAGATAGGAAATCTTTGAATAAGAAAAGGAGGCCCTTTCTGGGATCTTATTTTAGAATGAGGAATCCCAGGAGCCTGAGTCCCTCTGGGTTATAGGTGTCCAGAGTTATTTAGGAGATAAAAATACTGTCAATTAAGGCCAATAAAAGTACATTTTTGCCTCCATAATACCACAAATTATGAAAATGGATAGATGTATTTTCACCAAATTTGGAAGATATTGTTATCAAAGACTGAATCAAGTATGTATTATAAACTGTGTGAAAGATTTACTTTGGGGAGACCTGAGGAACACCTCAATAATATTTATGTTAAATTTCTAAAAAGCAACCTGATGTACAGTAGTCCCCCATGACTGCAGACTGGGAGAGTCATGATATGGACAGAGAATACAGTGACCTCAAATATAAGCTGATAATTAAAAGTTGTAGGGTCCATATTCTAAGTAGATTTGCAGTTGCCCTGCTCTTTACACTGTCACCTGTTTGTACTAGGCACTATAGTTTGTAGCAGAAAACTTTATTTCTTGAATGATGGTTAATTATTCTCTCAATCAACTCAATGAAGACCAGATATATATAATTATATAAATTATTGTTGTTACCATTTTCTATGTACTTGCTATGAACTTTGCTCATCACTTTCTATACATCATTTCAATTTAGCCCTTAAAACGATTTCATGTGATTATCATTATCATCTTTTACTACTTTCAGATGAGGAGACTGAAGGTCATTGTCTTAGTCCATGCAGGCTGCTATAACAAAAACCTCAGACTCGGTGGTTTACAAACAACAGAAATTTACTCTCAGTTCTGGAGATTGGCAAGTCCAAGATCTAGGTGCCAGATGGTTGGGTTCTAGGAGAGGCCCTCCTCCTGGTTCATAGCCAGCACCTACCAACTTACTTTGTCCTCACGTGGTGGGAGGTGTGAGGGATCTCTCTGGAGCCTCTTTTATAAGAACACTAATCTCATTCATGAGGGCTTCAGCTTCGCAATTTAAGCATCTCCCAAAGGCCCCACCCATGAATAGCCAGCACATTGGGCATTAGAATTTCAACATTTGAATTTGGGGTGGGGGGGGTCACAAGCATTCAGACCATAGCAATCATAAAGATTAAGAAACTTCTTCAAGGTTGCGCAGTTAGGAAATGATGGCACCAAGACCAAGGTCTAAGACTAAAGATCTCTTCTCTCTCTAAGCCTCTCATCTGTCCCCAGAAATGGTCTTTCTATCCCAGCTTTGCACCCTTCTCAGGCTCATTCACTCCAGACTTCCCCTTCCTCCCTCTTCAAGGTTCTGCATAGCTTCCACTGCTTACCTGTAAAGCCAGATAAGACCAGCCACAAGATAAAACATTTGTGTCATTTGTAAAATTAAAAAATTAATTAGCAGTTTATTGATGTGTAGCTTTACCAAATTATAACTCATAGCAAACATTTGAATAGGATTGTTAATGTTATTGTGATATTTTGTATTTAAATATTCTGCTTCATAAAATATGAATAGATTATCTTTCAAGACTAATTTAAGATAATGTCAAAGCTTTTAATTACATGATTTTAAGTCACATATTTCTCAAGATTATATCCCTTATGAAACTTGGGGTTCAACTGTGTCTATAAATTGCTTATAGTTTCTTGGATGGAAACAAAAGGCTGTTTAAATAAAAGATAGAGCTATGTCTGTAAGGCTTAAAATTGCAGTTCTAAAGCTTTTGCAGGTAAATCATGTGTTTATAGCCTGTTATTTTTCCCGCATACAGCAGCAGGCTCACAGGTGGCGATATGAGTGATTGTCCTAATGGTTCAAGCTTTCTTTTTTCTCCAGTGAATAAAGGTAGTATCAGTCCTACCCACAGAAGTTTTTGACATCACCATGGCTACTTGAAGGGCAGTTGCTCACTGTCTGCTCTTAACCCATCAATGATAAATCCAAACCCTTCTCCCAGCCAGAATTCCTTTGGGTGCTGCAGTACTACCACTGTCTCTGGTTTCTTGAGGAACCATTTTCATAACTAGTCAGAGGGAACACTAGTAGAATGGCCCCTCTAATGGAAAGAGGAGATTTTGAGTGGTTAAAAACCACTCTGCCCTTGAGAAAGCTCTCTTAATAAGTACTTGGGGCTCACGCAGAACCTGATGATACTCACACGCTGAACTTCTGTCTGTAGCTATTCAACAAATGCAACCAATTGTAATTGGGCAGCTAAATTATAAGTGGTAAAAATATAAAAACACCAATATCTGCCAAAAATCCCTAAATTGTGTTTCTATGCCTAATAATTGTGATTATTCCATATATTTGTATAATTTAAAATAATTAAGACCATGGTATAATCAATGCATATGAATTTATTCCATGTTTATATCAAATAAGCAATTGAAACAATTTTATATGAATTTAATAAAACAGATATTATTCTAATTCCCTTCTTCACTGCTTTCAAATATCCCACTAGCTAGGATTACACTTTAGTAGTTTAGTAGTTATTAGAATTCCTTGGAGAATTTTAGTGCCTAGGTTCTACCCACAACAGTTCTGATGTAATCAATCTGAAGTAGAACCCAGGCATAGGTATATACATATTTTAGTAACTTGTCACTTCTCTTCTTCTAAATCTATTCAAAGGTTTCCTTTTGCCAAGCTTTACATCTTCACATAATAGAGACAGTTGGTTAAGATTTACATTCAAAAAGGTAAATTTGCCTATATTTACATATAGGTGTTCTACAGAGGTGAGACAGTCTTGAACTATTACTAAACTTTCTTTTGCAAAAGTCAGCTTAACACTTATGCCTCAGTTTCTACACCTGTGAAACAGGTATGCTATTTTGTATAAATAATTCGGGTTGGCTTATGTTGTAGAATTGCTTCCAAGCAGTAGAGGGAAGTATTGGCCTGGGTATTTCCAGAAAAGGGCAATGCAGAGAATTGAAATAACTTCTGGCACCTGGGCAAATGGGAATCCCAACAACAACAAAATTTTTTTCCTCCTTATCTGTTCAGACAAGTTCCTTGTTTCTTTAATTTACATTAAAAATCTAGCTTTCAGGATTCCAGGCTTGAAATTAAATAGGGACCTCTCTAAGTGTTAGGAGATATGTCACTGGCTAGAGTTCTTTTCAGAGGTGGAATTTTCCCTTCCCGCCAAGTTTCTTGCTAGTTTTTCACTTCCCTTCCTTGGCTCATGTGTTACTTTGTCCTCCACTTCTTTTGCAAAGAAAATGTAAGAAATTATATGTAGGAGAATACACGAGGACTGACCAGGGGAATAACTTGGAATGGACTTAGGGGAAAAGATCCTACATGGGACCAAAGATAGATTTTTCTCCAACATCTTGAGAATGGGACATTATTCTGTCTTCTTACTTTACAAGTTCAGATTTAAGTTTGAGGTTAGGGTCTGGTTCAGAAACTAGGTCTATATCTGCACTAGATTAATATATGGGATTAAGCTTTTCCCTTCCTCTGGGAGTTAGGAAGATGGAGTAGTCAGCAGAGGGTGCCTGGAAATTGTTAACAGCGTTAACAAATGAGCTGGTTACCCAGGGCCAAGGAGCTGGGTATGAGTTCCTTAAAAAGCCACTATGCAGCAGAAGAAATTAAATTACATCACTTAAATTAATTCACAAAGCAATTAGCAAGCTGTACATAAAACCCAAAGTAGCCAAACATTATAAATTATGGCACCACCTGCTGGCTGGAGTTGTTTTTTTGTGTTTGTTTTTGTTTTTGTTTTTCTTACTATAAGCTTCGTTTATATTATTATTTCTCCAACAGCAACCAGGCATCTGGCAGTAGACGCTTCTGTCATTGCATTACCATCTTGGCCATCAGTTACTCTGGTTCAGAGATCAGAAGGTAATTTTGGCTTTAGCTAGCTGAACTCAGAGTGGAATAAAGAAAACACGTCCCCCTCTTTCCTCAATATTTAGTATCCACACTAACAACAATTTCAATATTTACCAAGAGACAGATGAAATAATGAGCCTAGCAAATCTGTGCCAAACACATATTTCAGCAGTGACTGTAAAAAGACATCACACTTATCATATTCAGCGCTGTTCCCAAAATACATTTTTTGACAGAAGACAAATTAGATCGTCACACTGCATGGTGATGGGACCCATCTCTCTACAAGGGTTTGATTAAATGCCTTTGACCCGTGTCATTGACCACAGAAAGGAGAGAGACAACATAAATAAATTCTTTGATTTAAAAGTACGCTACAGAAAGTGAGCCTCTCTTGGAATCTGGCACATTTAGCTGCACAGTCTCTGCTCCTTTGTTTTGTCCTGCCCCCACTTGAGAGGGCTTCCTGGGATAAGGCCACGTGGAAAGAAAGAAAGATGCTACCCTCCCACCTCTGGCCTGAGGTGTGACTGGAAGAAAATTGATACGAGATAAAAAATCTAAAGGCTATGCAGTAATTAGTAAAAATCTGTGACCCATACCACTTGAAGATGACAAGGGCATGTCATATCGTCTTTGAAAGATGGTCCCCTTCTATCCAAATGAATGGAATATCTTTTGCAGCAAGTTTTCAAATTCGTTCAGACCATGAAAATGTTCACTGGTTCATGAAATGTCTCTTGACACTACCTCCATGTATAAATGCTGTCCCCGCCTTCTGCCATTCCTGAGTCTTTTGACCCAAACTGTTAGGTCAAAGACACTACATGTGTCCATTGATTTTGAGGAATATTTTCATCAAACTGTATTCTCACCATGATTTCCCCATAAAAACTGAGATAAATAGAATGAAAAAGATGGTTTCACTGTGATCTCCTCCTACCCCTCCACCTAACCTCATTTTTGTTTAAAACCAGGTCTTATTTTGTGTTTTTTGCCTTGACACATGATACAAAATATCAGTAAAATCAGTAATTATATTTATGGTTGTATTCATATGCCTTTAGAGCCGATACAATTTTTTCTGCCTTGAATGGTGTCTATTTTATTGACTATACACTTTCTTATACTTGCTTTGTTCACGTATTATAAAACAAAAATCTACACTAACCATATATTTGGAATTCAAATTATATGTTAGATGTCTTAGGGAAATTGATGTTTAGTGATATCTTGTGATGAATTCTGAGATAAAACTCTAATATCCTTCTGCTGACACATCTATTTAGGGGAAAAACGTTGTTTTGTATGTTGATTTTCTTTGAAATGATATATACCTGATCATACTGCATCTTCATTCCAAATGTAAACTCTTCTTTTGCAAGAATGAAAAACAAAGTAAGTGGAACCACACCAGATCCCTATAAATATCCCCAGCAATCTATAAATTGCTTATAGAGATTGTGAGGTTGTCAGTCTGGTGAGTCAAAAGAGGATGGACTTTGGATTATTCCAACTGATCTGTCTCTCACCAGCTAGATGGCCTTGGGCAAGTTGGAGTTCCCATTTCTTTAAAATGGGGATAATAAATAATATTTGTAGACTTTTTATTAAGATAAAATAAATCATCTTTGCTCAATTCCTGCCACTTGCTAAAAGCTTAATAAATGTAGTAAATGTTTGATAAGTTAATGTTAGGATGTAAGACTTGCTTAATAAAGAGCCAGCTGTTCATTATTTAGGGGCCCCTGGCCAAGCCAGGACACCGAGATCTGTCCTAACAGTGTTACAGATCTGTTTCAGACTCAAGCTAAGTTCTGATCTATGAATATCCTTTGCATTGGGAGCTGATGACATTGGGCCATATATGGTAAGTTTGAGCCTCTCCTGGTTCTACTTTTTATTTCAGAGACATGTCTGTGCTATCTTTTTACAAGTGTCCACAGGATAGGATAAGAAGGACAGGCCTCCTGCAGAGTAGCAGTCCTGAACGAAGGGCCTCTGGAGCTGAAACCTGACCTCTGGCGTTTGATTTTGTTGATCTAATGTGTTTATACTGAGCATTGCCATTGAAGGGGCAGAGTTACACTAGCATCTCTATTACTCTTTACAACACCATGTGAGTTTGGTAGAAAAAGCATTTAGAGATGGACAAAAACAGACCCAGAGAGGTCAGGAGACTTGTTCACAGTCATGGGGCTAGTAAAGGAAGGAGCTAGGATGAGAACCCAAGTCTCCTGACCCTAAGTATTTTGGTTTCTCCAATACATGGCCCTGGCGTTCTCCAAACCATGGTTGTTGCTGCTGCTGTCATGTGGCAAAGCTTGACTGGTGGACAGACATGCTTTGAAAGATAGAGTTATTGTCTGTCCCTCTCGTAAGTATTATGGTCACCGAGGAGAGAGAGGCTTACACATTCGAGCATCAATTGAATAGCAGATATTAAGCAAAATGTATTTCACTTGACCTTAATAGCAAGCTGAGGGATCTACACCAACAGTTGCACTTTACAGATGAGGAAAATAAGTTCTAAAGAGTTTAAGTAACTTGCCCAAGTTCAAGAGGAGGAGCCACAGATTTCAGACACATTTTCTTTCATAGATCATATCACTTGCCTATATTCAAAGCCATGGGCTCACGACTCTGTACTTTAAGGAGCACCTCAAGAGAGCTTTGGTCTGGGGAGACCCTGAGAGAATAGCCTACCAAGAAACAGGCAGACTCCTAGAGAAGTCTGTTGGCCAGTGAGAAGTAGACGATCAGGCGGTACGAGGGAGTCACCGCCAAGAGTCCTCTCATTCCTCTGCATGGCTGAACATATTGAGGGCAGTGGTAGCCCTGATTCTGCTCTTGAATATGCTGTAGCCAAATAACTCTAGCTCTGACTCCTAGCATCAGATCAGAGGAGGGTGAGTGTTGCTGTGGGACACGATGCTGTGCTCTGCTTTCTTTCACGTGATCTTGCAGAAATCAGATCCCTCTCATCCTAGCTAGAAAGTCTGGGCTTTAAGCATAGGTTCATTTTATTTCCTTGCATCCTCTGCTAACTGCCTGTGGAAGAGAGGAACCCTGGGTCTTCAGGGACCATAAAATAAAGAATGAAATGGGAGCACCACAGGGAAAAAAATACACAAAATGGCAGTCACAAAAGAAATTGAAATTGTTCAGCATTTAACTGCATCTGCGCATTCCATCATGCCCATAAACACACACATACACGTTTACACACATGAGCACATGTACAGTCTACGTCTGTGGAGCCTGTGTATGGTTTTTGCTTCTTCTAAAGACAAACTGAGAAACTAACACAACATTGTAAAGCGATTTTACTCCAATTCAAAAAGAAAAGAAAAAAGTAAAGACAAACTGAAATCCTCCTTCTCCTTATGATATCAACCTTAGGAGAAATGCCACGACTAAAGTAATGCCACTGGGCAGCAAAATGCATTAATTTAGTCACAGACTACACATTTGAGGTTTTCAATCCTGTAAATTGCCACAAAATTGCTGTGCTTCCTTTGTAGTTTATCATGTATGCAAGTATGATAGAAATGCAAGATTTCGGTCCTTTCTGTATAATTCAGAAAATTTGATAAGCAGAGAAAGAGCATAATGTTTAAAAGTTGAATTATGTCTGTCAAAGGTTCATGTATCAGATTCATTATTTTTTCAACATACCTTAATAGTTTTAAATGTCCAGAAAGGCAATTTTCTAACTCTGGATTAATGCAGATATTATGTAAAATTGAGAGTTTCTGTTGGAAAATTTCCCAAGTTATTAGAGCCTCAGAAGCCTCCTATGAAGACTTCCTAAGACAACCCATGTCCCTGGCATCACCAACCCACAAACATTCACACACCAAACAATGGCAGATCCTTTCTGGTTAATTTGAAAATCTAATCCAGTCACGTTAATTATGCAGATGAGGAGCAGAGGCCCAGTAAAGCTTTTTGAATATAACAATTTATTGATAAAGCACTACCCTCAGCTCCAACCCACACTGTATTGAGCTTTTATTATTGCCAGGAATTCAGCTCCATGCTTCAACCCAAATTATGACATCCTCAAACAATAGCACAAGATAGTTCTTATTGTTCTTTTATAAGTGAGGAAAATGAGACTTAAGGGAGTCAAAAAACTGATCCAAAGTCACGAAGTTAATAGGTGACTGAACTGGGTCTAAAACCTCATGCCACTAACCTCCACATCCTACCGTTTCACACTCACAGGAAAGGCCATAGCGTGTCTACCCTTTTACTAGATGCTTGCCTTGTGCCATGCACTATGCTAAAGTCCTGTGATCACAAGGTCTCAAAAGTTTAACTTGAGAAACCAACCCATGTATCCAGATGTGTCCAACACACCCAGGCTGGCAATGATTCTAGTCAGGACTGGGGGATCAGACCAGGGGACTTGGGCCATTTTGCTCATACTTGCTGGGAAGGAAAACAAGCATATGTGTGTGTGGTGGTGGAGACAGAGGTGCTGGTACCTACTGAATTATTCAACTATTGGCAGCCATGTAGAGGTGACATGAACATTGATTGCACTATCCCTTGGGGGGAACATCAGCTTCTTTGCTTGTGTCTGTGGGCGCACACACACACACACATGCACACACACACACACACGCATACATCAGACCCCTATGAGTAACAGCTCAAGGTTTCCACAGCTCCACCTGTGTTTTGAATATGGCATCTTTCCCTTTCATTTCTTCTTAGACTCAGAGACAAACCAAATATCATTCAGCATCATTTAAAGTCTTAGTGATGTAAGCAAAAGGCTAAAAGGCCCCAATCCTTATATTTACTGCTACTTAACCTTCATCCCACCCCCATGCCCCAACTTACAATAGGCCATTTTTCTTTGTATCTGAGGGGCAGCCTTTGTTCTAGAAAGGACAGCTCCAGTCACCTCCTGGTGAAGAAGCCTGAGTGTCTCCACAGAGCCTGGTAGGAACCCCAGGGCTCGGTTCCCATAGCAGACGCATTAGCCCTTGGCAGCTAGACACAAAGCCCACTGCTCCTCCTGCTGCAGAGTCCAGCAGCCTCTCCCGCCGCAGCACCAGAGAGAGTGCTTTGCTGGCAGTATCAGCCAGATTTGCCCTTTCATCAGAGACTTAAAAATGGAGGCTTTGCTGTCCATTTTCATCTTCTCTGCACCTGCTTATCAGAATCATGGGCCTTTCCTCGCACCTTCTGAATTCTTCCCTGGAGTCTCCCAGCAGACCAGCAGCCTGGGGCTCAGCTGAGGCTGGCTGGCTGCCTTTGTCCCCACTGCCCCAACCCTGCTGGAGTGGCCCTGAGTTGTCCCTATTGTCCCACAGCCCAGGCCACCCTCTGTCTCCTCCAAGAGGGAAGAGCTCAGGGCAAGCACTGTGTTTATGCCACCCCGTGGCGAGGGTGGTGGGAAACCTGTGTTGCTCTCTTGTTAATGCTCTGATAGAAGAGTTGGGGATTCAGAGAGCCAGTAAATGAGACCCTTTTGCCCTCCTGAGATGGAAAACAACACGGAATTGCAGGCATCAGACAGATAAACATCACAATAGAAGCTGTATGTTTGATGAAGCTAATTAGAGAATGTAATGGGGCTTTGATGGGCCACCCAACAGGCACCTTACTCTGCCCTCTCAATTGAACGTACCCCCCTAACAGCATCCACCACGCACACAAACACACAGAGAATGCTGTGAGCGTGTAAGTGTGTCTGCTCAGACAGGCAGCTTAGAACAAAAGAGGAAGGGACTGCCTAGGTGTGCTCAGCTTTGTCCTCCAGTTTCACTAGTTACTTCACAGAGGAGGGGGTCCGCTAGAGTCTCCCCATAGCTTTTCTCTTTGCGGAGAGGAGTGGAAATTCCCTGTGCTGTATGGGAAAAAAGAGGAGTGGGGAGTAAGGGCTCGCTCCTATCAGGAGAATTTGTCTCATTCCTGTCATCTGAGCCTGGGAAGACACAGAAACCGGGCAGGCATGTGGAGTGCAGGATTACGGTGGCTCAGAGCAGCTGTTTGCATGAGAAGTTGGTGTCGGCCAGGAGTAAGAAAAGAAACCAGGGCTTGCAGAAGCTAGAGGTATGGTTGTGGGAGAGCTAAGATGAAGGGAAGAGAAAGGGCCGTACACGTGCTCTTCTGCCCCTGTTCCTCGGTTGGTCCCAAGTTGGGTGTCTGCCCTTTAGCAGGTCATCCAGCATCTTTATTCTTTACCTGTTAAGTGGGGATAAGAACATAAGTCTTAACCATGTCCAGCAACGTTTAGGAACACTGATGAGGTAGCAGAAATGATGAAACTTAACGGCAGTAGGCACATTCTGCAAAACCACTGGCCCAGATCTTCCATGAACATCGATATCATACATGAAAGACCTACAACAGACACTGTGAGACTACTGGGGTTATATGAAGGTGGGCTGTATGTTAGCTAGTCATAGAGTATCAGGGTTAAATTTCTCAAGTGTGATACCCGTAATTGTGGTTATCTAGGTAGTATCCTTGTTCTCAGGAGATACATGTGGAAGCACTTAGGAGTAAAAAGTCAGGATGTCTAACTTTCAAATAGTTCAGCAACAAAAGCAAAAGTATTCCGTATGTTATATGTACACACACACTCACACATATAAGGAAGGAGAAAAGGAAAAAGAAAGTAAATGTGGCAAGATGCAAATAATTGGTGACTCGAGGTATACGTTTTACACCTGTTCATTGTTCATCATCTTATTCTTGCAGCTTTTCTGTGGATTTGAATTTTTTTTTTTAACATCTTTATTGGAGTATAATTGCTTTACAATGGTGTGTTAGTTTCTGCTTTATAACAAAGTGAATCAGTTATACATATGCATATGTTCCCATATCTCTTCCCTCTAGCGTCTCCCTCCCACCCTCCCTATCCCACCCCTCTGGGTGGTCACAAAGCACAGAGCTGATCTCCCTGTGCTATGCGGCTACTTCCCACTAGCTAGCTATTTTACATTTGGTAGTGTATATATGTCCATGCCACTCTCTCACTTTGTCACAGCTTACCCTTCCCCCTCCCCATATCCTCAAGTCCATTCTCTAGTAGGTCTGTGTCTTTATTCCCATCTTACCCCTAGGTTCTTCATGACCTTTTTTATTTTTTTCTTAGATTCCGTATATATGTGTTAGCATACGGTATTTGTTTTTCTCTTTCTGACTTACTTCACTCTGTATGACAGACTCTAACTCCATCCACCTCACTATGAATAACTCCATTTCATTTCTTTTTATGGATGAGTAATATTCCATTGTATATATGTACCACATCTTCTTTATCCATTCATCTGTCGATGGACACTTAGGTTGCTTCCATGTCCTGGCTATTGTAAATAGAGCTGCAATGAACATTTTGGTACATGACTCTTTTTGAACTATGGTTTTCTCAGGGTATATGCCCAGTAGTGGGATTGCTGGGTCGTATGGTAATTCTATTTTTAGTTTTTTAAGGAACCTCCATACTGTTCTCCATAGTGGCTGTATCAATTTACATTCCCACCAGCAGTGCAAGAGGGTTCCCTTTTCTCCACACCCTCTCCAGCATTTATTGTTTCTAGATTTTTTGATGATGGCCATTCTGACCGGTGTGAGGTGATATCTCATTGTAGTTTTGATTTGCATTTCTCTAATGATTAATGATGTTGAGCATTCTTTCATGTGTTTGTTGGCAATCTGTATATCTTCTTTGGAGAAATGTCTATTTTTTTTAAAGAGTTGTGGAGAGTGGGGAAGGAGCACTAGAAGGTCTGAGGGGCTAATCGGGAGGAAAGGTGATGTGGGGATATTATTGCCAGGTGATCAAAGTCTCAAGGTGCGGAGAAGTCGGTGGTGGGGATGGCAATGGACGGGAGACTTTGATCTGTTGGGGACCATCCAGGGTCAGAGAAAAGGAGTCAGATAGGGGGCCAGTAGGATTCCAGTGGGGAACTGGGAGGCATGAGAGACGAATCTTGCCTTTTCTCACTGTTTCCTGGGGCCAGGCCTCTCTGAGGGCGTAACCCTGGGCAGCCACACAGTGTACTCTGAGCCTCAGGGGGGGGGAGTTTCCTGTATCAAAATTTAAATATGTACACAATGGCCAATTTTATCCCTTTGCCTCAGAATTTCTTAGCATCCCAGGCCATCAGATCCCAGAGACGCACTTTCGAATTTGTTTTGTCTTTTCCTAAATACATCAAGTAACATGCCTTCATGTTAGATTTTAGAATCCTTTTGTGACTGTGGTGGCACCAGAGAAACCTTTGCTAAATTTAGCCTTGTTGCTAATTAGGAAC
This sequence comes from Balaenoptera borealis, assembly GCF_965194805.1. Taxonomy (NCBI): domain Eukaryota; kingdom Metazoa; phylum Chordata; class Mammalia; order Artiodactyla; family Balaenopteridae; genus Balaenoptera; species Balaenoptera borealis. Next base: position 89,986,049 of record NC_138866.1, read on the forward strand.
AGAGGACATGTTAAGCTTCAGGCTTAAATACAGAACTTGGCAGGATACCAAAATGTGGAATCAAATCATGATTTCAGGCTGGGGGAAAATCCAAGGCTGAATGGCCGTGGTGGCTAACCTCATATATTGTCATTTTCATCTTCCAGGCCTCCTAAACTGTGCAGGCATGCGCACACACACGTACTCGCACACACAGATCATTGTTGACTATCCTGCTAACCAGAATTCCCTATGCCTCCCTTTCTAAATGAAAAGGCAGTGGAGCCCAGGGATAGAGCAGGGTTAGAGAAAGAGTGTCTATGTTGACTTTATACTGGAAGCTATTATTGTATGGAGTGCCATGTATAATGACATGCCATTCCCATTGAGAAGAGGCACTGACCACATTCTCAGTTATATCACTGCAAGAGTTACATTATTCCTGTTGCCATATTTACATCACTTTAGACCCAGACAGCGACTGCAACCACAATAGCTACACTCATCCTCTAATCCAAGCATAAAGTAGGTCTTTCAAGTCAGGCTTTAGGCATCTACACAGCTGTATATAATGCTACAGTGCTGCTAGTATTTAAGGAAAAAAGGGAGCAGTGCCTGAGATATTTGTCACTCTAGGGTCTCTATCGTTTAACCAAAATAACTTGAAAAAGGATATTGTTCTCATCTCCTGGAGCCATGTGCATTTCCCCAGGGCGTCAGGGGGGATCTTGGAGCTGTCAGCCTCTACCCTTTCTTCCTCTTTCCTCCCACCCCCCCCCATATTAGAATGATGATGGGAAAACTAAATAGGGAAATAGAATGGAGATGAAAAGAAAAGTTAGGCAATAGAATAAAGAGTAGAAAGAGTAATTGCAGTTATTGCCATTGTCTTGTATTCTTCTGCACTTTGACCCAGGCAACTAGCTCTTCTGGGCGCTCAAGTGGGACCCTCCTTATATTTGTTGGCTGAGACCAGGTGCTGCCTGGGCCCAAGACTGGCTTCTGGTCTGCAGAATTGCCATTCCAACTGGGTTTCTAAGTGCCAGAGCCAGAGCAAGAAAAAGACAGTGCGTTGAAGCCAGGCCTGACCCTCCAATGTTGTTCTCGAGTATATCTAATGGAGGAGTATTTATCATAAAGGAAGAAAACAGTAAGAGCCCAGAACTGTCTGTTTGTTCAACTCCAACTTGAATGATACCAAAGATTAAATCTTGGTTTCCAATTGTTTCATGCCAAGGCTGTTATAGTTAAGGCCCAAATATGTGCACCATATGTCATACTGTAGCTTGACAGTTACCTCAACAGGCAGTGTCAGACAGATGGTAAACATTACTACCAGGCATACGTACATTTAGAATTAGACATTTAAATAAATTCAGGCCTGTCTTAAGCTTATTAAAAGGATTTGGGTCTGTAAAGCCATTTCAGGCATCTGCATATATTAAAGTGTCTTTTGCATCCTTAACAGATTCGATTTGATTCAAGCACCTTCCAGCTACAGATGGCAAGTGACATGCATTCTCTCTGAGCCCTGTACCTGCAATTAGGCCAATAATGGCAATTAAGCAGAATGTAAAGAGATTTAAAGTTCACTTCTTAGTATCGCAACCATGCATTCCTGCCATGAAATGACAGAAAATCCTCTGCAGGGCACATCACCAACCTCTTTTAAAAGCCCTGAACTTCAGAGAGAGAGATTAGAAAGCTACAAAGGTACCTGCCTCAGGACCAAGTCAAAATCTCTCTGGTTTAAACCTCGGGCTATAGCAAGCTTTTTACATGAATCTCACAAACTGCAAATAAAGGTTAGCATTCCATGAGAGAATTGAAAGAAGCCTTCAGATGAATGTGTTTCAAGATTTTTTTCCCTCATAACTATATAAAAGCCCTCTTTACACTTTCTTCTTCCAGGGGGTTTTGAATCCTATTTGGCATTGCAAAAAGGTTCAGTATGGTTTGTGATAAGAAACTAAATGAGGCTGGGGATGAGGTCCTGGAATTTTATTAAGTTGCAAGTGTAGCCAAAGCTGCACTCTGAGAGAGTGGCCCCATGGAGTGGTTTGATCTTTTGGAAGACCCTGTGTACTGGCCATGTATGTAATTCACTGCTGGAATTATTTCTCTACTTAGAATAGCTTCTTTGCTCAACTTTTAAAAAGCAGCATCAATCTATGTGCATAGTGCTTGACAAACCATAGGTGTTCAATAATTTGAAAAGAAAGAAAAAAGGGAGGAAGGGAGGACAGAAGGGAGGGAAGAAGAAATGAGAAACAAATCAAGACTTTATTTTTCAAATATGGAGTAATCTTAGGAATCTTACCCAACTGAGAGTGCAAACTTAATGCAGTGGTTAAACACACAGATGCTGATACTTGGCCTTTCTGAGCTCACATCCTGACTCCCCCTCTTACTAGTTGTGTGACCTTGTCACATTTCTTGACGTGTTGGACTCTTGGTTTACTCATCTGTAAAGCAGAGATAATAGTCATCTCTTTTGTGAGGATTAAATAACATAGTATATGTATTATGTTTAGAACGCTGTTTGGTATTATGTGTTGTCTGTTATTTTTATTTTGGGAAACAGCTCAAACCTATTTTTTTTTCTCTTTCAAACGGACCTGATTAGAGGGTTCAATACCATTTTCCTCCTTTTTAGCTTTACTTGGTAGATCCAGTTTCCATCCTGGACAACTCCTGACTTGAGTAATAGATCTATCTCACCCTGTGCATTTGGTAATGCTTAGACACCCATGCATTTAGCATTGGGGCTAAATCCTAGCTTCGGAGCTACAGCCTTTTGTGGGCGTGTGAGGAAGAGTGTTCTAAATTCTGGTGTACCTGTGTATTTCTGTGTGTGTGTGAAGATAAAAAAAAAAGCAGAATCGCCAAACCCTGGGCAATGGCCAAATGGACACCTTTGTCCCACTTACTCAGATGAGCTCCAGAAACATATGGAGTGGCTTTTGGAAGAACACCTGTCTCACTTCTATCCCCCTTAATAAAGACAGATTGGCTTAGTGGCTTAATTATCAAGCCCTCTTGTCCATTCTTCCATTGCCTCCTGTTGTCAGCCTCTTCTAGGACTCTGTATTCTCTTTCTTTGTTTTATTTACATTTAAAAAATTTTGGGGGGAATTTGTATTCTCTATTGCCCAATAAGTAATCCAAGTTCCCTGGCATGACATTGACAGCCTCCAAAATAGTGCCGCTGAATTTTGGTAGCCTTAGCTTCTCATACAGCTATTTGGCATCCCTAAACTTTGTAGGTGCTTCCATATCTCTACCCCGTTAGTCATACTGTTTACTTGGCAATGTCCTCCCCCACTGCTGAGATGCTGCTGAGATACTGCTGAGATACTTTTCATTATTTTGGGCCTATTTGTCCTTTAGCCCAGTGGTTCTCAATGTTGCTCCTGAATTAGGGATTAGTTCATCACCTAGGGACTAGTGAGAAATGCAAATGTTCAGGCCATTTCCAAACTGAATAAGAAACTCTGTTAAGTGGGGCCCAGCAAGATGTGCCCTCCAGGTGATTCCAGTGCATACTAAAGTTTGAGATCCACAACTTGGCCTATCATTGGAAATGAATTGCTCTCCTCTGATTGCAAAACATTTTGTTCTTTTTTCTTTTCGTGACCTTCGTGTCTTAGTGATTACTTGCGGACATATCTCTCTTTTCTTCCCCTTGATAAATATTTAAGACAGAGATTCTCTAATCCATTGTTGTATCTCCCAACCTGGCCCACAGTAGACTCTCACAAGTCTATGAAGTTAAATTCCTTTCAAATCATGTTCTTGACCATTAAACATATGTCAGCCTCCAGTGTCAGGTCCTTGAAGAGATGAAAGAACAATTCATCATGGGATCTTGGTCTGAAGGAGTTTACAATCTGATTGGAATGTCAAGACTTGCATATATGCAATGATTAGAGAGAAACATAAAGTGGTCAGAATGCAGAGCTGCATCATGAGGTGCAGGCGAAAAGAGCCGCAGAAAACCAGGAAGAGGAGAGACTGCAGGCGGGCTTGATGGGGGCTGTTCACGGAGCAATGGAACTCAAGCTCAGCCTAAAGGGTGTCAGTGGACTGAGATGAATAAGGATGCGTTTCCTTGAATGGGAGCAGGGAGAATTGTGTACCAACCTCACACCATCCTCCGACACCACTTTCCATATGGCACTTGGTTCTTAGAGGGCTGAATCAGATCCAAAAATACTTTATTTTTATGACTCAGATTAATGTGATATTATTACCTCGCTAGACTTAACCAAGTACATTACAATCTAATTTATGAGAGGAAAATCTGGGTGTATAATAAGTATTCACAATACAACCTTCTGAATGAATGCCAACGTGTACCGCTTCCAATTTCCTTAGGTTTTAAAGGGTGCCTATGAGACCACCTCTTCAATTATATGTGGCTGTTGTGTGAGTGCCTATTTTGTAATGAAGCATTCATCTTCCTTCAGAGCTGTCCTGGGGCAAATGGTGGAGGAGGTGGCGTTGGTTTGGGGCATTTCTCCACCCTTGTTGGGAATTTCTTTAGCATCGGTTTAGTCTGTGTCCCTGTGCTGTCCAAAGGTCACCACTGTGGGACTACACGCCAAAAACGCTTCAACTTCCAGATTTATAGTCTGCAATTTTAGTGACAGAAAATACCTTAGAAGTCATCACACCAACCTCCTTCATCTTTATAGTTGAAAAGGCAGATGCCCAGAGATATAGCATGATTTCACCAAAGCTGCACAGTTGGTGAGTAGTCTGACCTCTCCTGGATCCCACATCTCCTGCCTCTCAGATCAATTTCCACTCCCCCACCAAATATATTAGGTTGCCCCTATATCTTGACATTCCTTCCACCCACCTGGCCTGTGACATCTCGCTTCAGAAACTTATATATGAGCCATTAAGTCAATAATGCTGACTTGTGTTAAGATAAATACCTAATTAGGTTTCCAAGATAAAGTTTTTTGGAGGAGGTTAGAGGGGAAAATGAGAGAGTTGAGTAGGGCTCCAATTCAACTAATCCAAAAACCTGATGTTAGCGTTGAGGAGGTATGCTCTATGGCAGGTGGGAGGAGGAGATGATTGAAAGCGAGAATGCCTTTGGCACACCTCAGGCCACACCTCAGGCCACACGTGGGCTCTGAGGACCATTGCATCTGAAATATGTATTGTATCATTTAACATTAAGCCACCTGTCCTGGGCAAGCAGCCTCAATCCTGAAATTTTTAATTCTTATCTTCTGTTAAATTGTTTAACATTACCAAATGTTTGAGATTAAGCATACTGCCTCACTTTTTTCCTTTGAATCTGACCCTGTTATTAGGCTATAACTAACATTTATGTGGCTTTGAGTCAGCATTCCCAAACTTAAATGCTGATGATATGTTAAATACTGATGCATATGCTGATAACCACTTAACTTGCTATAAGCACAATCACTTAGTTGTATCCCCTGGGTATCAGGCAGTGGCTAGCATCAGGGTCACTGCAGGGTACATCTCCAGGGGGTGCCATTGACGCTGTGAGGTGCTGTACCTTTCAGACATTGCATATGGTGCCCTCTGCGATTGAGCAGTGTGTAATCTGCACAGCAGTCAGCGGTGGCTCAGGTTAGTATTCTTTATTTCTCTTGCATGTGTGCACATGGTAGAGCAAGTACCATCCATGCATCACTCCCAACGTCCACACAGTTAAACCATCAACAACAGGTGGATCCAGCAGGCAGTGAGAGTGGAAGGTCAGATGCCAAACACTGTGCAGTCCTGACAGGTGAGCAGAGAACAGAAATGTGGGATCATGAGGCAGGCAGACATGTGAACAGGCAGCATCAGGAGACACTGGCAATTCCAGGGTTCAGGTGGAAGGATTCCCATCACTCAGGCAGAGGCACTGGGATAAAAAGGCAGGCAATATTCCTAGAAGGCTGAGAGTACTGGGAAAGTTACCAAGTTGGGGACTTTGATACAAAGGAGCAACACAAAGATAATGCTGCCAGAACTGGGGTAAATGTGGGAAGCTGTTCTCAGGAACAAGACAGAAGCTCATTTATAGAACTGGGTCATGTGGCCTAACAGAACTAGCAGCTGTGGTGATTTGATTCTGAGTCACCTGAATGTGGAAGGAGAACTCTTTAAATCATTGTGATTAAAGATAGGATTAGTCCTAGGGCCTGAAACAGGGCTTAGTCCATAGGCGGGAGGAATGTGTCCCCTGCAGAAGGAAGAGGCAGACTGTGGGAGCAGGAACCAAAGCAGGCCTTGACAGATTTCTTCTCCATTGTCATTTTCCAGTGATGCATAAAATGCTATGTCATTACCCCCAGGAGGTGGTATATTCTAAAATGTCAATAGCTTCAGGAAAGGTATAGATAAATTCATGGATGAGAGACCCAGAGTGTGGGTTATCAATAGAAACCAAGAAGTTTTAAGGCATACGCTTAAACTTTGGGTGGATATCAGGGAATGACAATCTCCTCCCTCTGAAAAAAAGAAATGGTGCCATAGTCTGAGATGGAACACAAGGCAGAATGGACCAAATGGCCATAAGTTACGTGATAGTGTCTGCTATGAATAGTTCACTTCTGTGTATACATTAAAATATATAAGCACATATACATCTCTGGCTCATTTATCAAGCAGTCATAATGCTAATCTCTATTACTATTACACCATAATTTTCTTAAGAGTACCTAATCGTCTCCAGTCCTGAATGAGCAGAGGGCCTACAGCTTCACCCTCCCTGGGTCTTGGGAACTGCGTCTGGCCTTGGGCATGGGTAGAACTGAGCCAAATATATAATCCAGGAAAACAGATGAACATAAAATTCCATTAGCAAGGTGGCAGGTAGAGGAAAGTAGGGTAGTAAAGGGATAAATCTGCAACAGAAGCTTGGCCAGATGGAATGAGCAGGTTTGAGAAGTAGATCCAAGCTAGATTCCCAGGGGCAATGCGCGCGCGCGTGTGTGTGTTTAGTTTGTGTAGTTTGTTCTTGAAGCATCTCAAGCCGAGCTCAGCTGTTAAGGGTACTGAAACAATTAGATAGGGAAGATTCCTAGGTGATGTTCTCTGTAGCTTCTATTTTGTTTAGGTCGGTACTCACGCACTGTGTTGCTCACTCTTTGTTGTTGAATGGATAAATAAATATTTGTGCTGCTACCTCAAATGGCTGTTTGTTCTTCACCTGTTTCAACACACTGTATTAGAGACTCCAAGATGTTGACCATCCGAATGATAATTCATGCTGATGGATGTGGCTTCATCGTAGAAACTGAGATTGTAGAGGGTGGGAAAATACACCTTTTCACCCTCTCTGCATTTGTTCATTAGTCGTTCCTAAAGGCCTCATTACCTGCATGGCTGAGCTGTGGGAGCCTTGGGAGGAGACTCCAGACACTCAGGTCACAGGGGCTACTTCCTGGGAACCCTGAGAGAGAACTGTCTTTCCAGACTTCCTCTGTGTTGTCTCCTGTGGGGCAGGAGATCCCTGACAGAACTCCAGGAGATGAGTGCTACAGAGCTGTTACTGGTCTATTCTTTTCTATCTACACTCGCTCTCTGGGTGATCTCATCTAGTGTTATGGCTTTATATAGCTTCTGTCAGCCACTCCCACATTCATCTGCAGTCCAGCCCTCTCTTCCAAGTTCCAGACTCTGTCTTTTGAACATTGCCAAAATGAATTATGTGCAAACTCAACTCCTAACCTGACTCCTAAAACATGTTCCATTTGCAGCATTCCCCATTTCAAGTGGATGGTCACTCCATTTCCCAGTTGCTCAGGTCAAACCCTTCAGTATCAACTTGGTTACTCTCTCACATACACACACAACTTCTAATCCGTGAGAAAATTATTATAGCTCTACCTTCAAAACATGTCCAGAATCTAACTGCTTCCACTGAGACCTCCTTGATCCAATCATCATTATCTCTTGCCTGTGTTACTATTATAGCCTCCTAACTGGTCTCCCTTCTCTCCTTTTCTTCCACCACAGTCTCTTCTCAATAGTTTCAAAATCTTTCAGTGGATCCCCATTTTACTCAAAGTCATTTGACAACGGTAAAAAGTTCTGCTACTTGAAGTGTGGGCCGCTCAGCAGCAGCACCAGAGGCAACTGGGAACTTGTTTGAGATGCAGCATCTCAGGCCCTACCCTACATCAAGTAGATACGGCTATTCATTTTCACAAGATCCTAGGTGATTAATATGCACTTGCAAGTTTGATAAGCACTGCTCTATGAGATCCCACATGGTCTGGACTCCTATTACTCTTTGGCCTCATCTCCTATCCCTCATTCATCCCCCTGCAATCATACTAGAAGGGTCCACATGTTCTCCTAGACTTGCTCAAACATAGCGGTGTGCTCCTGACTTACGGCTTTCTCACTGAGCATTGCCTCTGCCTGAAATGATCTTCCTCCAGACATCAATATCACTAACTCCCTCACCTCCTTCAAGCCTTTGCCCAAACATTACCTTCTCAAAGAGGCCTACAGACTACCTATTCTAAAATCAATAACTGCCCCTTACCCAAAATTCTTAGTCACCCTTATCTGGCTTCTGTCTTTTATTTCCTTAACCCTTATCACCTACTAACATATGCCATAGTTTACTTATTATGTCTGTTTTTATTATCTGTCTTCCCACTGCCCTCTGCTCTGAATGTTAGCTTCACAAGTAGCTTCACTGATATATCAAGGACCTAAAATTATCCCTGACACATAGCAGGCTCTCAATAAATACTTGTTGAATAAATTAATGGATGTACTAGAGATATTCTGCTGCTTGCCAATTTGGAGATGGATATAAATTTCTGCAACAATCCTCCTGTAATGGTAGGGATTCATCCCCAGATAGAGTACAAAGGTCTGAGTGTGGAAAGAAGTAGATAGGATCCCTCCTAGAGGCAGCCCCAGCAGAAGTAGAGTTTGCCCAGAGAGTTTTCCTTTCCTCTTGGAGAATCCCTGAGGAATTGGAGCAAGGCTGTCATCTTCCTAGAACATGGTCTGCAATAGGCTATTGGGAGCATATGTCTTCAGTTAGTGAAAGGCATGAGCCATGCATAGGACAACTTTTCAATGAGGCTGTCTTGTGTCATTTTGATATATTTTGACTCTGTGGACTAGACTTGGAGCAGAACTAGCAAACAGTGCAATTACCTATCAAAAATACCTTTTCCACTATGCAGTCATTCTTCCAACCCTTCTTCACAGCCAGAGCTGTAATTTGGGTGGCTCTGAAAAGGAAGTCGGAGGTAGAAAGTTACTTTTGGAAAGCAGAAAACCACACCTCAAATTATGGGCAACAGGTTGGCTGCAGAAGGGAACCTTAGACTTGTGAGCTACCGTATTGGATTCTACTTGCACAGTGACCTCCACTGAGCCACGTGGAATGCATGGTTTTTGTATGGGAACAGCACCATCATTTAGAGTGACCTCACAGACCCTGATTTCGGGAGTGCCAGATTCATTTCATAATGCTGTAAGTGGTATTGGCATCCAGTTACCTTCATGTAAACTTAGCTCATTATCACGCTGAGCCACCTGGTACTTCAGTTCAATGCCACAACGTGAGTAGTCAGGCCTCACAACAAACTTAAATGAAATTACGAAAGGATCTTCTGGAATGAAATGGTGTGCATTGTCTGCTTGCTCTCAGATGATCACAGCAGCCACGGGGCACATCAAAGTGACCGTCAACTTACTTTTCAAATGCTATTGATGTTCTAGTTTTGAATTTAACCATTACTGTCAAACTGAGTCTATTTAACAAAAAACCTAATTTACTATCTCATCAATTTGTTGTACCTTCTCAGGGAATAGGAGGAAGACTAGAATACTAACTGTTCAGAACTCCTCCCCACTGCTCTTTTAAGGACAGACAGATCAGGGACAGGAAGGTCCCATCTGCCTGGTAGGGATGCCGTGAATTAGTATGTGTCCTAGAAGTGTGCCCTGGGCTACAGCTCTACCAAGCTAACAAGTGAGGTGCCTCGCCTCACTTCTTTAAAGAAATTAGAAGAAGACATCATTAAAGTGAGAAGTATTGATGAGTCATAATACTTGCTCATGCAAAATAATTGCCAAGTGCCAAAATATTCTCCTAGCAGCTGATCCCGAGTATTGGGTCTTCAGTGAGGCAAGGAGTCCACACGCAGAGGTAGCTGTTCTGAATAATGCATTTTGTTTAATTTCTTTAAAGAAGAAACAATTTTTTAAAATAAACTTTAAGTGCCCAAGAAGAATGAAGGTTTGTCGAGGGATGTGCTGGACTGAAGCAGTCTCCTTGGGTGCACAGCAATGCTTTCTAGAAAACCAGTCTTTTCAAGAGCCAGTGCTACTCTCTAATTTTGTAGCTTTTCAGCTGCACTTCTGGGAAAAGTAATATCTTGGTCCATAGAGTTTTCAGGTCTTTAGCTTTATAATGAATGAGGAATGAACTATTGTCTATTATCCATACATATGCAGAGGAAAGACACTGTCCTAGGCAGTTGTATGGCTGCCCCTGATTCCCTGGCTGCCTGATTTTTCCATTGTGATCACATTGTCAGTTTTTGCTTACCAGGAGCTTTCAAAGTGGGTGTGTTGGAAATTAGATCATAGACTCTCAGATTGGAAGGCAGATGTCTTCGAGGTCAGACAGTCTCACTCTGAAATCCACCTACTTGAAGGACTCTGGCATGACAGCTGAGTTGTTTTTTTTATAGGAAAAACCTATTTGCTCCCTTCCATGCTTTCATTACACACCTATATTGTGGTACAAGGAATGCAGTGAATTCTATTTCGAGATTTCCTTTTTCTTTTTCAGAGGGACCGCAGGACACTGAGAGTAGGAGCAAAATATAGCCTAAAATAACATAAGATGGAGAGGTTTTATGTGTCTGCTACTCTTGTTGTTGTGTATTTGTTTCCTTCTCTCTCCCCCGTCCCCAAAAAACTCTCACCAGGAAATTTTTATCTGGGAGGAGATTCTTCTCCTAACCTTGGAATGACCCTTAGCACTTGTATTTCATGTCACTTCTTTTTTTTTAAAAAAAGAAGAGTGACCTACATCCAATGCCTCTGGGGCCTCACCCAAACCCTCTTTAACCCCTCATCGACTGACCTCTACCCTAACAACTAATAAAACTTCTTTTTTCAGCATCAATAAGTTGGGGAGCTGTCTTTTCTCAATCTTCCAGAAATGTCTTGAAGCCTTCTCCTCCTTAGGCTTCCTGCTTATTTTCCTCACTGAGCCCACCCTGACCTTCTGCTTGTTTTCCAAGCTGGGCAATACCAACTCATTTCCAGAAGCAATTGCCCGAGGAAAGGACCTTGGCTTGCTTCAGCTCTCTTTGACCAGTACTGTCTCCTGAACTTCAGAGGTCCCATTAAATGTTGATAACGGTAGTGAGATGAAGAAAATTACAACTGTCAGGGGTATGGCTATTTATTTATCTTTTAAACTGGAATTACATGTGAATTTGAAAGATATGATTTAGAGCACAGAAGACGAATTTAATTTTTAATAATAAGGGGAAAATAATGAAGACTTAAAGGGACAGAGGGAGTGAGAGGACAAAGTAGAGAAGGAGATATTTAGACTAGAACAGCCCTGGGAGAAGGCTTTGTTTTCTTTATTTTTAAAAAGGTAATGACTAAGCATAAGAAGCTCTTTCACTCATTCTTTTTAGATAAAAAGAACCCAAGAACAGGAACTCAGATGGCAATCAGGGAGTGAATGATAAGTAGTTGTTTACACAGATGACAATCAGAGGGTTAAGGGAAAATCCAATAATCACTAGTTTGTGGAAACCAGGTTTTATGCAGTTAAAAAAAAAAAAAAATCAGGATGGCAAAAATGACTTTCAAAATATGAGACCAGACAGGCCTTAATCAGTGATAAATGGTTGTCCAAAATGCCATTTCTAAAAATCAGGTGCACTGACTTGTCTGGAGACCTCCAAGAGGATGTAGCTTCTGGCCTGAGACTGGACCCAGCCCCTCCCTGCCTTTCACTGTAGCTGCTGTTTTGTTACAAGGGGCAACGAACAATTTATAAGGCTCTAGCTCACTGTGATGGCTTAGTCTGCTACTGCCATTTATATCATATTAGTGCCTGCCCTTTTCCTTCCTTATGGGGAAGTGGCAAGAATGATTGATGCGAAGCCTGTGAAATTCTTTGAGCTTCTTTGGAGAAATACAAGAGTTGTCATTATTATCATCATCACAAATGTTTTCACACTGTGCTTCATGCTAGGACAGACCCTGTTTTCAGTACTGGATTCTCAGCCTATGTTAATCCTTCTTCATGCTACCTACCTTCCAAGGTCTTCCCTAAAGGAGCTTAGAAAAGAGGGAGAAGAGTTTCCTCATTAAACAAGAGCTTTAGGAAAATGTAAACAGAATTGCCACATCTTCCTGTGCCTGTTCATGTGTGATTCTGTGTCTCCATGAAACCTGGGCAGTTCTTACTAGGTAGGGTAATAGAGAAACCAGTGGATGATACAAAATCAGTTTTCCTTGGGTTTTAAAATATAGTTTAAATTTTACTTTAGAGAATAATGCTCTGGGAATTTATTTCACACATAACAAATCCTAATAGTTAAAGAGTGCTATAAGGAAATTGAGACCCAAAGAAGCTAAAGCCCTGGGGCCTCGGCCAGGGGTAGAGTAAGGAGTGGAAACCAGGTCTCCTGGGACACAAACTAGTGCTCCTTTCTTTCTCATTATATCACATGTTCTCAACCTGAGAGGACATAAGATGGACATAACATGCTTTACACCTTTTTACTCACATCTTCGGCAAGATCTATACAATAGAATTTGAGCTACCAAAAGGCTGACTCTAAAAATTTTCCCTCCAATTCCACCTGTCAGAATACAGTACAAAAAACAGCCAGGAGAAGAGATATGCATTTTGTGTTGGTTTCAGACAATTCTTGAAGATAGTTATTTCTGAGACGTATCCCATGAACACCTGTGATCTCAACCATAAACGACAGGGCCTTGAGGGGATGGTGTGAAATAGAGGAGTTGAGGTTGAGGGGTTCAAAGGCCAAATAATGGGATATTACAGTGGAGAATCTAGTGTCAAGTACCAGACTTTTTTTTTTTTTTTTTGCTTTGGGGACTAAAGCAAAGGGAGATGGAAGGTACCAGAAAGGAGCCAGCCTCTAGCAAAGGCAGATGTGCCTGCTGTCTATGCTGGCTGTGGTTTTGAGGCAGAAAAGAGTCTCCAAGGACTGAAGAGAAAACTTGGATTTTGTGTTTCTTGAGCTTTAATTATCCTTCTTCAGGTAGGGTGAGTGAGGTCAGAATCAGGGTTGGGTCAGTGGAAAAGCTGCCTTTTTTCTGTTACTGTACCAGCAGAGAACCACCTCCTCTGGCAGGTTTTGGCTCATAGGTGCCCCACTGACAAGAGCAACTTTGTGCTATTCATAGGGCCACCTTGTGAGTACATGGGTCAATGTGGGCTCATTCAGTTTTGCATTAATGCACGTAGCCTGGCTGGACAGAGGTTGCAGTGCTTTGAGGGCACTTGGAAGAGGAAGAGATGTCAGGAGTGAGGTGCTGGGGGGCAGTTGTGGTGGGGTTACTCTGGGCTCTACAGAAGCTTCAGGCTTCCCCAGATCCTTGTAGAGGAGACCTTTGCCCCCACCTGCTATTGCTCAGGGCCCAGGGCAGTTGCCTTTCTGAGGGTTCATTCTTCTCCTGCCCTGACATTCTAGGAAGTCTCCTCAACTAAAATGTAAAATTTTCAAGGACCTGCTTGCCTTGTATTTACCTTTACCTCCCCTGTGCCTATGGCAGAGCTGGCACATAGCAAGCATCCAACAAATGTTGGTTGAGTAAATGGATGACTCCTTCCACTATCATTGCTTGATACCAGTTTGTCTATTTATTTATCTTTGTCTGCGTTGGGTCTTCATTGCTGCTCATGGGCTTTCTCTAGTAGTGGCGAACAGGGGCTACTCTTCGTTGCAGTGCGTGGGCTTCTCATTGTGGTGGCTTCTCTCGTTGCGGAGCATGGGCTCTAGGCACACGGGCTTCAGTAGTTGTGGCGCAGGCTCAGTAGTTGTGGCTCATGGGCTCAGTAGTTGTGGCGCACGGGCTTAGTTGCTCCACGGCACATGGGATTTTCCTGGACCAGGGCTCAAACCCGTGTCCCCTGCATTGGCAGGCAGATTCTTAACCACTGCACCACCAGGGAAGTCCTGATACCAGTTTAGAAAAAGTCTCCTTTTCTTTGCGTATACCATCACTCCAGATTACAATCTCTTTAGAACACTGGGCAATAATAAATTATTTTGATTTAAAAAGAAAATCCTTCCTCAGGCCTAGAAAACAAATATATCACAAAGATTCATTATCGGGAATGTGCTTTAGTGGGACTATATCCCTTTATCTACCAGTAATCTGACTACATTTGTCCAACTCAGCTCCAAACCACAGGTGGCTGGCACAGTTCTGTGGGCACCTGGTAGACTGTACACAGCATGTCCTATGTAGCTGATGTGAAACCAGGTAAAGCCGTGCACCTGGAGTTTAGAGGGAGTTTCAGAATATTGTGTGCTTTTGAAGAACAATGCAAAATGTTTATAATTATATTTCAAAATCAAGGTATTAGCTTTTTTAAAATACAGAAGCCCATACAGGAAATAGTTTCATCTATGAACTTTATGATATGCTCAGAAATCTCCTGACACTGTGCATTTTTCCCTTGCACCATTTTCCACAATTGTAAATTATGTGTCTTGTTATTATCTGATTTCCCCTTTCAGTCTATAAGCTCCATGTGGTCAGGGGCCTTGCCTGTCTTGTTCCCACTCTGTCTCAAGGGGCAAGCATGGAACTTCAATGCATGTTTGTTAAATGATGAATAAATGAAAAGTTAAGTGGATCAGCACCCTTCCAAAAGTTTTTAATGATATCTCCTCTTGGAGAGGAAGCAAAAGGGGTCTTTATATGGTATGAGTAGTGACTCCAGCAAGTGGCGGTGAAGCTCTCCCACCAGTGACTTTGTGTGGTCTCCTTTGTTCACCACGGGCAGAATTAGGGAAGGAAAGCACATCCATCAGGGTCCCAGCAGGAAACGGATGACAGCTCTCAAACCAGGTAATTAGGGAGAATGTAATGAACCCTTATTAAGGTATGCACAAGTTAAGAGAAACCTCTAAGAGATGATGAGGCCATCTATGCCTAGCAAAGAGAGGAGTCATGGAGCCAACAGTGCTGTAGGAAAAGGCTGTAAAAAGGATATGGCCCTCCGATAGAGGGAAAGAGCAAACCCACCAAAAGGGAGTGGGGATTTGGTATTGGGGAGTGAATATCCCCATCTCACTCCCATCTTCCATCTTCTAATGGTGCCCTTCATTGGCTGAATCCAACTGAAAGCCAGAGGGCACGGGTGCCTGGGAGCCAGAGAGGTCAGTTTCCTAGGACGTGGAACAGGTTGCAGAAAAGTAGGGAGTAGATCTTGAAAGGCAAATGGAATATCCCATAGAGGGCCATGGCAAAGACCACAGGTCTTCTGGAGAGAACTTGTAAATATCTTTCTGGGCTTAAAGAGGAAAACTCAAAACAATAAATTTCAACAACAAAGCAAAGCCCCCATAGTTTGGATTCTGTCTTTCAATATTCTTTCAGTAAACTCTGGTTGAGCATCTTCTCTATACTAGGAGTGTGGGAGCAGCTGTGGACAGAGGAATGAATGGATAAAGCACAGTGCCTACCTTCAGGGGGCTCCCAGTCTAGTGGACAGAACTGTGCTTTAAGCGGACCCAGGTGATCAGTTTGCTGAAAAAGGGCTCTCCCAATTCCAGGCCTCTTCAGTGAGCACTTCCCAGTGGGGTCAACATGAAGCTGTGACTCAAGGCTGGGAAGGGGTCAGGATGGAGCAGGAGAAGACAGGAGGAGTGGCTGGGAAGGAAGGCAGCTTTCCAAGTGGAGGAAATGGAAGGTGCAAAGTCAGGAAGTAAAAGAGAACATGATTCTTTGTGGAACTCTTGAAGTGATGCCCAGACTTAAACAGGATGGCTTGATGATTCTCAGTGTTGGATATTTACTCCACAGCCTGCTCCCAATTTGCTCTTAGGAAGGAGGTAAAGAAGACTTGATGGTTTCACCGCACGTTTAGAAAAGCCTGAATTTTGTGAGCATTCCCTTTTGTGGATCAACCAGAACAGTCCCAGCCACCCCTTTGGTGATGACTGTCATCTCCTCTATGTATAAAAGGAGCCAGAATTTCTGCCTATTATTTTCAGATTGCTTCCTCTGCAGGAAATCGTGTCAATTTATTTGGGCGTTTGTGGTTTCACTGTACTCCCCAAGCCATTACATCACGATGTGGTAACTCAGAACTCCAGTGGCACATTATCAGAGCCGACTATTTCTGGAAGCCAGGAGATAACAAACAAAGCGTCTTCGTTTGGCCTATAAGCATGTTAAACATCCTCAGCAGAGGACAGCAGAATACAAATATGCCTTCCTCCTGACTTTTATCAAGGAGAGGCGAGAGATGTGGGATGGATATAAATTATGTGCTTTGCACAGCGCAGGATCTATCATAAAATCTATTGCCACCGATACACACTGGCATCAGCGTATAATTTAGTGACAGTTTTGTGCATTATGTCTCCTCGCTGACAAGACTGCTGCACGGTGAAATGTTGCCGTATCGAGGTATGGACGGAACTGCCTAAAGATTTAAGCCATTTTATTCCATCCTGAATTAACGTGCTCAGCCTAATCCTCATCTCCCTGGGAGACTGCAAATGGTGCGGGAGGATGAGCAGAGTTTTCCTGCAGGTGGCTGGGGCCTGTGTTTCCACCTGCCTGCATACCATTCCCCCCTTGTGAGGCTGCTGATTGAAACTTACTCAAAGATTACTTTGGTAATAATTTGAGCCTTATCAGGGAAAAAAACACAACAAATTAATGAGGTTTCTGCCGATAAAAAAAATATATAAAGGGCTTACTTTCCTAAAGATGCCTGATACCATGGATAAATCATAGACAAATAGAAAGCTTGCTGTAGTTTATGCCTAATTATAAGTGACTTAATATCAAGTCAGACCCAAAAGATGCAGGGGTGTGATCATTCTGAAACCTAATTAGTTAGAGGGAGACAGTACTACAGTATAAAGATTTTCATTAATGCAAGGAAGCCTCTTCTCCACTCATATTTAGCATTACCCCCGTGGCAAATAAGGAAATTTATCTTCCTGAGTAGATGGATTGGGCTCAGTCTACTGAAGGGTATTGCTTAATAATTGCTTTATTGGACTAGGCCAAGGCAGCAAATGTTAGGGCCTTTCCTGGGACCAGTGATACCAGAAGCTGTCTTAGTCATTTCAGGCTGCTATAGGAGAATACCATAGCCTGGGTGGCTTAAACAACAGACATTTATTTTTCACAGTTCTGGAGGCTGGAAATCCAAGATCAGGATGCCAGCACGGTCAGATTATCGGTAAAAGCTCTCTTCCTGGTTGCTCGAGGCTGTCTTCTTATTGTGTCCTCACCTAGTGGAGAGAGAGAGAGCTCAAGTCTCTTTCTCTTCTAATTCCATCATGGAGGCTCCCCCTTTATGATCTCATCCAAACCTAATTACCTCCCTAAGGCCCCACCTCCTTATATCCCATTGGTGTTAAGGTTGCTAAGATGACCTTTGGGGAAGATAAACATGCAGTCTATCACAGAAGGCAAGTATGTCTACCAAGAACCAGGTAGAACATGAGCATGATAATGAGATGACAAGGTATTTGCTCATGACAATGTTAATGGACCAAATTTAGTAACAGTCATGGTAACCTGAGCATCTCTCCAGGCTGTTCTCTTTGTAGAGTGGGGCTGGCTGTGTAAGAAATGGGCTCCCTTTTGCTCCTCTCTTTTCATGGTCACAGAGTGTCCCTGCTTCTGCTGACTACAGTGTCTTCACCTGTCATCCTTCCATGTGGCTTTACCTCCAGCCACTAATTCTCTCTCTGCCCTTCCCCACTTAGGTGATAGGATAGGTGAGAATGGTTGATTTAAGGAGACAGAGAAGATAAAAAATGATTGCCTCTAAGATAGCAGAAATAAGAGATTTATACTTGTCTGAGCATAGCCTCAAGTCACCATGGGCCTTTTATGTAAACATAGCTGTGGTCCTCATGTTTTTGCAAACAACTGCTTCATAAATGAGATCTTAAAAGGTGCTACAAAGCTTTCAGGTCAAAGCAGGGAGGGACCTCAGCTACATAGTTGGTTACCTGAAGAAAGTCTTCAGAGCTTCTTGGACTTTGCAAATTCTTCTGCCACCTGAGTAAGTAACCCTTCCATTTCCTTGCTTTCTTGGTGTCTTCATGCTCTCCCCTTTCTCTTTTATCAATTCTTGCTTTTCAGAGTGGATTTTAAAAACTCATCCAAAAAGAGGGGTCAGAAGTTGAAAATAAGTATTATCATTTTAACAGGGAACCTCACTTCCAAAATAATTGCTTTCTACTACTCCTCTGCTAGAGGAGGTTAAGAAAGGGCCTTGAATTAGCTGGAGCCTGATTTAATATGCTGTCAGACCTCTGACCCCACTGAAAAATCCTGTAATTCTTCCTGTACAATTTCAGCTTCCAACAGGGTAGTAGAGGCAAAAGAGCCTCACAGGGGTCTCTGAAATCAGATAGGCAGCTTCCTCTGTCATTTACTCTTATAGTCATTTAAAAGAGGCTTTAAAAGACAAACAACAACAACAGCAAAACAGTCCAGTGAGGTGGAAGAGGGGAGGAAGCAGACCACCTACTATAGAAGTTCTCTGCATTTATGGGGGGAAAAGCCTCTCAGATAAAACACCCACCTTTTCTTTGTTGTGCTGTAGAATTTCAGCAAGCAATGCAGTAAGAAAGAAATTTTGTGCTTTCAAACTACAGTTTGGGCTCTTCACCAAAGTCAGTCTTTGGCATCTTTTTACCTCCAATATCTGTACCTTAATTCTTTATTTCCATTCTTGTTGCTTCCCTCTCTGCTACCAGCTGGCAGCCCATTCCTACAGGACTTTGCCCTCAACCAGCTGCCACATACATTTTCCTCATTCTGAACTACTGAGGGCCTATGACCATCCTTCTTAAAACTGTTTGCCTTTTATTAGGGAATTTGAAAAAGACCTCAAAACTTTCAATCATGTAATATAATTGAGAAAAAGAATGCTGAAGGGGGGGAACTTTTTGAGGGCCGGAGTCCAGAGCAACATCTCTAAAAATGTTCCGTGTAAGCGAATATCTATTCATAAAAGACTAGCTTTGAGGTAGGCTGTGGCTAGAGGAGCACTGCTGGGGACCTGACTCTTATTAATAATCCTCCTCAAGGACCGTCCTTATTCACATGAAAGTGTCTAGCCAATCCTTTGGAGATATGGCCAATATTCAGCAATGCCCATTAGAATGTGATGAACATTTTAATTTCGAACCCATAATCAGTAGATAGTATTATGATTATGGCAGTGGGCAACCAGCTGTCCTGGCCTGCTACAATTGTTTTTTGTTTGTTTGTTTGGAGTTTGGGTTTTGGTGGTGGTAGTGGTGTTTGGCACCAAAATGGAACTAGCGATTCTTAAGTGGACTGTCCTTCATTTACTCAGTGTCGCTCAGGACTTTGCTTAAGGCTGGCTTCTGACAGGAATTATCCCCAAGACAGGAATGTTTGCCAAGTACTTTAAAGTCCTGTCAGATTGAGTGGGTGCAAATGGGGCCTGAACTGTGATGATTGGGCTTTTCTAATAAAAAACCAGAAACAAATGAAATGGTCCACTCCCCAAAAATAATGCTCTAATTTTCAAACTGGCAAGTGACACACTGAATATATACATTTGCTAAGAAGAAATTTTGAAAAGAATAAAGAATAAATGTTTTGTTTATATTATACAAATGTTTTTAAAATGTATGAATGGGAGTTCCCTGGTGGTCCGGTGGTTAGGACTCGGCCCTTTCACTGGTGTGGCCCCAGGTTCAATCCCTGGTCGAGGAATTAAGATCCCACAAGCCACTCAGTGTGGCCAAAAAAAAAAATGTATGAGTATCTTGGATACATATTTTGGCAAAAGGGTATTCTGACCAATAATTGTATGGAAATGCCAAAAAAAAAATTGTGATACCACATGTAGATTGTTCTGGAGTTTGTTATAGATCTAGTTCCAAAGGAGAACAAGAAAACCAACCTCTCAAAGGCTTTCTGTGAAAGTAATTGATGAAAGGTGTTCTTGTATAGGTGTGTTTTTGTGTTGGGTTTCTTTTCCTAGAGAAAATAAAATGTTTTATTGAGTTCACAGCACAAAATGAGGAAGGCAATTTTGTATGCCAATCTTATAAAACTCATAGCCTTACTTTATTTCCCCACGACGTTTGTTCCCTTTAGGCATTCTGAACAGTGGGAGAAAAAAAAGAAAGAAACTAAATGTATATTCCTCTTTAGATGCTTCCAGAAGAAAGGGAAAAAATAAACTGGAAAGTGCATGTGGATTTATTTCATGAAAATTTCTGTAAAATAATCCACTGTTGAAACTGCTAACAGCTGTTTTTTCCCACTCTATAACCCCCAGCAGGTAGGAAGATCCCCTGCAGATTTCAGGAGATTGCATGTCAGTGTAGTAAAGCACAATTCTTTATTATTATTTTTTTAAGACCAGATTTCCAGTATTCCTTCAACAGGGAAAGTTCCTGTGCTGTGTAACTGTTTCCTAGTAGACAAAGGTAGCATCATGTTATTGCCAGCCAAACTCTGGGTGGGAGGATCAGCCCTTCAACTCTCATGCTTGACTGCCCCCAGAACAAAGCCGAGAAAAGTGGAAGGCATCTGGTTGATGTAATCCTGAGTCTCTGTTTTAAACTTTAATGTGGACACTGCATTCATTTTCAACTGAGTAAGGGCAACGCATCTTCAGCTCTCCCCATACTCTTTCACTATATTAAAGATTAGACGTGTAACCAATGTCCATGTATTTTTAGTTTTGTTTTTACTTAGGTAATAACTAAGGAGAGAATTCCCAAGAAGAAAGTCCCCCATATCTAGATCTTTCTCATCACTCCATGCCTTATAAGGTTAGGTTGTCCAGTCCTTCTCTTAAGGTAACTTAGAGTACAGTCCTCAAACTTGAGTAAAAGGAGTGCAACTTGGAGAATGCTGGAAAATTGAAAAGGTTGTCTGTGGAACCATTTAACTGTGTCTTACCTTTATCATTTAATTCCCCTCCATCCCTCTCAGTTGGACAGCATTTTAGGAGACATTTGATTTTAAACCTCATCTGTAACTGTGGGATGAAGGAATATTTTGCTCTCTAGGGTGTAGCTCTTACATGCATGATCCAAGAAGGCCAGCCACCATGTAGCAGGATGGAGGACGGGAAAAACGCCTCCTCTAAGGTGGCACTACAGGGGTTTGAGGTACCATTTCCTCTCTTATCCCATTGGCTGGACCTAGGCAACATCTAGCTGCAAGGGAGGCTGGGAAATGTAGTCTGTATACTGGGTGTCTATGTGCCCAGCTAATAATTCTATTTTATGCAACAAGGAAAAGGAGATGTTGCTTAACAAGACTTGAATTGGCAGGGGAGACTTGGAGGTGGGAGGGTAGGAGAAGGTAGGCTTCAAAATAGGCTGTCATCTACTTACCTAAGGCTAACTCATTTGCTTTCAGAAAAGAGGTTCCTATTCTCCTGGGTCTTTCCCTATTTTAGCCCTAAGTCTCTCTAGCACTAAAAAAAAAAGGTCAACCTTACTTTGAGGCATATTTTTTCCTTTTCTTAACTTATTTTCTCAATCTTTAACTAATGATGTCTTCAGTAGCCTTATTTGGCAAGAGGTTTTTGTTCTGCAAATGAGACTTATTGGTATAAGCCTTTTGAAAATGGTAGGGTTTAGGGAAGAATATCATATTTATTTTTCAAAGCCTATGTTTTTCTTAATCTTTATTTTATTTCATGTGAAGGGGTGATTGCTCCATCAATTTGCTGCGAGTTTGGAAGACCGTGTTCCAGGAAGATATTTAAAGCTTCACATATTTTGTCTTCATTCTTTGGGTGATAGTCTGAAATGCAGCTTCCACTACAAGTGGTGAATCGATTGCAAGCTTACAAAGCTCCGTAGGGAGGAGGAGAGAGCTTCCACAGCCCTGCTAGGCTGTCAAGACAGAAGCAAAGGGATCACATATCTTATTTTTTCCCATGCGTTTGGACCAAGACGATGCCCCTTGGTTGATCCTCTCAGGCCCTGAATCACGTGGCAAAATAGGAGAAGCTGTCTGCCATGACAGCACACACCCCAGGAGCAGAAGAAGGGAAATTCCAGTTCAATAGAATCTCCTTTAGGAAAGGTGGACTTCATATTTTTAAAATCTTCCCTGCATTCTTCCCTTTCATGACAAATTCCTTTAGACAGAACATCTAACTTGTGAGTGATCCGAAGGGACTTGAACAAATGCATTAACATGTTTCATTCTGAATGCCAAATGCCCTAATTTAAAACAACAAAATTAGACACTTCATCATTAGCCAATGATCCCCTAAACTGGGCCATTTGTATGAAAGTCTGTTGTCATATACAGTGTACACCTGAACTCAAACTCTTCTGCTCCTTTAAAAAGATTCTCTAGGATTTTTTTTTTAACATCTTTATTGGAGTATAATTGCTTTACAATGGTGTGTTAGTTTCTGCTTTATAAAAGTGAATCAGTTATACATATACATATGTTCCCATATCTCTTCCCTCTTGTATCTCCCTCCCTCCCACCCTCCCTATCCCACCCCTCTAGGTGGTCAGAAAGCACAGAGCTGATCTCCCTGTGCTACGCGGTTGCTTCCCACTAGCTATCTATTTTACGTTTGGTAGTGTATATATGTCCATGCCACTCTCTCACTTTGTCACATCTTACCCTTCCCCCTCCCCATACCCTCAAGTCCATTCTCTAGTAGGTCTGTGTCTCTAGGATTATTTTTGATGCAGTTAGATTGTTAGTTTATATAATTAAGATCACAAGACATTTAAAGAGACCTCAGTTGGATTTTGAATACACTGTGTGTACTTAAGGGCATTTCTAAATGTCACAAGTCAGAAGTGATATTTTTAAGATCCATTTTCCCAAAATATAAATTTGAACTTAAATCATCTGCATTTACAGGAGCTATCGAGAGAAAGTCGTGTGGCTCAGTAGTGATGATGGTAAAGCTGGAAGACAGGGAAGCTTGAGTTGAGTCCTGCCACTGCTACTCATTAGCTGGATGATTTTGGAGGATGTTATGAAACCTCTCATAACCTTGGTTTCCTTACCTATAAGATAGGGTTAATGAATGATGCTTACTCCATATGACTGTTAACAGAGTTAAATAATTCAAGTTAGGAACTTAGCACACTATCTGGCCAAGGTAAGTATTCAATAATTGTACATTACTATTGGTATAATTATTTTACTTCATACATTTTACATATAACAACAAACTTATACAAAAAATTGAAAATAAGCAAAAATGAATCATGACAGTCTCTCCAATTTGCCTTTATACAACTGAAACAAAATCTAAGTGAAAATAAAAATAGGTCAAAGATGTGTACTGTTTATATGTATATGAAAAGTTTCCTACCAAATTAGACTCTGGTGAAGAAATCTATGTATTGTCAATTTGCTATAAATACCCATATAGCAAATAGACACTTTAAAATTATATGTGCAAAATATACGCCTGGCATTGATTGTGATTTGAAGCATACAGAAAACTAGGATTCCAACAGGAAATCCTCATGATAACCTCATTTCTGCTCCTTGCCTCCATATGCATAGATACATTATATTTGGGCTTTCATTACACGACCACACACACTGAACTCTGTAACATAGTTCTGACCAAAATTATCACGTATTAGAAAGGAGCTGCACGTTGGGAAGATTCTATTTTAACTAGCATTTTATATCATTGCGTATATTCTCAGGCAAAAGGACTATGGATATGTGCATATGTATTTGTGATGATCTCCTTTTTGCCAAATGAATCTAACAGTTGAGCCAGTGCTTCCTCCCCGGATGTTCTTTAGAACAAGAATTGATGAGGGTAGATGGGAACAGGACTAGCCTTTACCCAGACTCATCCCCTCTAGGGGGTCAGTGTCAGGACAAAATGGAGTGTTGGAAATCGATGGAAGGGAAGGCTCTGGCTGGTTACAGCCTGCCTCCCCAGCCGTCATTACTTTTTCACATTCCAAAAGAGCTACCAGTTGGATGCCATGTTGCTGTGTACTGGTGTGTGTGTGTGTGTGTGTGTGTGTTCACGTGGGGTGGTGGGGAGGGCAGTTCTGGGAAACACCCAGTGGACTAATAGAATGTTCCTTGTGGTAGAATGATACCCATACTCTCCTCTCCACCCTGTACACCCCAGCCTCACTCCCAGCGCTTCACCCCCACCACCTCCGGCAAGATCCTGGAGAACTTTTTCAGGCATCAGCGTGAAATCCAATCACGGTCCAGAAAGGTTTTCTTGTACTGGGCATTAATATATTTTAATGCTCTGAAAATTAGCCTGTCTTAGTTGAGTAGTGTTTTTCTCAAGCAAAGCAATTTTTAGAAAACCTACCCCTGGAAAAAAAATGTCAATGAATAAAGGCATTAATTAAGAGGCTACAGTAAAGTCTCATAAAATCCAACTTCATGAAGTCTGACTGTCTTGCTCCCTCTCTCTCTGGCTTTGCACTGTCATTCACCTGTGTTGTACATTTGCTCTGTTCTTCTCACTGCACACTGACTTTTTACTAAGGCTCTTAGTTCCGGCTCTTCATCACTTTGGCTTTCATGAAGCTCTGAGTTGTTATGGCACTGATTCTGGCCCCAAACCTTTATCAAATGTCAGAGTTTAACCCTCCCTTGTTATTCTGGATCTCTCAGTTCAAATTCTTAAGAGGGAATGTTTAACTGGTGGCTGGTCAGTGAGTGGATTGAGTCTTCCTGGGTCTCTTATGCACTCCTGGCCTAATCAGCAGGAGTTGGTAGACATCCTGTGGAGAAGTGCCCTTCAAGGCTATTATCTATGGCAGGTTAATCAAGAAGGGGAAGTTGAATATGCCTGACAAATTGACTCAGTATCTTGATTTCACTCTAATCTTCTATTAAGCCGAACATTTCAAATCTCAACACTACTGGATAGCAGAAAATTTATTCTCTGTACGTTTCAGTGTTCTCATTGCTCATTTCAGTTGGCATGGGTATAAAGTGAAGTGTATATCATTCTGCACAATGACATTCCAATTTGATCATTTAATAACAATCGATACTGATGATGATGATGATAATGATGAGATTGCTAAGCCTGAGGAAGAATTGGCCCATCTTATATGTCACATTCACAAGTAAAATAGAAAAAAATTGTCCTCAGATGTCACTAATATTTTATGTGCTACCACTGGTAACCCACAGAATGACTGTAATAAAATTGAGAAGCCCTTGGTATCTAAAATTTTTATTCCTGAGATAATGTATTTTCTTTCCCTATCTGCCTAATAGATCTGTAGATGATAAGAAATTATAATGATCACTTGGTTGAAAATTTGCAAAAAGGAAATGTGAATCTACCTCAGGAGGTATAAATATAAACCAATAAACCCAACAAAAAAGTATTGCAAGGCAGCAGAGAGCCTGTACTCTCTTCTAGAAATTGTTAAAATGACCTTTAAAATATTTCTTTAAAAAAACCTGAAAACACGGGTGACAGTAAATTGATCACAGGATTTATTTGTAAAACATATCATGGAGATTATTAAATTACTATTTATGGCTATTTCATCTTTGGAAATATAGAGAGTATAATAGTCAGCAGAAAGTTTTCAATTGGTCATTTTCGTTAAGGCTCAAAATAAAATCTGTAGATTTGCTCTCTGTAGGGTGTGTAGGAAGTACAGGAAGTGACGACACAGAGATTTGACAGTTCACTGAGCTGAGATGGGCTATAAGGGGTGGATGGCTTCCTGAGGGGGTGAGGGCTATTACTTCTGCCAAAGCTGCACCCCCTTGACTTTGCCCACACCCAACCATTATATTCTATTTGTGGGAGGACAGGGAGTCAACTGGAAAAAGAATATGCAGAGAAAATTTTTTTGGCTTTTTAAATAGATGGGGGATGGATGGAACTTGTTTACTGAGTTTAACATAGAAGCCAAAACTGGGATGTCACATAGGCCTGTGAACTCAGACTGAATGTTCTTTGATTGCTCTAATTTGATAAAAGACTCAAAATTCAAAATGGTAGAACTGTGTCAGATTTGCAAGTAATGTCAGTGCTTTTAAAAGTTTTACTGGAAAATGTTACTGAGATGTTAACTTTTACTGCAATGCAAAGACATAGAGGCATGAATTTGATATTAAATCATCACGTATGAAATCAGTCCAAAGTTATATAGTTATTTGTGGCAGAGATTGTCAGGGTGCTGCTTATTGCTTGGAAAGGGAGCTGGGCAGGGAGAAGAATGGGGAAATATGCTAAACATGTGCCCACCTATAGGATATCACTAGCAAAAATGCATCTAAGCCAACAACTATTTATTCCTTAGAGCTAAATACTAAAGCAGCCTAATAATATAATTTTCTTTAAAAAGAAATAGAATGTTATTAAGCTAATATAATTATATTAAGTATACGTTAATGTGTTGACTGTCATAAACAAGTCGTTTGGGCTGACAATATCCACTGTTGAAGAAACCATGTAATGTTTCTGAATCTTTCTGATTCTTAAAGAAGATTCCCATGTGGAAAGGTTAGTTTTTCACCCAGCATGAATTTTTGCCCTATCACACTCCTACTTACCTGCAAACACATACACAATTCCTTTTATATTATTTCTACCACAATACTGTTTCTTCCGTATCTCCCCTGGCTGTACCAATAAAAAACCCATTTTCCATTTGCATATTACAGATCTACCACTTTGTTCTATATGTGGACATTAACTTAAGCATAATAAATGTAAATGTAGCTATATGTAGTATTAAACTCAAGGAAAACTAGAAATGAACTTGTTAAGGAAAAGAACAGCTAAGGGAGAAAATCATTCAACACCATGTAATTGAGTCAGGCAACTGAGAGGGATGAGAGAAAAAAAATGTGACAGGAAACCAGCTAGATGAAAGGGAACAGCCTTTCAGAAAATTAGTAATAGAACCTGAGATAACTTCTCTGAGGGGTTGAACTAATGTGTATGTGATATTTACATAGTATCAGGTACTATTTTAGGTTCTTTTATATGTATTACTTATTAAATTCTAAGCCCCATGCAGTAGTTATGAGTGTTACCCCATTCCACAGATAAGAACATGGAGGCAGACAGAGGTCAAGGAACTTGCTCAAGGTCACTGGCTAGGAAGAAGCAGAGATGGGATATGGACTGAGTCAGTTTGCTTCAAAGTTCATGCTATTAACTACTATACTCTACAGCCCCTAATCCTTGTTCCTAAAATGAGCAGAGGATCTAGTGATTCTAGGAAACCATTCTATTAAAATTCAACAAATGCTTTTTAAGCACCTACTATGCGTAAATGCTAGGTACCTTGGGGGAATAAACAATAAATGAGGCCGCTACTCTAAAGGGAGTTAAGACAACTATAGCCACCACTAGAATACTAGGTAGAATGTGACATAAATTTAAAAAAAGAAGACACTGATGAATGAATGGTATGGGAGTTCTCAAAGGAGAGCAATTAGTTAGTAGGGGTTAAGGGATGTGGGTAGACCGGAGAGGGTGTGAAGATAAACCTCATGAAGGGGACATTTAGAAGGTAAATTGGATTTAGATAATGTGAAGTTTGAATGAATATTCAGGTAACGGAAAAACACAGTTAGAAAAATTGGGTTGGATACAGGGAACAGCAGGTTGTTTGTTAACCTGTGTTGTCTTCATGAGGAGAAGCGGGCAGTGAGGCAGGAAAGGTAGATTAGGTTCAGGCCATGAGGGACCTTGAATGTCTTACTAGAGTATTTAGATTTTATTTGGTTGGGGACTATGAAAAAAATTTCAACTATGCTTCGGGAAGATTAATCCATTATTGAAGATTAATCCATTATTGAGAATGGCATGGTTACTTAAAATGTTGATGTTTAGGGTGGATAAAGCTGCTCATTTGTGTTCAGTTCCATGTAACAATCATTTATCTAGAACCTCCTAGGAACATGGATTTGTGGTAGGTTTGTGGAATACAGAGATAAAGAAGATATTATCCCTGACTTCGAGGAGCTACTTACAGGTTGTGCAAAGTCCAAGGGGAATGAGATATTAATTCTGATGGGGGCGCAGTGAAAGCTTGTGCAGGATTAACTTGTGAGGAGTCTGATCTGTCTCTCTTAGCCAATGCAAGCTCAGTCACAGTCGTCAAATTGTACAGTTGGCTTCCAGCTCAGACCGAATGACATGCTATCACTGAGGGACAATTTGGAAGAATTACTAAGGGTGAACAAATCAGTAATGATGTCCATGCCTTCACACAGAGGGTGCGTCTCATTATTGGTCAGGATGTATTTTCCAAGATAAATATTTATTATGAATATTGAGGAAAAATGCAGTCAAAAACAAAACAGCTGTTCCACATCCATTATAATTAGGCCAATCAGAATGTATTTAGGTCACTAACAATAAAATCCACAATTTCCATTGACTATGTTATTCTACAAAGCACAAGTCGTGGAGAAACCTGGCAAGATGGAAAAGCCAATAAAGTTACCCAACTCAGATGAGCCATCTCTAAATACTTAAGGTATAATCTCCCCATTTACAAGCACTGAATGCTTTTTAAAACTTCCTATTGGGGACTTCCCTAGCGGTCCAGTGGTTAAGAATTTGCCCTCCAATACAGAGGGTACAGGTTCAAACCCTGGTCAGGGAGCTAAGATCCCACATGCCTCGTGGCCAAAAGAAAAAAAAACAAAAAAACAAAAAAAACCCCCATAAAACAGAAGCAATATTGTAACAAATTCAATAGACTTTAAAAATGGTCCACATCAAAAAAAAACTTAAAAAAATCCTTCCTATTGCTTTATTTTATAAAATATTTACTTTTTCTAATAATTATATATCTATTTTGTATCCCCCAGATCTAAACAGGAAATTCTTTGGAACCATTTTGATTTCATTATCAAATATCTTCGTTGCTATATTATAAAGAGTAAAAGTAATTCAAATTGTCTGAGGTAAGGAGTCTTCATGACACATTTATATAACAGTGCATGAAAGCATTTAATTAAGAAAACATCAGAGTGATGCATCTATAAGCATTTAGATACAAAAGTCAGAAAGGATCAATTTGTATAAGAAGCATCTTATAAGAGTAGAGCCTGTGACAGGGAATGCTGGTTACCACAATCGCATGGAGGTGGTATATAATTTAGAAAATCACAATAAAGATGAATTAAGTATATATTTTGAAAGAGACAAAAACAAACATTCTTATTTTCATAACACAAATAATAGAGAATAAAGCTTGACAAATATATCATGGCTAGTAGGGATGGGTTTAAACAGATTATAAAACAAGAAAGTATACCTAAAGAAAAAATACAATGTGTATGGGTTAAGAAGATAGGGAAGGATGTTCTTGGGTCAGGAAACATGGCAAATACAAAGTACAAGGTAGAAGGTAGAAATTAGTCCAGCATGAGAGGGAGGCAGTGGGGAGATTAACTAGGCTAGGCAAAGCATTTAGACTAGATGCTTTAAGGTATTGGGAGCATTATAAGTTCTTAAAAAGGAGAAAGTCATGTTTAAAATTTAATTTATGGAATATTAAACAGATGTTTTTAGAATGTATTGAGGAGAAGAAAGCCCCGGAGTCTGGGAGAACAGACTAAAGGCTCTGCCATGTGTCAGTCTTGAAGCCTTGTGGGCCTGGGCCAGGATGTTGGCAGTTAGAATGAGAAGATGGGGTGAACTTGAGAGTCATCTCAAAGTCATGGGACTTGGTGATAGACTGGCTATGGAGGTGCCAGGATGGAAGCAGTCAAGGATGACCTAAACATGCCTCAAGGGTTTCTACCTTTGTGTCTGGGACAGTGCATGGCCATTAACAGAAGTGAGGCTGCTGGGCTGGAGATTCTGTAGAGAGGGGAGAATGTGTAGTTTATATTTAGATGTGGGGAGTTACAGTTGACAACAGATTACCCAGATTTGAAACATGAGGCTGTAAGTAGTGCAGGAAAGCAGTCGGGGCTGGAGGAGTAGGTTTGAAAGTCAACAATATGGATGTGATCATGAAATGTACTCTTCGTGGGGGTGATTCAGGAAGAAGCCAGGATGAACGACCAAAGCTTGAGAGCGCATACAAAATTGGGGCCCACGTAGGGAGACTGAGGAGATGTGGTCAGAGAGGTAAAAAGATAAGCATAATGAGATATTTTCTCAAAAACTCTAGTAATTTGATAGAACCGTATATTTTCTGATTACTCAAGACCTAGAAGATTCTGAATGTAGTCAATAGTTTAAACTTCTACTTCCTAATTTCTTTTTCCATCCAGACCCCTCCTGATTCTCATTTTGCTACACATCCATCTCTGTTATGGTCCCTTCTCTTTTATGAATCCTAGCCTATTACTATCACCATCTCCTGTCTACTCACCACCACAAAACCTGTATGGTCTGGAGATCTAGATGTGGAAGTCAATTGTGAGAAGTTCTATCAACCGTACTTTATGTGCCTTAACCCCATCTTTCCTCTTCCTCTCCTTTTGTTTCCTCTTCTGTTCTTCCATGTTTCTCTGTATATTGCCTGTTATTTTCCCACTTGTCCTGAGCCCTTAGCCCTTTATGCCAGTCTTCTTAACCCTCCTCGGCTTTCTACAATACATTAACTGAAATTTGTTGTCACTTACTTCCTGTTTAGATCAAATCTGTTGTATACTTTCATCAAATCATATTTCTCTCCTTGGAAGCACCTGCTACAGATGAAATTTTTTAGTATGATTATCTGAATACCATGATTTCTTCCATTTGCTCCTGAGTTACCTGGGGGCAGAGAACGTGTAGGCTCATAATGTGTCTCCCACGTCTAACACAGTGACTGAGCTATAAATATTTACCAGAAAAAAAGTGTGAGGAACTTGGGAGTTGTCACAATGGGGTTAGAGGCTTTAGCCATATGTCTCACCTTCCACTCTAATTCCCATAAGACCCAGAAGCAGATCAGGCAAGTTGAGGGCTAGCAGAGCCCAGGTACTCTATAGCGCTTTAAGTTAAAAATTCAAGCCGAGACCTAGTAGTAAACTTGAATTGTATCAACTTTAGAAAAGAAAGCCAACAGCTTAGCAAAGATATCTTGTTAGAGTCAAACTAATTATCTGTACCAGAATCCACTGGTCTGTTGATTGGTGTGTGGAATGAGCACAATAGCTATTGACACATCATAATATATGAGAGGATGATTGTTTAAAACAGTAATGAATAGGCTTAAGTCAGGCAAACTTTAATGTTCTAATAAAGAAGTCCTTTTTTATTGAGCTTAATAACAAATAACCTTTTCAGGATTTTCTAATTGTCGTAAAATCTACTAAAATTATTATTTGGTGTCAGTGCACTGATGTACGGCAAAATGTTAGCAAAAAAAGAAATTTAGAAAACTTAATCATTTAAAGAGAAAGAAAGCCACAGACACACCTTTAACAACCATGCAGACAATGTAAACCCAAAGGAAGAAAAGAAATAATTTCCCTGGTATCAAGAAGATCTACTTAGAGCTCATGGGATAAAATTAAGAAAAGGGACATTGAGCTAACAATCCTGAAAAACCCTCTTCTTACTGAAAATGTTCAAGCTGTGACTTAAGCTTCAGGGAAATTGATAACCATGCCTTTCTTGGACAAGGTGTTAGAAAGCATATTGCAAGAAATATCCTGCTTTGCTACATGTTATGATCTAGCCAGATAATTTAGAATGTAAAAGTTTTATTTCAGTGTTTCCTATATTATGATATGCTTGTCATCACCTGGTACTGCCATTGAAATTTCTACTAACATCTGCTTACAACTATGTCACTAGCTACCACATACCATGGTGACAATTAAAACATTGTAAATTTATTCTCAAAAGAAACGGGCTCACATAATCAAGAGATTAATAATATTATAATAATATAATTTTTAACACCTCTGAGACAAAGGCCATTCACCATGTAATGCTGGGCTCAGTTTTACACCAAGGAATTAAATATATAAACAGGAGCAAAGACAAGAAATACATCTGTTGATTATGTGTGCTTAGCACTGTTGAAAACACAGATACAACTGCAGAGAAGTGTAGCCAAAAAGATAACGGACAGAAAACATGGGTCCAGGTCTGATCCAGGAGGCAGTGGATCAGGGCCCTTCAACTTGGGTTGTTATCAAGTTGCATTTCATGGGCAATGCATTGATCCTGTTAGTACCTGTTTTCTCATCTGTAAAAAGGGGTGATGCCAGCTTCCCTAGTTTTATAAAATGCATGAGAAGGCACTTTGGAGAGTCTGAAGGGCTCTGCTGATGTAAGAGATGAGTAGGAGCTTGATCCCAAAAGCTTTTACATTAGCGGTGTAATGTGTTTTTCTTAATTTTTTTAATCTGGATGTGTCTGGTGCTCTGGGAATTCACAACACTTCAAGCCATATAATGAAACCACACTGTGAATACCTACTTAATTTATAGTAGGTGCTAATTCTTAATAAGAACTTTAAAACATGGTTTCTTGTGAATAAAAAATAACTCAAAGAATCTATGCACATATAAGTGAGATTTGCCCGTAGCTTAGGAAGATCCACTTTAAATAGGATCTAAATAAAACATTTGGAAACTCGATTTCCAGGTTTCTGTGGTGAGTGACTGATAAATGTGAGATAATATTTCAAAATTAGAAAAGCATCCTTTGCCACTAACAGACAAGTTAGTTATTCCATGAACTTGAATTAAAAAAACAATCATTCATTCATCCGTCCATTCATTTATTCTGTCATCCATTGAATCTCTCAATTTGTTCAGTAAATGGATAGTGAGTGTTTGGTAGCTGCTGGCGCTGGTCATGGAAGCAGGCTGCACTCAGCCATCATGCCCCAGCACAGATGAACTAGGCATGTGTCGCTGATGTCCTAATTGGTAAATGCCCCTATATCACTTCCGAATACAAGCATAAAAAGGCAAGGCTCTGGCCCCAGGGAGTGTTCCATCTCATTGAAAGGCAAGATGATCAATCCTATGATGAAGTAATTCACACTATCCTCAGGAAGAACAGAGAAAAAGAGGTGTAGGGCTGCCCTGGGGAAGTTAAAGAAGGCTTCAAAAGGAAGGTCACAGTGAATGGGAAGGACAAATGGAACATCCCAGACAGAAATGGAGAGCATATTCCAGACAGAGGGAAAAGCTTTTAGAGCGGAGAAGTGTGAGCTAAATGTGGAGCGTTGCAAAAACAAGTGTTCCTTATTGGCTGAGAAGAAAACTGCTGGAGTAGAGTGCAGGAGATAAGACTGAAAAGGAAGAAAAATCAAATGGAAATTACAAGGTTTATGACAAAGATAAAGGGGAACGATGAAAGAATTTTAATGACACGATCACATTTGTGATGAGCCATAGGCAAGGATGCTGTGTGTAAGAGATGCAGACCCTTCCCTCATGGAGCTTTCTGAAGTTTGGACATGATAAAGCATTCATGTGCAACGTACTAAAGAAAATTGCAAATGAGAAATATTCAAGTGTATGGTTCTCTAAGTGTCATTAGGTGGACTAAAGATGGACTGAAAGTTTTCTAGAAAGATACGTTAACTCCAGTACACTAAAAAGTCAACAAGGGAATTTGACCCCCATAACTTCTAAAAGTGTTCCTATGAAGACCATGTGAACATAAACAATTATCCAAAGAATTTGAGATGAAAGAATCCCTATAGCAAAGAAATTTCATGCACAGAATTATCCAGATTCTCTGTTATTCTGAGCCTCCAAAAATTGCTTGATCTCTACTTGGTTTTCTGTAGACTTAGCCAAAACTTGATGTTTCTAACAGCAATTTCTATGGAGCTCAGTAAAATGGTGCCAGAGATATAGGAGAGAAAAGGTAAAGAGGGAAAAAAGAACTGTGAATGAATTCTCTTTGCAATTTTGGCTTTTCTTCAGAGATGGCCATGGTCTTTCCCTTTCACAAAATAACATTTAAAAACAGAGTCCTGTATCTACAGATGATCTGTGGGAGTAGCCCAGCTGTGCTTTTCATATATGCACCTAACTTATTTCAAGGGTGTTTTTGTTTTATTTTTACAGCTGCAAAGTGTTAGCAATCCAAAAAGAGCTGCCAAGAGTACAATCAGATGAATTAGCTTAGGGCTGGTTTTCATGGTATATTCAGAGCTGTTCTAAATAAGTTCCCTGTGCAGTTGCTGAATACCCTGAGTGATCAGAGCTGTTTCCCAAACAGAGTCGGAATGGTTATTTCCCCATTTGCAGCTGCTTATTTGATTTTTAAAAAGACCCCTTGAAACAGTTTCACATTCCCTTAAAAAACAGTTATATATGCATATATAAGAGTGAGGTTGCTGTTAAAACATGAAAAATGGAGACATTGACAGTCAGTCAAATCCTCATGAAGACCAATCACACAACTGAACTGCAGGTGCACCTCAGTTTATGGATATGCTATAATAATCAGCCAATCATAAATTCCAATAATATTATATTCTGTCTTCTTCTGACTTCCACCATAACATTCAAGAAATATTCCTCTCCAAAGTGAAATAACCCAGTGGTCTGACAAGAGTATTTTTTGTTGAGGAACTGATTAGACTAAAAGGCAATCCTGTGGCATCTGGAATATATAAACCTTGGAGAACTTATATGGCTTCCTGAACTTGGCAACAAGTCACCACCCTTTGGATCTCCTTTCTGCTATAGCCATGCTTCTTTTCAGCTGAGCACAGAAATGCATCTTTTACCTGATCCTACACATGCAATTCTTGGACTCTAGCCCTTGTGAAACTGCTTGTTTTGCCTGGTGACTTACAACAATTGGTCAAGCCTGTGTGCAATTCACTAGTAGCAACACATTGAACATGTGACCTATTTTGGCTTCACATCTTACCAAGCTAGAGGCACTGGCATTCCTACGTTTCCTTCTTATCCATTCTAAAATGTAGAATGCTATTTTGCTTAAAGCAGTGCTGTTCTTTTTTCTGAGATGTTTGGTGTTTTCTTTAAGTCAACCTTTTCTGCTGGTTGTAGTCAATACCACATGGAGTAGATCACTAGAATGTCACAAGAGAACTAGTGTGACTTTGGGGGAAGCATGACCAGTAAGTCAGATGTTCTTCTCAGCAATGATTCCATGTGTCTGTTAGGTTAGCCCTGGGGCTTAGAAGGGAAGCCTCAGCTCAGGTGTCTTCTCTGACCTCAGGTTGAGTTAGGTGCCCTGCTAGGTGTTTCCACAATGCTCTGTATTTTTATATTGCTGGGAGTTATCTGTTTAGACATCTGTCACACATATTAGACTGTGAGCACCTTGAGGGTAGGGGCAAGTGCAATAGGGCAGCATCAACCTAGCACTGTCTTGTGTCCCTGCATCACCAAGGCACATTATAGATGTACAATAAAAAAGGTTTTTGAATGAATTAAAGACGAGGTGACTACAGATGACCTATTGTGCTACAGAAAAATTCTGAAATAGGAATTAATGAGCCTAAATTCTAGTCTAAACTTGCTCTGTCACTCTGGGCAAATTATTAAGTCAGATCTGTTGTTTCTACTAAAGGGTTTGGACTAAATTATCTCTAGTGTTTCCTCCCAGCTCTGGAAATCTATGATTGTTGGAGGGTTATTTCAGTCCTATTAGTCTATGATAAGATGATAACCTAATAAAATTGATTCTGGGTACTTTCACCGTGTCAAATTGGGGGTGGGGCTCTCTTCTATACAAGTGAAAATAAAACAAAATTGATGATGGATATGAGAGATCAGACAATGTAGAATTTGCCAGGGAAGAAGATGAAGTTAAGTTATTCAAATAAAGAAACCATAGTCGGTTGGTAGACTTGGCTTGGATATTCAGAAGTCTACGATTGATTAGAAGCTACCCTATTCATCTATAACCTAGTAAATAAATTATTTTGATAATTTTGATCACTGCAATGAACCAAACTAAAGAATGTGGGCTCTTTTGATTTCCGTCTGCATGGAATATCTTTTTCCATCCCCTCACTTTCAGTCTGCATGTGTCCCTAGGTCTGAAGTGGGTCTGTCTCTTGCAGACAGCATATATTCGGGTCTTGTTTTTGTATCCATTCAGCCAGTCTATGTCTTTTGGTTGGAGCATTTAATCCATTTACATTTAAGGTAATTATTTATATGTATGTTCCTATTACCATTTTCATAATTGTTTTGGGGTTTTTTTAACATCTTTATTGGAGTATAATTGCTTTACAATGGTGTGTTAGTTTCTGCTTTATAACAAAGTGAATAAGCTATACATATACATACATCCCTCTACCTCCTCCCTCCCACATCCACCACCACCGCCCCCATCCCACCCCTCTAGGTGGTCACAAAGCACCGAGCCAATCACCCATGCCACGCAGCCGCCTCCCACCAGCCATCCATTCCACACCTGGCAGTGTACGTATGCCAGTGCCACTCCCCCACCCCGTCCCAGCCCACCCCTCCCCCTCCCCAGATCCCCAAGTCCACCTTCCACATCTGAGTCTTTATTCCTGTCATGACCCTAGGTTCTTCAGAACCATTTCTTTTTTAGATTCCATATATATATGTTAGCATACAGTATTTGTTTTTCTCTTTCTGACTTACTTCACTCTGTATGACAGACTCTGGGTCCATCCACCTCAGTACAAATAACTCAACTTCATTTCCTTTTATGGCTGAGTAATATTACATTGTATATACGTGCCACATCTTTATCCATCCATCGGTCGGTGGACACTTAGGTTGCTTCCATGTCCTGGCTATTGTAAATAGTGCTGCAATGAACACTGTGGTACATTACTCTCTTTTTGAATTATGCTTTTCTCAGGGTATACGCCCAGTAGTGGGGTTACTGGGTCATATGGTAGTTCTATTTTTAGTTTTTTAAGGAATCTCCATACTTTTCTCCATAATGGCTATATCAATTTACATTCCAACCAACAGTGCAAGAGGGTTCCCTTTTCTCCACACCCTCTCCAGCATTTATTGTTTGTAGATTTTTTGATGATGGCCATTCTGACCAGTGTGAAGTGATACCTCATTGTAGTTTTGATTTGCATTTCTCTAATGATTAGTGATGTTGAGCATGCTTTCATGTGTTTGTTGGCAATCTGTATTTCTCTGGAGAAATGTCTATGTAGATCTTCGGCCCAATTTTGGATTGGGTTGCTTATTTTGATATTGAGCTGCATGAGCTGCTTGTAAATTTTGGAGATTAATCCCTTGTCAGCTGCTTCATCTGCAAATATTTTCTCCCATTCTGAGGGTTGTCTTTTTGTCTTGTTTATGGTTTCCTTTGCTGTGCAAAAGCTTTTAAGTTTCAATAGGTCCCATTTGTTTATATTTGTTTTTTTTTTCCATTTCTCTAGGAGGTGGGTCAAAAAGGATCTTGCTGTGATTGATGTCAAAGACTGTTCTGCCTATGTTTTCCTCTAAGAGTTTGATAGTGTCTGGCCTTCCATTTAGGTCTTTAATCCATTTTGAGTTTATTTTTGTGTATGGTGATAGGGAGTGTTCTTATTTCATTCTTTTACATGCAGCTGTCCAGTTTTCCCAGCACCACTTATTGAAGAGGCTGTCTTTTCTCCATTGTATATTCTTGCCTCTTTTATCAAAAATAAGGTGACCATATGTGCGTGGGTTTATCACAGGGCTTTCTATCCTGTTCCATTGAACTATATTTCTGTTTTTGTGCCATACCATACTGTCTTGATTACTGTAGCTTTGTAGTATAGTCTGAAGTCAGGGAGCCTGATTCCTCCAGCTCCGTTTTTTTCTTTCTCAAGATTGCTTTGGTTATTCCAGGTCTTTTGTGTTTCCATACAAATTGTGAAATTTTCGGTTCTAGTTCTGTGAAAAATGCCATTGGTAGTTTGATAGGGATTGCATTTAATCTGTAGATTGCTTTGGGTAGTATAGTCATTTACACAATGTTGATTCTTCCAATCCAGGAACATGGTATATCTCTCCCTCTGTTTGTATCATCTTTAATTTCTTCCATCAGTGTCTTATAGTTTTCTGCATACAGGTCTTTTGTCTCCTTAGGTAGGTTTATTCCTGGGTATTTTATTCTCTTTGTTGCAATGGTAAATGGAGGTGTTTCCTTAATTTCACTTTCATATTTTTCATCCTTAGTGTATAGGAATGCAAGACATTTCTGTGCATGAATTTTGTATCCTTCTACTTTACCAACTTCATTGATTAGCTTTAGTAGTTTTCTGGTAGTATCTTTAGGATTCTCTATGTATAGTATCATGTCATCTGCAAACAGTGAGAGCTTTACTTCTTCTTTTCCAATTTGGATACATTTTATTTCCTTTTCTTCTCTGATTTCTGTGGCAAAAACTTCCAAAACAATGTTGAATAATAGTGGTGAGAGTGGGCAACCTTGGTTTGTTCCTGATCTTAGTGGAAATGGTTTCAGTTTTTCACCATTGAGGACGATGTTGGCTATGGGTTTGTCATATATGGCCTTTATTATGTTGAGGCGAGTTCCCTCTATACCTACTTTCTGGAGGGTTGTTACCATAAATGGGTGTTGAATTTTATCGAAAGCTCTTTCGTATCTATTGATATGATCATATGGTTTTCATTCTTCAATTTGTTAATATGGTGTATCACATTGATTGATTTGCATATATTGAAGAATCCTTGCATTCCTGGAATAAACCCCACTTGCTCATGGTGTATGATCCTTTTAATGTGCTCTTGGATTCTGTTTGCTAGTATTTTGGTGAGGATTTTTGCATCTATGTTCATCAGTGATATTGGATTGTAGTTTTCTTTCTTTGTGACATCTTTGTCTGGTTTTGGTATCAGGGTGATGTTAACCTCATAGAATGAGTTTGGGAGTGTTCCTCCCTCTGCTATATATATATATATATATATTTTTTTTTTTTTTTTAATTCCTCTGCTATATTTTGAAAGAGTTTGAGAAGGATAGGTGTTAGCTCTTCTCTAAATGTTTGATAGAATTCGCCTGTGAAGTCATCTGGTCCTGGGCTTTTGTTTGTTGGAAGATTTTTAATCACAGTTTCAATTTCAGTGCTTGTGATTGGTCTGTTTATATTTTCTATTTCTTCCTGGTTCAGTCTCAGAAGGTTGTGCTTTTCTAAGAATTTGTCCATTTCTTCCAGGTTGTCCATTTTATTGGCATATAGTTGCTTGTAGTAATCTCTCATGATCCTTTGTATTTCTGCAGTGTTATTTGTTACTTCTCCTTTTTCGTTTCTAATTCTGTTTTGAGTCATCTCCCTTCTTTTCTTGATGAGTCTGGCTAATGGTTTATCAGTTTTATTTACCTTCTCAAAGAACCAGCTTTTAGTTTTATTGATGTTTGCTATTGTTTCCTTCAATTCTTTTTCATTTATCTCTGATCTAATCTTTATGATTTCTTTCCTTCTGCTAATTTGGGGTGTTTTTTGTTCTCTTCTTCTAATTGCTTTAGGTGTAAGGTTAGGTTGTTTATTTGAGATTTTTCTTGTTTCTTGAGGTAAGATTGTATTGCTATAAACTCCCCTCTTCAAACTGCTTTTGCTGCATCCCATATGTTTTGGGTCATCGTATTTTCATTGTCATTTGTTTCTAGGTATTTTTTGATTTCTTCTTTGATTTCTTCAGTAATCTCTTGGTTATTTAGTAGTGTATTGTTTAGCCTCCATGTGTTTGTATATTTTACAGTTTTTTTTCCTGTAATTGATATATAGTCTCATAGCATTGTGGTCAGAAAAGATACTTGATACAATTTCAATTTTCTTAAATTTACAGAGGCTTGATTTGTGACCCAAGATATGATCTATCCTTGAATATGTTCCATGAGCACTTGAGAAGAAAGTGTATTCTATTGATTTTGAATGGAATGTCCTATAAATATCAATTAAGTCCATCTTGTTTAATGTGTCATTTAAAACTTGTGTTTCCCTATTTATTTTCATTTTGGATGATCTGTCCATTGGTTAAAGTTGGATGTTCAAGTCCCCTACTATTATTGTGTTACTGTCAGTTTCCCCTTTTATGGCCGTTAACATTTGCCTTAGATGCTCCTACGTTGGGTGCATGAATATTTACAATTGTTATATCTTTTCTTGGAATGATCCTTGATCATTATGTAGTATCCTTCTTTGTCTCTTGTAATAGTCTTTATTTTAAAGTCGATTTTGTCTGATGTGAGAATTGCTATTCCAGCTTTCTTTTGATTTCCATTTGCATGGAATATCATTTTCCATCCCCTCACTTTCAATCTCTATGTGTCCCTAAGTCTGAAGTGGGTTTTTTGTAGACAAGATACATATGGGTCTTGTTTTTGTATCCATTCAGCCAGTCTATATCTTTTAGTTGGAGCATTTAATCCATTTATATTTAAGGTAATTATTGATATGTATGTTCCTGTTACCATTTTCTTAATTGTTTTGGGTTGTTTTTGTAGGTCTTTTCCTTCTCTTGTGTTTCCTGCCTAGAGAAGTTCCTTTAACATTTGTAGTAAACCTGCTTTGGTGGTGCTGAATTCTTTTAACTTCTGCTTGTCTGTAAAGGTTTTAATTTCTCCCTCAAATCTGAATGAGATCCTAGCTGGGTAGAGTAATCTTGGTTGTAGGTATTTCCCTTTCATCACTTCAAATATGTCCTCCACTTCCTTTTGGCTTACAGAGTTTCTGCTGAAAGATCAGCTGTTAACCTTATGGGAATTTCCTTGTATGCTGTTTGTTGCTTTTTCTTGCTGCTTTTAATACTTTTTCTTTGTATTTAATTTTTGATAGTTTGATTAATATGTCTTGGCGTGTATCTCCTTGGATTTATGCTGTATGGGACTCTTTGCCCTTCCTGGACTTGGTTATTTCCTGTCCCATGTTAGGATAGTTTTCAACTATAATCTCTTCAAATATTTTCTCAGACC
Organism: Balaenoptera borealis; assembly: GCF_965194805.1. Lineage (NCBI taxonomy): Eukaryota > Metazoa > Chordata > Mammalia > Artiodactyla > Balaenopteridae > Balaenoptera > Balaenoptera borealis. The sequence continues at coordinate 90,027,075 of NC_138866.1, forward strand.
CTTTCTTTTTCTCTTCTTCTTCTGGGATCCCTATAATTCGAATGTTGGTGCATTTAATGTTGTCCCAGAGGTCTCTGAGACTGTTCTCAATTCTTTTCATTCTCTTTTCTTTATTCTGCTCTGCAGTAGTTATTTCCACTATTTTATCTTCCAGGTCACTTATCCGTTCTTCTGCCTCAGTTATTCTATTGATCCCTTCTAGAGAATTTTTAATTTCATTTATTGTGTTGTTCATCATTGTTTGTTTGCTCTTTAGTTCTTCTAGGTCCTTTTTAAACGTTTCTTGTATTTTCTCCATTGTATTACTAAGATTTTTGATCATCTTTACTATCATTACTCTGAAATCTTTTTCAGATAGTCTGCCTATTTCCTCTTCATTTGTTTGGTCCAGTGGGTTTTTACTCTGCTCATATATCTCCTGCGTATTTCTCTGTCTTTTCAGTTTGCTTAACTTCCTCTGTCTGGGGTCTCCTGTGCGCAGGCCACAGGTTCATAGTTCCCATTGTTTTTAGTGTCTGCCCCCAGTGGGTAAGGTTGGTTCAGTGGGTTGTGGAGGCTTCCTGGTGGAGGGGACTTGTACCTGTGTTCTGTTGGATGAGGCTGTATGTTGTCTTTCTGGTGAACAGGACCATGTCTGGTGGTGTGTTTTGGGGTATCTCTGAACTTATTATGATTTTAGGCAGCGTCTCTGCTAATGGGTGGGGTTGTGTTCCTGTCTTGCTAGTTGTTTGACATGGGGTGTCCAGCACTGCAGCTTGCTGGTTGTTGAGTGGCCTGGGTCTTAGCCTTGAGACGGAAGTCTCTGGGACAGCTCTCGCTGATGATATTATGTAGGGCCAGGAGGTCTCTGGTGGTCTAATGTCCTGCTTGGCTCTCCCCCCTCAGGGGCTCAGGCCTGACACCCTGCCAGGGCACCAAGACCCTTTCAGCCACATGGCTCAGAATAAAAGGGAGAAAAAAAGTAAGAAAGAAAAAATAAAATAAAACAAAATAAAATAAAATTATTAAACTAAAAAATTTTTTTAAGTTATTAAAATAAAAAAATGAAAAAAGTAATTTAGAATAAGAAGAGAGCAACCAAACCAATAAACAAATCCAACAATAATAACAAGCACTAAAAACTATGCTAAGATAAACATAAAAATCAGAAACTAGTCATTCACATATAGCAAACCCAAAGTCTACAGTTGTTCCCAAAGTCCACCACCTCAATTTTGGGATGATTCATTGTCTATTCAGGTATTCCACAGATGCAGGGTACATCAGGTTGATTGTGGAGATTTAATCCGCTGCTCCTGAGGTTGCTGGGAGAGATTTCCCTTTCTCTTCTTTGTTCGCACAGCTCCTGGGGTTCAGTTTTGGATTTGGCCCCGCCTCTGCGTGTAGGATGCCTGAGGGCATCTGTTCTTCACCCAGACAGGAGGGGGTTAAAGGAGTGGCTGATTAGGGGTCTCTGGCTCACTGAGGCTGGGGGGAGGGAGGGGTACAGAATGCAGGGTGAGTCTGCAGCAGCAGAGGCTGGTGTGACATTGCAACAGCCTGAGGTGCTCCGTGTGTTCTCCTGGGAAAGTTGTCCCTGGATCACGGGACCCTGGCAGTGGTGGGCTGCACAGGCTCCTGGGAGGGGTGGTGTGGATTGTGACCCGTGCTTGCACACAGGATTCCTGGTGGCCGCAGCAGCAGCCCCAGCGTTTCATGCCTGTCTCTGGTGTCCGTGCCTATCTCTGAAGCTCGTTCAGGCAGCACTCCGAATCTCCTCTCCTTGCGCACCCCAAAACAACGGACTCCCGACTCCCAGGCAGTCCCAGACCTCACTCCCCGGTGCGCTCCCAGTCAGTCACGGTGCACGAGCCCCCCTCAGGCTGCGCTCACGCAGCCAACCCCAGTCCTCCCCACCATGATCTGAACCCCGAAGCCAGAGCCCTTCTCCCAGCCTCCACCCGCCCTGTCAGGTGAACAGACAACCTCTCAGGCTGGTGAGTGGTCGTCAACACCGATTCTCTAAGTGGGAATCTCCCCACCTGCCCTCTGCACTCCTGCCATTGCACTATCCCCCATGATCCTGAAGCCTCCCCACCGCCCACCCACCATATCCACCAGGGAAGGGGCTTCCTAGTGTCTGGAAACTTTTCCTCCTTCACAGCTCCCTCCCAGAGGTGCAGGTCCCATCCCTATTCTTTTGTCTCTGTATTTTCTTTTTTCTTTCGCCCTACCCAGGTACGTGGGGAGTTTCTTGCCTTTTGGAAGTGTGAGGTCTTCTGCCAGTGTTCAGTAGGTGTTCTGTAGGAGTTGTTCCACATGTAGATGTATTTGTGGGGAGGAAGGTGATCTCCACATCTTACTCCTCTGCCATCTTGAGGGTCCTCTCTTAAATCCATTTTTTAATTGTTTCATTTGCTTTCTTTATTTGCCTCTTGAAGTATTTTATAAACTCTGAATACTAATACTTTGTCAATTATATGTTTTACAAATATCACCTCACAAGTCTGTGGCTTTGCAATTTTTTAAGTGTCTTTTAGAGAATAGAAGTTTTTAATTTAACAAAGTTGTATTTATCAATCATTTCTCTTATGAATAAATTTTATAAATTTAATGCATACTGAGCACTCACTGTGAACATGGGTTATGACAGGCCCTGGGGATACAAAAATAAAAACAAAAATAATCCTTTCCCTCAAGCATCTCAAAGTCTAGTGAGAAAGACAAACAGGTAAATGATTACAAAACAGTGTTGAAACCTGCTGTAATAGAGACATTAAAAACTTACTGAGGACAGTTAGGGAAGTTTCATAGAAGCTGAGGAAATATTTCAGCTACTGCTTAACAAATGTAGGAAAGAAATTTTTTATCGACATATGCAAAGGCCCACTGACATAAGAACCCATCATGAGAAACTGCAAGTAAGATCAAACCCAATATGGCAGTTGGTAAGAATGAAGAAAAGACAGGCATTAAAGACTGCAATCCCCCGAGGTCCCACACTAACAAACAATGTTATAAAGGAATATAAGCTTACAAATGCAGGAACATTTTTGTGTGTTTCCTATTCCCTGTTGTATCCCTGGGATTTGGAACAATCTTGATATATAATGAAGACTTTCAATAGACATTTGTTGAATATCTGAGTGAATAAATAAAAAGATAAAGGAAGCAATGCATGTCAGTGTCTGGGGCTGCCATAACAAAGCACCACAAACTTGGTGGCTTAAAAAAAGAGTTTTTTCTCTCACTGCTCAAGACTAGAAGTCTAAAATCAAGATGTTGGCAGGATTGTGCACCCTCCAAAGACTAGACTCCAGGGGAGAATCATTTCTCATCTCTTCCAGCTCCTGGTGGCTGCAGGTCTTCCTTGACTTGTGGCAGCATAACCTCAACCTCTGCTTCCATCTTCACATGGCCTTTCTCCCCTGTTCTCTTCTTCTTATAAGAACATTTGTCATTGGACTTAGGGCCCACCCAAGTAATCCAGGATGATCCCGTCTTGAGATTCTTCATGTAATTACATCTGTACAGACCTTTCTTTCAAATGAAGTCATATTCACAGGTATCTGGGGTTAGGACACGGACATATCTTTTTTGGGTCCACAGTTTAACCCACTACAGAATATCACTTCCATGCTGAAAATCTTTCAGTGACTACTGCTTTAGAGTAAAATATTATTTCTTTTAGATACTGTATAGGACCCCTGTCTATATATCTGTCTTTACCTCATTTGCTCCCCTGCTTCACTTACTATGCTCCAACAAAGGCCTTCTAGAATTTCATCCAGGCCATGCTTTCTCAAGCTCAAGCTCTTTGCACATTGGTGCTTCTGCTGTGGCTGCTCTTCCTTCTACTCTTTCTCTGGTTACCTCAGTCTCTTCCTCAGATCTCAGGCCTTCTTCTCTGATCCTCAAATAAAAATTATCCTACTATTGCCCTATACAATTAAGTTCTGCAAAGTTGCATTAATTAAAACAGTGTCTTCAGAAAAAGAAAAGTAGATAAATATCTCATAGTACTATGCAATCCCATGCAGTTGTTTAAAAAAAATAAGGTCTGATTATACACTAATATGAAAAGATCTCCAAGAGTGTTAAATGACAAAAGCAAGTTGAAATCGTATGTATAGCATGATCACATTTATATTAATAAAAAGAACAAAATTGGATATGTCTATATAGCTTCTTGTTTATATGGAAACACATAAGGAAAGGAGAATAATATCTCCCGATTTTTGATAGTTGGGAAGAAGGCAAGGGGAGTAATGAGAGAGGAAAAAAAAGGTCTTCCAGGTTTCCTCTAGATATTTCTATACTCCTTCAACCATGTGAAAGGAAATACTATGTTATTACTTATGTAACAAGAATAGGAACAGAAACAAAAAAAGTAAAAAAAAAAAATAGTGTGATTGATTGAGGAATGTACAAATAGATCAGTAGAACAGAATAGAAAGGCTAGAAACAGTTGCACACATATCAGAGATTTAGTATTTAGTATAGCCTCTCAAATCAGCCATGAAAGGATGAGTTCTTCAGTAAATGGTACTGAGGCTAATGACTGGTAATTTTGTGGTGGTGGCTTTTGGGGGAGACAGATAAGAGATTCCTGCCTCTAACCAGTCACCAAAATTCAGATGAAGGAAAAAGCTAAATACAGAAAGTAAAATTATGAGAAATACTAGAAAAATATACAAGGTTTTTTTTGTGAAATGGAAAAGTCTCCAATATATAATGCCAAGTAAAGAAAATTATAAAACAATACTTATGATATAATCCAATTTATGTTTTTAAGAAAGTCGTAAACATACACATACATGTATAGACATATCTATGTGTGTGCATAAGTACACGTATATATACACATACACAAATATGCACATGTCTATGCACAGATGTGTGTATAAATGTGTATATTTACAGGTATTAGAAATGCGTGGACATAGACCTAGAAAAACAAAAACTAATTTTTACAGCAGTGACCTCTTTAGAGGAGTGGGGTTTGGAGGGAGGAGCATCTATAGCTTTTACTTGATCAGTAATCATTTCCTCAACTTTCCTTTAGGGAACTATTCTTCTCCCTCTCTTCTAAGGTTCTTATGGGGATGCCAATTGCAGAACAGATTCTCTTGCACAGGGATTGGTAAAGATGGTCTTATGACTTAAGAGGACCCAATCAGGGTCCTTCCCTGAAATTTTATAAATGGACAGCATTCTCTTTTTTGTAGGGCCACTACCAGTGTAAGCACGATTAACCTCCAGCTAGCTAAAGACATGTTCCCAATCTCTGCCTTCCTGAACTAGGAGGAAATGAGAGAAGACAGGAGAGGAAAGGGGAAAAGAGAAAGAGGCTGATCATTTCAGTCTTTGCATCTAGTTGTTTACTGACTGCTTATGCCTTAAGGCCAGCCCATCTCTGGATCCCCCCAGTTATGTAACCAATAAATTCCTTAATTTGATTTGGCCTTTTTCATTCTCAACAGAAGGTCTTGGCTAATCTAAGCACTTATATTTATGCAACCAACATAGGAGCACCTCAATACATAAGGCAAATGCTAACAGCCGTAAAAGGAGAAATCGACAGTAACACAATAGTAGTAGGAGACTTTAAACACCCCACTTTCACCAATGGACAGATCATCCAAAATGAAAATAAATAAGGAAACACAAGCTTTAAATGACACATTAAACAAGAGAGCCTTAATTAATATTTCTTTGACATTCCATTCAAAATAACACATTAGACTTTCTTCTTAAGTGCTCATGGAACATTCTCCAGGATAGATCATATCTTGGGTCACCAATGAAGCCTTGCTAAATTTAAGAAAATTGTAATTGTATCAAGTATCTTTTCTGACCACATCACTATGAGACTAGATATCAATTACAGGAAAAAAACTGTAAAAAATACAAACATATGAAGGCTAAACTATACACTACTGAATAATCAAGAGATCACTGAAGAAATGAAAGAGGAAATCAAAAAATACCTAGAAACAATGACAATGAAAACATGATGACCCAAAACCTATGGGTTCCAGCAAAAGCAGTTTGAAGAGGGAAGTTTATAGCAATACAGTCTTACCTTAAGAAACAAGCAACATCTCAAATAAACAACCTAACCTTACACCTAAAGCAATTAAGAGAGAAGAACAAAAAAACCCAAATTTAGCAGAAGGAAAGACATCATAAAGATCAGATCAGAAATAAATGAAAAAGAAATGAAGGAAACAATAGCCAACATCAACGAAACTAAAAACTAGTTCTTTGAGAAGATAAACAAAATTGATAACCCATTAGCCAGACTCATCAAGAAAATAAGGGAGAAGACTCAACTCAACAGAATTAAAAATGAAAAAGGAGAAGTAACAACTGACACTGCAGAAATACAAAGGATCATGAGAGATTACTACAAGCAACTATATGCCAATAAAATGGACTACCTGGAAGAAATGGACAAATTCTTAGAAAAGCACAACCTTCTGAGACCAAACCAGGAAGAAATAGAAAATATAAACAGACCAATCACAAGCACTGAAATTGAAACTGTGATTAAAAATCTTCCAACAAACAAAAGCCCAGGACCAGATGGCTTCATAGGTGAATTCTATCAAACATTTAGAGAAGAGCTAACACCTATCCTTCTTCAACTCTTCCAAAATATAGCAGAGGGAGGAACACTCCCAAACTCATTCTAGGAGGCCACCATCACCCTGATAGCAAAACCAGACAACGAAGTCACAAAAAAAGAAAACTACAGGCCAATATCACTGATGAACATAGATGCAAAAATCCTCGCCAAAATACTAGCAAACAGAATCCAAGAGCACATTAAAAGGATCATACACCATGATCAAGTGGGGTTTATCCCAGGAATGCAAGATTCTTCAATATACACAAATCAAACAATGTGATACACCATATTAACAAACTGAAGGATAAAAACTATATGATCATCTCAATAGATGCAGAAAAAGCTTTTGGCAAAATTCAACACTCATTTATGATAAAAACCGAACAGAAAGTAGGCATAGAGGGAACGTGAACATACCTCAACATAATAAAGGCCATATATGACAAATCCTCAGCCAACATCATCCTCAATGGTGAAAAACTGAAACCGTTTCCTCTAAGATCAGGAACAGAACAAGGTTGCCCACTCTCACCATTATTATTCAACATAGTTTTGGAAGTTTTAGCCACAGAAATCAGAGAAGAAAAAGAAATAAAAGGAATCCAAATCAGAAAAGAAGAAGTAAAACTGTCACTGTTTTCAGATGACATGATACTATACATAGAGAAGCCTAATGTTGCTACCAGAAAACTACTAGAGCAAATCAATGAATTTGGTAAAGTAGCAGGATACAGTATTAATGCATAGAAATCTCTGGCATTCCTATACACTAATGATGAAAAATCTGAAAGAGAAATGAAGGAAACACTCCCATTTACCATCGCAACAAATAGAATAAAATACCTAGGAATAAACCTACTTAAGGAGACCAAAGACCTGTATGCAGAAAATTATAAGACACTGATGAAAGAAGTTAAAGATGATACAAACAGGTGGAGAGATATAACATGTTTTTGGATTGGAAGAATCATTATGAAAATGACTATACTACCCAAAGCAATCTACAGATTAAATGCAATCCCTATCAAACTACCAATGGCATTTTTCACAGAACTAGTACAAAAAATTTCACAATTTGTATGGAAACACAAAAGACCCTGAATAGCCAAAGCAGTCTTGAGAGGAAAAAACAGAGCTGGAGGAATCAGGTGCCCCGATTTCAAACTATACCGCAAAACTGCAGTAATCAAGACAGTATGGTACTGGCACAAAGACAGAAATATAGATCAATGGTACAGGATAGAAAACGCCGAGATAAACCACGCACATATGGTCACCTAATTTATGACAAAGGAGGCAAGAACATACAATGGAGAAAAGACAGACTCTTCAGTAAGTGGTGCTGGGAAAACGGGACAGCTACATGTAAAAGAATGAAATTAAAACACTCCCTAACACCATACACAGAAATAAACTCCAAGTGGATTAAAAACCTAAATGTAAGACCAGACACTATAAAACTCTTAGAAGAAAACATAGGAAAAACACTCTTTGACATAAACCACAGCAAGATCCTTTTTGACCCATGTCCTAGAGTAATGAAAATAAAAACAAAAATAAACAAATGGGACCTAAATAAACTTAAAAGCTTTTGCACAACAAAGAAAACCATAAACAAGATGAAAAGACAACCGTCAGAATGGGAGAAAATATTTACAAATGAAACAACAGACAAAGGATTACAAAATATACAAACAGCTAATGGAGCTCAATATCATAAAAACAAGTTTCCCAGTTAAAAAATGGGCAGAAGACCTAAATAGACATTTCACCAGGGAAGACATACAGATGCCCAAGAGGCACATGAAAAGATGCTCAACATCACTAATTATTAGAGAAATGCAAATCAAAACTATATTGAGTATCACCTCATGCCAGGCAGAATGGCCATTATCAAAAAAGCTAGAAACAATAAATCCTGGAAAGGGTGTGGTGAAAAGGGAGCCCTCCTATACCGTTGGTGGGAATGTAAATTGATACAACCACTATGGAAAACAGTATGGAGGTTCCTTAAAAAACTAACACTAGAGCTACCATATGATCCAGCAATCCCACTACTGGGCGTATACCCTGAGAAAACCATAATTCAAAAAGAGACATGCACCACAATGTTCATTGCAGCACTGTTTACAATAGTCAGGACATGGAAGCAACCTAAGTGTCCATCGACAGATGAAAGGATAAAGAAGATGTGGCACATTATACAATGGAATATTACTCAGCCATAAAAAGAAACGAAATTGAGTTATTTGTAGTGAGGTAGATGGACCTAGAGTCTGTCATACAGTGTGAAGTAAGTCAGAAAGAGAAAAACAAATACCGTATGCTAACACATAATATGTGGAATCTAAAAAAAAAGTTTCTGATGAACCTGGGGTGGGACAGGAATAAAGACGCAGACATAAGGAATGGACTTGAGGACACAGGGAGGGGGAAGGGTAAGCTGGGACGAAATGAGAGAGTAACATTGACATATATACACTACCAAATGTAAAATAGCTAGTAGGAAGCAGCTGCATAGCACAGAGAGATCAGCTCGGTGCCTTGTGACCACCTAGAGGGGTGGGATAGGGATGGTCAGAGGGAGGCACAACAGCAAGGGGATATGGGGATGTATGTATATATATAGTTGATTCACCTTGTTATACAGCAGAAACTAACACACCATTGTAAAGCAATTATACTCCAATAAGGATGTTAAGAAAAAAAAAAAAGAATGTGGGCTCAAGGTTTTAGGTTTAAAGCAATTAGAACATTTTAATGCCTGCTAAATGGATGTATCAAGGTATTTTATAAAAATCTGTTTTTATGAAATTACTTTTATTAACCTTACCTGTGGTAAATCAAGCACCCAATAACATGTAGAATTCAGCATAACTTCTGGAGTAGCCTAATCCCAAAATACCCCTTAGAAGTGTGCTCTGAGTTTTGATAACACCATCACCATAAACCCCTTTGGGTTAAAACTTTGAAGATCCTTGTTAGAATGCAAATAAGTATCCTTAGTTATTAATTCAACAAACAGCTGTGGAATACTTATTATGGGCCCAAAATTGAAAACTTAACTATTTGCCAGGCACTGTGCTGGGAACTTAGGACTCAAAAGTAAGTTAAAATAATACTTTGGTTCATTGTTATATTTTTAAATATTGAAGTATTAGTACCTTAGGTGACCATAGCCCATTATTTCTATCAAATAATTCAGATTAGTTCTTGTCATCCAAGAAGTCCTGGGAAAATGGAAGTCGTGGTGATTAAAGTCTGATTAAAAAAGGAACCAGGAAGTTGTCTAGAGCATGAAGGACCCTGGAAATCCAGAGCAGGGTAGGATGCTCCTATATGTGGTTCCATAGACAACAGCTTTAAGGGCTCCAGAAGAACCAAACAGAGAGAAAAACATATGGCCAGGGAGACTTGTATTTCTTTTGCACAGCCTTCAGTACAGCTACAGACTGAAGTATGTTTTGTCTTAAGAACTTAGAGCAGCAATCCATTAAGTGACCTGAATGTTTGTGCCAATCAATAAGTGGACAGCCACTTTTTAAAGATAACTATATGGAAAAATCTAAACCTGGAGGAGGGCAAGTTGTCATTAAAACTGTAGATTTATCTAAAGCTGCCATAAGAGGAAATTATTATACGTGAATTCGTTTCTTTGCAAGATGGCATTGGATGGGGAAGAGGAGGTGACCTTTATTCGTACAAGTGGGTCAGTAAACCAACAAATATATAGTTCAGAGCTTGCCAGGAAAATGTAGACATATACCAAAGAGTTGACTTTATTTCTAAAATAAATAATGCTTTGGGATTCAAAAGGGATGCAGGGTGACACTTCAATCTGCTTTGATTGAAAATTGATTAACACTTTGGAGGAAAGCGTGTAACCGATTGAATTGCAAATTAAGGTAAATTAAAATAGGCCATGAAGTTATTCATCACTGGGTGAATACAGTGGACACTTATTGATTTGCACTCTATCTACCAATACCTGTACTGGATTGCATGATCAATAACTAAGGCTGTGGGTGGTCTGTTGTGAAAGACACATTCCTTAGGCTATAATACGTCATTAGATTAGAATTCGCCTCATGCTACATTAGCCTTACCACAGGGTAGTAGCAAGATGTCACATTTTCTTGATATTAAGAGCCATGAGCTCAGAGTATCAACATATATTCCCTATTTGTTAGTTTCTGAATTGAATTATAGAGTCTTCTTTTACTTTGCATGTCCATGAATAGGTTACTCTAAATCCAGCTTCTAAGATTTAAATAAACATGATCAATTTTTAATATATATTCGTACTATTCCTCATATTTTATGAACAAGCTAGAAGGTGAAAAAATATATATCTTCTGCTATTCAGAGGACAGAACAAATTAAAGAGCCCTGGAATGAACATCTGAGGACATCCTATCCTGTTCCAGTTCAGATATGGTCTTCTGTCCTTAGTTGTGACACCACCTTTTCCTAGCACTTCTCACCTCATTTTCTTCTTCCTCTTCTAATGTGGCAGCCGTGCTGGACCATGTGAAAGGTCCCTTCCAGATGGAAGCAGAAAGCTGCATGTGACTCAAGGTGGAAAAGTGTAGGGGCATGGGAATAAGTACTGCCTGAAGCTCTCGTTCCCAACACATCACACATCACACACACCCACTACATTTGTGTAGAGGTTAGGAGTCGGGGAGATTGGAACTGACCCTACTGGGAGGGGTAGGGGAGTTTTCAAAGTTCTTATTAATGGACATAGGGAGTTTTCACTTAAGGAAACTTAAAACTCCAAAACTATGTAAGTGAGAAGAGCTGGAAAATAGCGTGAGGGAGGACAAAGAGGATTTTGGAGTATCACCAAATGGGAAAAAGACAGGTATCAACCATTTTCCATGTTATAGTTTGGGGAACTGAGGCTCAGTAAATTATTTAACTTTCCCAAGTTTATTCAAGTAGAAAGTAGTGTGGAGTTGGGATTCTACTTTAAAGTTGACTCCAGAGTTGCGTTTCTTTTTACTGCAGTATCTTGCCTTCCTAACTAAATGAAATCTAGCTAATAAACCCATATTGGATAATATGTAGGTGTGTATCTGTAAGTATTTTCAAATAGGATTCTCCCTCAGTGCAGAACATGGTTTCAGATTACAATCAAACCTTGGCTTAAAAATTCCATTGTGAATGACCTAGAAAATAATGCCATGGAACCCAGAAGAGCTTCCTTCCCAACCGCAACCAATCCTTTACATTTAGAACTCATGACCAGCACCTTGTGGCCATGAAGGAGAAACCCATTGTGGTGGGGCATGAGCATTTGGTGTGTGTCCCAGTGGACTTGACCGATCATGCTGGCCCACTCACGCTTGTATTTCCCTTGAGATCTACCACATGCGGCTCACAGTCAGATGACCAGGGGGCATCTGTGCCCCTAGGACACAGTTGTATACTCTGTGCACAGCTAACTGGTATCCAGCCTGTGACCCTGACCCCATCACTCCGTGTTCTAACCTAGTTCTGTCTAGTATTTGTGCATCAAGAGCCAGACATTCTAGCTGACAGAAATAGCCTGTTCTCAGCTGAGCCTGCTCTGGGGAGAGTCAATGGTGGGATCATTGCTTATAAAAATACACACACACAAATAACTCTGACTTTATGTGCACTTGTGAAATGACACTATTTTTACAAGTAAATCAAATTATACGTATTTGGGGAGATGATTATTATTTCTGGGGGATCCTGATGTATGTGACGGGAAATGAGGAAAATACACTGCCTGTATCAAAATCCACCAGTTTATAGACCCTCATACCACACAAGCCCCTGAACTCCTTCCAGAAATATTAGCAACAACACCATTACCACTAATCACAGGACAATTGTTTTGGGGCTAAATTCATATTCACTGCTTAGTTTTATGAGGCCCAAAGCTTGAGAAAGACCTTACGGCAGACCAAAATGCCTTGTTTTGAAACTTTACTACTAATGTTTGTAGAATATCTTGACTAGGATTTTTGCTTTTGTTCTTGTTTTAAACATCAAATATTCTAGCCACTGCTTCTGTTTCTGTGCTTTATTGGTTTTCAACCTTTTTTTTTTTTTTTTTTTAACTTTCAAGATTTGGTAAGTCCCAGTAAAATGGAAGAAATGTGTTCATCCATCTTTGTTCTTCTTTAATAGAGATTTGTTTCAATCATGTTCTTATCTGCACTTGAAAATAACAGACTCATAGAATCTTCGTTTGAAGCTCAAAAATGTGCAAACAGCATAAAGGAAATCTTAGAAAAGCAGCCACGTCTGCCTAAGGCTTCTAAAACCCTTATAAAAATATATGTCGAAAACATTATTAACATCCATCTCTTACCTTCAGGAAAGCAATCAAAATGAAGTCAGTTTCAGCTCACCGTGGCCCTCACCCACATTAAACAGATAAAAAAGAAAAGAGTCCATTTTTTCTCACCTACATTTGTGCTAAGCTCAGTCCAGAAACACAGAAGATTCTGGAATTTCCGACCTCTGAAGTGAAAACTTGTTTTCCCCAAAAATATGTAACTGCTGACACATTCTTTCTCCGATTCAGTTTTATCCCTATGTCCTTTTATGTGCCACAGGCCGTTTGAGGAAAATGATGTGCTTACCATAAAACAATGTTTTCTGCCTACCAAAGTGGATGGGAACTAGTGTTGAAATGAAGAGCTTTTCAGACTTTCTTAATTTAGTAGTTGGGAATCCCCAGCGATGGGCTAAGTGGTAAGAAGATCAAATGGTTGGAAACACAGAAGTGGGTCGCTTAGTTTCTGAAGCCAAGAACACTTCCAAAGCAGGCTTTAGTAGACAGCATAGAGAGGCAGCTGCTGCTCAGCTGAAGGGACTGCTGGTTGCTACATGTTTTTATTATCTTAAAATCCTCACACCTGCCAGAAACACCTCCCTTTGGAACAAGTTCAGCTCTTTCTTGGCCCTCTCCCTTCTGGAAGCAAACACAGAAATGAGGAAGTATACAAAGTATAGGCAAGGGAATTTGCACGTGTTCAAAAAGATGGAAAGAGCCATTGCCCTTTCTCAGTGTAGTTTTCATAGAACTCTTCTGAGGCATCCCAGTTGCCATTTGGACATTCTTCAAAGCAGCATCAACACTCCGAGGACAGCACATTGTGCTCTCAAAACATGGTTGACAGAATAAGAGAATCCCCTTCAGTATGATGATTGATAACATATGTCACACATACACATACATATATATATACATATATGTGAAGATTATCACATACACACATACATATATAATTTTTTTCTGAATCTAAAATAACATGTGTCTACTGTAAACATTTAGAAAAATACAGGAAAGTGTGATCCCATAAAATTATAATGGACTTTCCTGGGAGAACTTCCTGTCTATTACTATCATTATTGTTATTAATTAGAATGTTATTATTATCATTAATATTATTAACAGCACCAACCACGGAGCATGAAGCATGGCATCCGTGCTTTCCAAGTCACCTCATGAGTTATAAGGACATAACTACTATAGATCATTACACTTTGATCTGAATCAACTCATTCAACTATTGGGGCTGAAAAAATACATATTCACTTAACTATGTGTATGACAGGGTGTTATTCCCCAGCCCTACGGAGCCAACCATGGGCTGCTTTCCCACAACAACTGGCAAAGAAATGCTTGTGGCAGGAGGGCCTACAGTCAGCTCTGGGAGTTGGGATGGGGGCCCTACCCAGGCTTCCTTGCTAGAGGAATCCTAGGGAACTTTGTGCCAGCTGTGTGTGTGAAGAGAAGCTTCTCAAATTCTGACAACAAAGTCTTGGTACCCTCGAGGGTCCTCTTCTTTCCCCAGCACAGTCTGCTGATTTCCTGTGAGGCTCCCATCAGGGCATGAAGGCACTCTATGATAAGCCTGTGGTGGTGTCAGATTCTCCGTGACTACAGTGCTATTCTATGTCATGGAGCTATTATTGAGGGAAAACTCAATCCCATCTTATTAGAAATGGAAGAAATGTTTTAAGTATGATTTTTTAAAAATCTAGAGTATCAACAAATTTTTCACTGTGGGTTTAATGCACAGGAAATAAATTAGTTTGTGTCTACCAAATAGCATAACCATAACCAAAGTCAGTTTTAGAGTTATTGAGTTGAAGATGAAGATTATAAACATTTATAGTACTGATTTGTATAACCCTCCGCCTCCACCCCAGATCTTAACCTAATCCTAACCCTAGCCTTTCTTAACTTTAAGAAAATGAAATGGATTCCAGAAGTGTGAAAGTGGGCCTTTCTTCACTGTAGAGCTAGGCAAGTGTCATTCACCCTTGAGAGTCTCACTCTTTTTATTAAACTTGCCTGAAGTTGCCAATATTAGCCTAAAGTTGCACAGGTGATATGACAAAGGTCATTGAATTCTGGATCTCCCACTTGTGTTCCCTTCTTTCTTCCTAAAAGTGCTCCCTGGGCAATCTAAGTTCTCATTAAGGAGAGAGAAGAGAGGTGTTGCTGCCCACATGCTGTCCTGTTTAAGAGAATATAGAGCATGTTGTTATAGTACTTTATAACCTTTCAAGAGACTTTTAGTTTTACTGTATCATGGGAAGCTAAAATTGAAAGAGGGTGAGCAAGTGATTGAAAAAATAAATTTTTGAGCTACAGTTTCCCTCCCTTCCAAGTTTTGAAGTTTTGATCAAGGGGAAGAATGGCCAGTCAACTTTTCTGGGTTTGGTTTTGAATATTTGTGATGTAAAGTAAAACAAAAGAAAACAAAACAAAAAAACCCTCAAATACTCTTCTAACACCACAGGGGAGGTAGGAGAGGCAGAATTATTGCAGAAGAGGGGCAAAAGAAAATCATACCAGATATATTTTCTCCCTCACTTCTTTCAATTAAAAGACAAATAACTCCATGCTAATTTCTCCTGCTTTTAGTTAATTTTGTATATAGATCTTGATAGAAACAACCTCTTTTTTATAGGATACAAATTATGTTCCCCAGTGTGAGAACCAAACTACTGTAGCAAAAGAATCTGGTAGCGCGCTCATGAGAATCTCTGGGACTGAATTCTCCACTGATGGGCTGATCCAGCTGCTTAGTGGAGACCACCCACCCATCCATGCAGGGCCCATTCCAAGCTGCAATAGACAAGTGAGCATCATATTCATCAAAGGTATAGAGCAGTTCCTTTTTCAAGCTCAAGTAACGCTAAAGCTCATTTGCAAGAATTCTTCCAGAGCTGAGCGGCGCTTGTGGCTGAGACACTGAGGTCCTATAGACCCCAAGGAGCTGACCCTTGTGATGCTGTCCAAGCAGAAATTTCCCAAAATAGGAGCAAAATTCTATGTGGAAGAAAATGTAAAAGTAAATACAGCATTAGCATTTTTGAAAGTGCACACATGCTATAAAAGAGACATACATTATTCATGATATTATAATAAAAATGAGACTAGAACCATCATATATGAAAGGTTAAAGCTATGATTTTTTATGAGAGCTAGAACAACTCTAGACATCAGTAAGCTTTGCTCCTTACACCTCTAGTTATATGTAGGTTTTCACCTTTTGATTGTGTTGATTCAAACTTATTTCTGTCCTAGGCTCCTGAGTGACCCATGTACAGTGAGCTGCAAGCTCTGACCCAGTCTCTCATGATTACATGACCACAACTCATGAGCCGTATTGGTGGGAACTCAGTGAGGTTACCCATCGCTTGGCCAGCCAGGAGCACACTTAGCCCCTGTGCTGCCCTAGCAGTCCACGGCCTGCTCCATGCACAGCTCCATGGGCCATCCTTTGTTTATTTGGTTGGGAGCAGTTTGTAGGGCTAGGGGAATGGATAGACTGAATATACACGTATTTTCACTGTGACTTTCAGAGGCAGTTAGACTATGGCAAAAGGCCAGGTGGGTCAACAGTAATGCACAAAGGCTGGTGTCCTGCCTCAGATAAAAGAGAATACAACCTCTGCAGGAGCTGAAGTTTAGGATTGAAGCAGTGAGTTGATGGAAAGAAGAGGTAAGGATGAAGTGAGAAAGTGTGGAGTCTGAACTCCACATACTACATTTCATTCTTCTTTGCATCTTAGTGCTTCCAATAAACAAGGACACATAACTGACTGATTTCCCCACCTCCCACCCCAGGCAAAGTCTAACATCTGGGGCTGTGTGTGTGTGTGTGTGTGTGTGTGTGTGTGTGTGTGTGTATGCATGTGTGTCCATGCATGCACTTGCATTTGAATGCTGTTATATTAACTCCTGTTAAAACTGCAGGAATAAATACCTTAACCAAGGCCAAAGATTCAGAGACATAGTAAATGCCTTAGAATTAGGTATAATATTGTTGAAACCATATAAATAAAAGGGTTGCTCTGAAATTGAAATACACAGAGGTATAGATGAAATTATATATTGCTAGAGGTCATTTAAATTGATAAAACACTTTGAAAAGCAATTTGACCTTAGGTATCAAGAGCTGTCAAAGCAAACGGTGCATATGTTTTAACCTGGTAACCCCACCTGTGGGATTCTAGCCCAAGGAAATAGAGCAAAAGAAAGAGAAAGCCATAGGCATAGAAATGTCCATCACAGCACTATGTACAATAGTGAAATACTGGAAGCCATCTAAGTGCCCAACAGTAGAAGAATAGTATAGTAAATGATGGTGCAGTCGTTCAGAAGACTACTTTGCAGCTTGTTAATATGATGGTTGTGAAGACTATGTAACAACACTAAAAATGCGTTACATAAAATACGGAGGAAAAATACAAAATTGTATACACTATAGTTGCAATTATATAAAAATGTAAATGTACATGAGCAGAGACAAAAATGGTAATGAACAACCGTAAAATAGCTCCGTAAAACATATGATAGTAGGTGATTTCTTTCTTTTCTATGGCTTATGGCTTCTAATGTACTTTTTAACAAGAATGAGGGGAAAAATATGAGCTTATGCTTATCATCAAGAAAAATGGCAAAAAAAATTATAGGGCAAGGCACCAAGAAGTGTACGTATGTGTGGATTCATGTGCACGTGCACTTATTTCAGGTTCCTCAGGGGAAGATGGCATTTTAAAATTTTAAATTTCAAGTTGTGGTTGTTTAGAAAATAAAAATTTTGGGCATGAGAACTATGACAGAGACATTTTATGAGCAGTAAATTCAAGTGAAATTACGAGGAGAATAGGTTTGATTTTATTTCACAGTGGCAACCTGTTTCAATTTTATGCCCTTAGTCATAGAACTAATCTTTCAAAAGTTGCAGGTGAAATTACTTAAAAATTTGTCACACTTCAAATGACAGTTTTGGAGCTCTAAAGAACATAAATATTTTTACTTTATCACATAATTGCCTCTAAGTACCAGTGAATTTAACTATATGGCTGTAAAATTGTTTTCTAAAGTGATGAGATCCCACTGGGGTTGCATAAAACACCTTTCGCCCACACCCACACCTATCACCGTTTTCTTTTAGCTGGCGCTATTATAGCCCTGCTAATAGCTCACATTTCCTGCCTGAAAGAGACATTTTAAAGCTACTAATGTATTGTACCAGCAAATATTGGACTTGAAAGAGAGAGCACCAGGGGGGTAAAAAGACTTTAAATCATGATTAGAAATGAAGTTGAAATTGTATTCGGGGTGCAAACCAGGCTTCATTCAGCTGTGTGTGAGGCCAAAGCATTTTTTTCTATATTATTCCCATCTTAAGAAGGGCATTTCAGTATTGTTTGACAAAAGAATTGTAAAATATTTGTAAACGAATACATAGCATCTGAGAGGCTTTCCAAAACTCTTTTATAAAAAGTGGATTAAATATAAAGATATATTTCTTATTAGAGAAATATGAGGTCCAGGAGAAAACTGTCCCAGGGCAATGCATTCCAGGTACACTGTGCTCTTAGCAACCTATTTTTGGAGGAAGGGTGACAAATGAGTGTGATCAGCGGAGAAAGACGAGGATGAGACAGGCTATAGAGCAGCATGGGAAAGAAACCAGACTTCTATATAAGCACCTACTGTGTGCCAGGGGGTCTCTACCTGTTATTTCATTTAACCCTCTCTGACCACACCATGAGGTAGCTATACATGTATCCACAGTATTGACAAGAAAGCTGACAAACCTGAGGGTTGAATTACTTGCCAAAGGTCGCACAGCTACTGGGTGGTGGAGACAGGACTTGAACTCAGACACTCCAACTCAAGAGCCTATATTCGTAATCATTATTCTCTCCAGTTTGCCTACTTAGTCATGAGAAAAGAGTCAGAAGACTACAGATGTTTAGCCTGGAGAAGAACAAGAACAGGTGTGAATGCAAGTTATATGAGGCAATGAGTACAGTCAGTCAGTGTAGTTTTACAGAACAAATGGTTGGCACTTTGGAAAAGGAGATGCACTTTGGGGAGAAAAGGGTGTAGCAATGGAAGGAAAGAAACTTTGTTGCAGGATAAATCCCTTTAGGGTTGATCATGGTCCTACTAGACAGGAAATAATGTTAATAAATTTCAGCATTCTGTTTTCTTTCAGTGCCCAAGAAAGCAGCTTTATGTTTTCACTCTTTTATCATCCTGAGGCTCATTTTTAGCAAGAGGTGTGGCTGCAAAGCCAAACCCAAAGTGACAGATAATGAATGGTGGCATCACATGAGAGGTGTGCAGCCCCTGAGGTCCTCTGCTGCATGTCGCTACTGTAGGTAACATCCTTGATAGCCTCAGGTAAAGGTTTTGCTTTGGTCGTGTAGCTTCTGTGTGTTTTCTCTAATAAGCACTCAGTGGGGAAGTGCTAAAGCAAGGAAGTCTGTGTTCTCAGGGGGATTGTGGTGATCCTAGGATGAAACCATGCTCAGTAGGGCTCAATCCAGGATTCATAATTATATGTGAAGACAAGGTTTGAGCTGCACATTATTTTTGATCTGAAAATAGCTTTGTATCTCATAAGAAGACAGTGTTTTCTGGACAAGAATTGAGGCTTCCAAGAAGATCCATTTTTAGGTACTAAATTCCTAATGTATATTCAGAGAATGGATACAGCCACCTTTTACTTACAACAAGGGCAGGTAGACTGGAGCCATTTCCCGAGGAGGACATTAAACTGGTTTGAATACACAGCCTGCTGGTTTGGGAAGTCTTAAGAGGTAGGTAAGTTTTATTTGCAGGACCCAGATTGCCCCTTTCAAGAGTGTCCTAATGCTGCTTACCCCCAACTATGTCTGCGATAGCCTCTCCCACACCGTAGTTAGGCTTCATCTTCTCATAACTGCTCTCCATCGTTGAACTCTCAACTCTCAAACCCTAAAGAACCTGTTCTTTCAAAGCAAACTGATAAATTAATTCAATCTAAAATGTTAATGGCACATAACATCCTAAAACACCACCTTGTCTACGCAACCCATTCACGTTTACACAACTTTCATTGTTTTAACCTGAAATAGTAAAGTGAGTAATATGAACTTAGTGATCCATCCTGAAAAATATTAGATCCTTTGGCTAGTGGACAGTGGAGACAAGGTGGGGCTATGTTCAGTCCAGAGGTTCTCAAAATTTGCTCATCATCAAAATCACCTGGGAGGAGCTTGTTGAAATCTAGGTTTGTGGGGTCCCCCCCACAGAGTTTCTGATTCAGAAAAACTGGAGGGCTGGAGTATTTGCATTTCTAGCAAGTCCCCAAAGTTGCTACTCGGGAACCACGCTTTGGAAGCCACTAGTTCAGTCCTTGCAGTACCTTTGGTTATTATCAAATCACATGGTATAATAGGTGATGACTGCAATTTGGGTCAAAATCTGTTAAGGAAGCCAAAGTGTAGATGCTTTCATGGTAGTCCATGTAAATTATTTAGAAATGATCTACAGAACCATGCCTATTAGGCTCTCAGGCCCACGGACAACAGAAAGGTTTCCAGTGGAGTGGCTGGTAGGATGCCCTGGGCCCCTCAGCATCCACATGTTGAAATGACCCTCATCAGCGCTTCCCTCACTTAACACAGTCGAGGACAGAATGTACTTTGTGATGGTAAGAATAAAGACTTGACTAGAAGCCAGAATTCCAGCAGAAATAGAAATGCCACATTTATGCTTCCTGATGGTGTTGGCACACACCTTACGTGTTTTATTTTTAATTGGTATTCATTGTTACACTTTTAAAAATTATTTATTGCACAAAACAACACCATAATAGGTTTAATAGGAATCAACATGAAAGAAGTAAATCATCCCACAATCCTACCACACAAATCCTACCACACTCCCATTTTTACACTCCCTTCCAACTATTTCCCATATGCACTCATAATTTTTCCTTGGTATCATAGCATGGATAAGATTTTATTCTCTGTTTATTTCATTTAACATTATAACAGTGTGTAATGAATAGACAAAATATTATTATATGAAATAACCAAGAAGTGAATTTTTGTGAGAACACTTCCTTACTGAAAATGTCAAATTCGTATGTATTACCCACCTGTTATGTGTGAGGCACTACGCCCGGCATTGTGTATATAATACAATAGGAAAAGTTTTCTTGGTTTTCCCTGTATTTTTATTGCTATTGTCTATAGACCATGTGATACAAGTGTAAAACCATGGGTGGCTTTCCAAAGTTATTTGGGCATACAGAACTAAGGGAGAAAAATTATGCAAAGTCCCCTTTCCCAGATTGCTTTTCCCTATTGTGGAACCCCTTTCCCCAAAAGGAGAGACCTAGTTGACTATAACAGGGCTCAGGCTGTGCGATTCTTCTCCCTGACTTTAGGACACAGAATCCAGAGAATAAAAGCTGGGCATGATGTCTTTGGGGTGCCCAAAGTCAAGAATCAAGGATGAAAATATAAAACCAAGGTGTCAGTGCAAAGGCCATCAGGTGTTCAAAACCTGTCTTTCCTTACCCCTTTCTGGCTTTGGGACCCTGAGCATGTCAGTTAATTTCTCTGAGTCTTATGTGCCTAATCTTTAAAATGCATGTAGCAATGCCTAACTTAAATGACTTGTCATGATTAAATGAGATGATGTAAGGCATCTAGTAGAGAGCCTGGCGTATAATACCTTCTCAGTTAGTGAAAGCAGTTATCTTTAGTTGCAGAGAGATACAGGAGGAGTCGGGATAGTACAGAGGAGCAGAATGGGTAAAGATAAAGAGGACCTAGGACAAATTTTACAGTAGCTTATTATTATAAGATGTAAACATGGGTTGTTTTAAAGGGACAGGAGGGAAGTGTTTATCTCTGGGGGTGCCTGTCACACTTTATCAGTGCCCTTTCCCAAAGTACCCCACCTCATTAAAATGAAAGTACAGATTTGACAGTTAGCTACCTAACAATTTGAAGAACCTACAATTGTGACTTTACTGTTTCTTTAATTTGAGGTTAATGTTCTCTTAAACATCAACAATGTGGCAAACACAGTGTTCTGCCTTTAAGCCTGAACCAGATACGTAGATAAGCTTTTTGTTTGAATTTGCTGTCTTGGGCCCTGCCTTCATTAAGTATAGCTAGAATATGGCCTGCATTAGCTCGCTAATGCTCGGCCACCTGCCAAGTGAAGTGAAATCAACCTAATTCCAATCTTTATAATAGATGAGCCAAGGAGTTGCTATTGCCCTCATCAAGCAGAACTGATATTGTCATTAAAGTTTGGTAGCTATACACTTCACAGACAGTGGCGTCTATTTGCTCTCTGTTTTGGCTAGGGAAATCACATCAGGCTTACATTTTCTTATTGGTTTGAATTTACTTCCTTGTTAAGGGCCAGTCAATACATTGGGGTCTATTAACATCTTCTCATCAAAGAAAAAGCCTTGGTTGTTAGACCTGCTAACTCTGCTATTAGAGTGGGCCCATTAATTTGTTACTCTACAGTGAATGCAAGGTCAGCTTTACTGTTGGTAGTGAAAGGATTTGAATATAAATTCATGGACATGAAGAGAAGCACTAAATGAAACTTGGAATCCTGATGAAGCCAATAGTTGCTTGTAACAGATACAAAGCCACAGTTTTAGTCTGCATCCCTGAGGGAAGAATGAGCAAAAACATGCAAGGCAACTTCATCAGCCATCCAACGAACTCTGTTACTCATTCAATGGATCAAGTCATTTTACCTAGTAAGACCTCAGTGATCCCATCTGAAAAGGAGCTCTTCTAGATCATCTGTAAGTTCCTTTTCAATGCTGACCTCCTTTGACTTTACAGGACATACTGTTTTCAACTACTGTATTCTACAAACTGAGTGTAACTTATAAAGCCAAGATTGAGCCTCATTCATTCATTCATTTAGTATACAAGTACCAAGTTCATTGTATAGCAGAACATTCTATCAATGAAGTTACAGAGATAAGTCCTTGCCTGAAGCTGATGCTCATATGTAACAGAAAAAGGCATGTACATAAAGCTGTGATGCAGAACAGAAAGTTATAAACACCGCAGGCAAAGTACAGAATGCACTGAAAATTCAGGAAGGAGGGGACCAGGAAAGCTTCATGAAGGAGGTACTTTATCTAGACTTTGAAAAGTAGAGTGATTTAAGCATGCAGGGATTTGCACCATGTGAAGAGGAGTATAAAACATCTTTTATGATTCCAACTTTTCTAAAAGTATAGGACATGATCACCAATCAGGTAACCATTCACTTGATCATATTCAATTCAACCTACTAACTCTAAATTGTGCACTAGTTATATCTAGGATTTCAGTAAAATCTATGAGACATGCAAAATAATAATAGCTTTGCTTCTCCCTTCAAGAAATGTGATCTCCCTGGGGAGATAAGAAAGAAGAGTGCATAAAAAGAATAGTTGGGAGAAGAATATATTATAGAATCTGTATAATCTCCAAAAATAATGGCAAAAATAAGAACGAAAGATTTCAAAGAGAAAGGAAGTTGGAGTGGGTTGAAGTAATTAGAAACGACTTTATAAAAGAGGGTCATCATCTTGAACAGAGTCTTAGAGAAGCAACTGATTTGAAAAGGGGGAGGTAATACATTCCAGAGCATGCTAGTGGATGAGAAAACTCATGAGTGCTTAACTAAACTTGTTATTTTCTAGAGATAAAGTAAGGGATTGGAAATGAAGGTCCTATGCATTTTGTTTCGCTCAGCCACCCCGAGAGCTTGTCTAGTCTATCTCCAAGCTGCTCGAACCAAAGGCATCAAGGAAAATGTCATTATAAGGACACAGCAGAGTCAATGCACAATGCTGAAGAAATCAAAGAAAAGACTGATAAAAAGCTACTAAAATGAGAGCTCATTCTCTTCAAACCTGACAGAATGGGGGAGGTAAACAAACTCTCTCTCCCAAAAGCAACTATACAACTAGATGAAAACCTGAGAAACAACCATTCAGTGCTCTGGAAATCAACCAAAGGCATACAACAAATTAAGAAGCATTTATTCTTGAAAAATACTGAATTTCAGCTAAAAACAATGTAAGTCTGTGGTGTTCTTGTCAGTGACTTCTCCCACCCCTCTCCCAGCTCTATTAGCTCATGAAAAGGAGCAGCCCTGCTACCCATGCTAGAGAATGCTCACCTGTATTGGAGCATTGGCAGTTAAAGTGGTCAGCTTAGTAGCAGGCGAGTCGGGAGGTCCAGGGGCTTCATTAGCCCAAGGTTACAGTCCCAGGTGAGACAAGCAATGGACTAGACTGTCATAAAAGCCAGCGATTTAACAAGAAGTTTTGCAAGGTGAGATAGGTACAGAAGAACTGATAAACGTTCCATATGTCCCAAATTGACTGGACTGTGCAGATGTGCAGGAAAGACTGGGACAGGCTCAAGCCTTTCAAACATCCCTGGTTGATGGAGCATATAGACATTCTCAGAGGGGAAAAAAAAAAGAGCACCTGGAAGGAAGCAAAATTCAGGAAAAATTTGGGAATGACCTGAAATTTGAATGCTTTCCTAGCCTACACCCAGATCCATTAGCATAGAGTAGAAGACTTACTGGCTCAAAGTGTTTGAGCATAGCTTCTGACCAATCTTTGCCTGAACACCAAGTTAAGCAGACACAGGGATGATACCTAGGAAGCCGGCTTAAAAATAAAACCAAAGTAAATGAAAACACTGAGTAAGGTCACCAGGACTTGTAACTTGCAGAGAAGACAGAGTTCACAGATTTAGTCCATGCAAATTACTAAACAAAAGAATAAAAAAGCAGCAAAAACGTATCCCCAAAAGTTAAAATCCAGAATTACTATAATATATTACATAAAATGTATTTGATGAAATTTCTAAAACATGTAGAGAAACAAGGAAGTTTGGCCAACATTTAGGGGGAATAAAAAGCAGTCAATAAAAACTGTTCCTGATTATCTCCAGATGTTAGATTTACCAGACAAAGACTTCAAAACAGCTTTTATTAATAAGTTCAACAAACTGAAGGAATCTGTGTTTAAACAACTAAAGGAAAGCATGATGACAAAGATTGAACAAATAAAGAATCTCAATAAAAATATAGAAATTATAAAATGGGACCAAAAGGGGATTATGGAGTTGAAAATTACAATAACTGAAATATAAAAATTTCACTTGAGGGCTTAAGAGCAGATTTGAGTGGAAGAAGGGGGAAAAAAAAGTGTAAACATGAAGATAAAGCAATAGAGATTACCCAGTCTGAAGAACAGATTGAAAAAGATTGAATTAAAATGAACAAGCCTCAGGAACCTGTTGAACAACATCAAGCATACCATCATATATGTGATTGGTGTTCCAGAGGAAAGGAGAGAGCCAGAGGAGCATGTTATGCATTTATGCATTGAATTTTGTCTTCCAAAAAGATGGTGAAATTCTAACTCTCAGTACCCATGAATGTGATCTTATTTGGAACTAGGGAATTTGAAGATGATCAAGTTAAGATGAGGTCATTAGGGTGGGGTCTAGTGCAAGATGACTGATATCTTTATACAAAGGGGAAATTTGGACACAGAGAAAGACCTGCATAGAAGGAAGAAAATGTGATGACACAGAGAAGGCAAGGAATGCCTGAGGCTACCAGAAGCTAGGAGAGAGGCATATGAAGTTCTCCTTCACATCCCTAAGTAGGAACTAACCCTGCTAACACCTTGATTTCAGACTTCTGGCCTCCAGAACTGAGAGACAATAAACTTCTGTTTTTTAAGCCACCTAGTTAGAGTGGCATTTTGTTACAGCAGCCCAGGAAACTAATTCAGAGCAGAAAATAATATTTGAAGAAATGATTGAACATTTCTCAAATTTAATAAAAATATTAATCTACAGGTCCAAGAAGTTCAGTGAATCTCATTTAGAAAAACCCAAGGAGATCCACATCTAGACATATTATAGGCTAACTGTTTATAGTTAAAGGAAAAGAAAAAATTTTGAAAGCAGCAAGAGAAAAATGCCTCATCACATATAGCATATGATTAACAGCTGATTTATCAACAGAAACAATTGAGTTAAGAAGTCAGTGGAATGACACCTTCAACTGAAAGAAATAAATCTTCTCAACCATATATTCTGTCTCCAAAAAAAAAAAAAACAGTATTCTTCAAAAGTGAAGGTGAAATAAAGACATTTATAGATAAACAAAGACTAAAAGAATTTGTTGCTAGAAGACATGCCTTATAATAAAACTAAAGGAAGTCATACAGGCTGAAAGGAAATGATACTAGAGAGTAACAAGAATCCAAAGTACTACTGAAAAGTACAAGAAATGTTAAATGCGGGCATATATAAAAGATTCTATAAATGTATTTTTCTTTTTTCTAATTTCTTTAAAATAGGTAAGATTGTAAAAGCAATAATTAATACATTGTGTTGTTGGGTTTATAACATATGTAAATGTGATATATATGACAAAATAGCACAAAAGAGGGGGAGATACATTGGAGCAAAGTTTCTATATTTTACCGGAACTAGATTAGTATTTTTCTGAAGTATACTGTGATGAATTAAGATGCATAGTATAATCCCTGGAGCAACCACTAAGAAAATCATGATAGACAATAGGAAGAAAGTAAGAAAATCATGATACATGATAGGAAGAAAGAAAGAGAGAAAGAGAGAGAGAGAGAGGGAGGGAGGGAGAGAGAGAGAGAGAGAGGAAGAAAGAGAAAGAAAGAAAAGAAAGAAAGAAAGAAGAAAGAAAGAAAGGGAAAGGAAGGAAGGAAGGAAAGAAAGAAGGAAAGAGCAACAGAACAATTAAAATAGTAAATGAAAATATATTTAGTTAACATAAATGAAGGTAAATGGAGAATAGAGGAACAAAAATATAAGACAAATAAAAACAGATAGCAAAATGATGAATGTAAATACAATCATAATCACAATAATTCTGAATAGATTAAACACCACACTTAAAAGTCAGAGATGATAAGACTTGATTTAAAAAAAAGAAAGTTTATGCTGTCTATAAGGGACACACACTAGATTCAAAGACAAATAGGTTGAAAGTGAAGGATGGGAGAATATACAACATGCAAACAATAACCATAGCAGAGCTGGAGTGGCTATATTAATAGCAGATAAAATAGACTCTAAGATCAGAAATGTTACTAGAGACAAAGAGGGACATACATAGATGCAAAATTCCTTAACAAAATTAATTGAATTCTGTAAAATATTAAAAAAATTATGACCAGATTAAATTTATCCCAGGAAGGTACATTTAGTTAACATCCAAAAATAAATTAATATACTACATTATTAGTAAACCAAAGGGTAAAAAACACATGATGATTTCAACAGACACAGAAATAGCATTGGCAAAATCCAACACTCATTGATAATAAAAATTCTAAATAAGCTAGGAATAGAAGAAAACTTCCTCAGCATGATAAATGGCTTCTACAGAAACATATGGCTAGCATCCTTAATGCTGAAAGACTGAATGCTTTCCCCCTAAAATCAGGGAAATCTTATTGGATGATGGAAATATTCTAAAACTGAATTATGATGGTTGCACAGCTTCATAACTTTACTAAAAAATCACTGAATCACTTAAAAAGTCTTGAAATCTGTTAAAAATTTAAGAAAAAAATTGAAGAATTAGGGAAATAAATAGGGATTGCATGATGATTACAAATATAGGCATTTAGCTCCTCTTCTAACCAGGGATCCTAAAAAGCAGAATGCCAACTAGCCTTCACCCTCCCTGACAAAGACAAGAGCAAGTGTAGACCCACAATCAGCTTCTCCTTTGCCATACTTTCTTTGAGAGGTTCTGCCCACCATCTTAATTATGAACTCAGAGAAACCCAGCCCTACCTCTGCCGCATCTCCAAACCATCTCCTTTGTGCTTCTTTGTAAGCCTTGGCATTCTCTCATTCATAGGCCTTTAGTCTGTGTACCATGTACGTATGCTGTGCAAGCCCTCCTGGAATACATTAAAAACATAAAGCACAAATGTCAGCCTGTTCATATAAGTTTGCCCTCCATCTCCTTGAGAGACGTAACCCCCTCACTGGAGGCAGAAATGAGAAAAGAGAGTGGTGTTTAGGTCTTTGGTTTCTACTCCCACTTCTGGCTTGGAACTGTGGGAACTTAAGCAATTACTTAAACTCTAAGCCTCTATTTTTTCATTTGTTATACGATAATAATACAGGATATTAATGTAGATCCCCAATCCCTTATCTGCAATTTCAAATTCCAGAAATCTCTCAAGACAGAGCTTTTTAAAAATAACTAGTTTGATGTCAAAACTTGACCTGATCTGAACTTGGTTGGCTGCAAAACGTTACTTGAGGCTATTTATAGTCTTCAGTTAATCCCACTTAATGAGAATATTCATATTTTTGGCTGAGTAAATACAAATGTGTTTGATTACAGGATGCTATCCCCGATGCTATTCAGAATGTTTTGTAATTTATGATACATATACTGTATTGCTTTTCTAAAATCTGAACAGTTCTGAATCTGGGAGACATCTAACCATAAGGGTTTCAGATAAAGAATTGGGGACCTGTTCCCACTTCTTAGGTTTTGGGGGTGGGGGTGGAAATTAAATAAGATAACAAATGTGTAGTGTATTTTGCACTCATCTCTTCCTTCCTCTTTTTCCTACCTCTGTCATTCTAAAATTCCAGAAAAGTACCACTGGAAATGCAAAATGTATTTTATGCAGTGCAAAGCAGGAAGTCAGCAAAATTTGTTTTCATTATCCCTCCATTTCCCTTTGAGACTCTCTCTCCACTTTTGGTGTTTCTCTCTTGGCTATCAACTTTGTCACTACACATATTTTTTTCTTAGTTTTCAACTGAATTATAAAAGTTTAAATATTTGAAAAATATCTCAAAACCCCAAAGAAATACTCTAATAGTGTAATAAAAGAAGCAGCTTATTATACTAGGGCTTCAGCCCCTCACAGTCACTCCCTTAGCACATGACCTTGGGTTGGTCATGTAATCTCGAAGAGCCCCAGTTACCTCATCATCGAAATTGAGATAATGTCTGACACCTGACAAAGGCAGATGGCTGGATGGGGAGGTCTCTTGAGGTCACTTCCAACTCGAAAATCTGTGAGTTTCTGGGTTCACAAGGGACAGAGGACTTTCCCAAAGTCTTTAGGTCCTAGCCTTTGGGCTTCCACCTGCTTTGCCAACCGCATAATGGGCCCAACTCAGGCCTTACTGGAGGCAGAAATAAGAAGAGAGGGTGGTGTTGAGGCCTTCTTGCCAGCAGTAATGAATGGAAAGAGTATGAGGCAGATGATGGGGAAAAGAAAGAGACGAGATGAAGCTGGAGTGTGTTCACTTGAACTGAGTGTGCTTTGTACCATCTACATGTTAATTAATCACAGAATGTATGTGCATCAAGGATGCAGAGCCCAAGACACCTCCCACATGGGCAGGGACAAGAAATGTATCTCTGGGGTTTTCTGAGTTGAAGGGAAAGTACAGAGGCATTCTCAAGGGTTTTGCAGGCAGGTCATTTTGCTTTCATACTAAGTGGGTGCCTGTCTGAGATCAGAAGCACCTGGCTCAGACCTGGGCTGTACTACTTACAACTGTGTGAGCAAGTCATTTAAGCTCCCTGAACCTGAGCTTCCACATCTGGAAACTGGTGGTAATAAATACCTCTCCCAGGACTGTTAGGAGAATTCAATGAGCTAATGCATGGAAAGTGCTTCATATGGTGTCTGCCGCATGATAGTGTTCAGTAAAGGCTAGCTGTTTAGTCCTGACAAAAATCAGCATTCTGATGGAAGATAGAAGATGTTTTTGGTTTGTTTGGGAAGAAAACAAGATGGTGCATCAGGGAAAGGAAAAGGATCATTTATAAATAAAACTAGAACCTGGCCCACATTACATTAATTATACTGGTTCCTGTGAATGAAAAAAAAGGAATGAGATTGGGGAAGAAAACATAGGGGAATTTTTTATTTGTAATTTTATATTTTTTAATGATTACAACTCAAGTAAATATGACAAAATGTTAACATTTTTTCTTCAGGTGATAAGAACATAAATGATAGTTATGTGTCTCTTTTAATATTTTGTTTTCTCAAATTAAAAAATGTCGACAAGGGCTTCCCTGGTGGCGCAGTGGTTGAGAATCTGCCTGCCAATGCAGGGGACACAGGTTCGAGCCCTGGTCTGGGAAGATCCCACATGCCGCGGAGCAACAAAGCCCGTGAGCCACAACTACTGAGCCTGCGCGTCTGGAGCCTGTGCTCCACAACAAGAGAGGCCACGATAGTGAGAGGCCCGCGCACCGCGATGAAGAGTGGCCCCCGCTCGCCGCAACTAGAGGAAGCCCTCGCACAGAAACGAAGACCCAACACAGCCAAAAATAAATAAATTAATTAATTAATGTAAAAAAAATGTCGACAAAATTAGGCACCAAACTTACTAGCACTGTGTCCAGAACAAGTTGCTTCATCCTAAGAATTAGGATATCTACTTTATCTACTTCAAGTTATCATAGGGAATAAGTGACATAACACACATAAAAGCACTTTTTAGACTATAGAGCAACATGTTATTCTCATTATTAGTATTATCATTATCACCATTATAAATTCTTCACTGATGGTCACTATGTAGAACAGCAGCTTTAAAGCTGTGCTCAGTGGAACTCAAGAAATTTTTATGGAATCCCGAAGCATCTATGAAGCGTCTTAGGCACTGTTTGGGGGAAACAAGGAGACAGGATTTTAGGCCTTGTGACCTATTTCAATCTGAAAAGCTTCAATTTTTACCCGTTTTCACTTTGGGCTTCCAAATAAGGTTTCCTTTAAAGAAAAAATATATAGCTTTGTAGTAACTATACATTTTCAAGCGTCACATGAAGGTGCAAGAAGTGTCACATTATTTTCTAAAATATATTAAAACTGATTCTGATTCTGATTCTGCAACTCCATTCCATCTGGCTGATAAGAAATTCAGTATCTGTTATTAGTGGCTCTCCCTTTCTGCCCTGCCCTCTACTGCCTAGAATCATGCAAGGTTCCAGAGGTCTTATGCAAAGCAGAACATTTTGAGAGGACTCTCTGGCCTACAGTGCACATGGTCATTGCTGATAAGCTTTTCATACAAGCTGATATGAGCCCTGAAGAGGTTCCGTGGATCCTGAATGATCTGGAGCATAGGACATTTATAGCAGCTGGAGACCACGTGCTTGGGTCTAGCCACCCGAGGGGACCACACAGCAGTTCCCCTCAGAGGACCAGACACCACTGTACGGCACCTTGTAGATGCCAAGCAGAGGCCCTTGATACTCAAGGACCCCCAAGCACGTTCCGCTTCTAACCTCAGAGCTTCATGCCCCCAGAAGCAACTATTCCCACTTCTGTGGGAACACAGAAGCACCTTCTTGGAATGGAGGAAGGAAATACAGTGAACGAAATACACACACACACACACACACACACACAAATTAATATCTAATTAGTTATCTTGCAACACATGTTTTTACAAAGATTTGAAAGTTGCCAACCCAAAGCAATGTTTCCTTGTGTTTAGTGCAAGGTCTCTTTTTAACATCAGAAAGTTCAGAGCCCTTTGCTGCTCAACCCATCTTCCCCCACTGCCCCAGCAGTCACTTGTGTCTCTCAACTTCAGAAATGCAGAGACCTGTGTACTTGTAAAGCCCTTTCTGCTGGCTCCAGGCTGCATGCCCTGCCCCATGCAGCAGGCCCACAGGGCCATTGCCCACCTGGATCAGACTTTTGATGTCATCTTCAAGTGAGGTGATGCATACAGTTAGGGGGTGTACTGCCAGGTTAAAATAAGTAGTCCAGACTTCAACTTAAATTGTGACCCATTGCCAATCACACTGCTTATAGTGAACTCTACAATGATATATTTGTCATAAATCTTATAATTACCTTCTGAACAGTACAATTTAATGGACTTTTTGATAAGTTGTGTTTTTGTTTTGTCTAAATATAAATATTTAAATACACCATAATTGGGCACACAGCCTGCTGTCACTGCCTCCATATTGAATTGGGATGTTGTGCAGCCATTTGCGCTAGAAACTCTGGTCTGAAGGTGCTGGGTTTGAGGCCTCTGCACGCTGCACCCTATCAGCCAGTGAAACTAGACTAAGTGCAAAAGAAAAGAGAAAAAAAAGGGGCCTGGAACCAAACCAGCAATATCTTCGAGGTCTACCTGTATACAATTTGATGAGTTTGGACATATGCAAACACTCATGCAACCATCACCATGATCAAGCCGTGTGGATGACAGGCTCTTGGTGCTACAGCCAGGCGTTAGTGCAGTGCCTCTGAGGTAGGAGAGCCAAGTTCAGGACATTGGTCCACCAGAGACCTCCCAACTCCACGTAATATCAAACGGCAAAAATCTCCTAGAGATCTCCATCTCAACACCAAGACCCAGCTCCACTCAACAACCAGCAAGCTACAGTGCTGGACACCCTATGCCAAACAACTAGCAAGACAGAAACAAAACCCCACCCATTAGCAGAGACGCTGCCTAAAATCATAATAAGGTCACAGACACCCCAAAACACACCACCAGACGTGGCCCACCAGAAAGACAATATCCAGCCTCATCCACCAGAACACAAGCACTACTCCCCTCCACCAGGAAGCCTACACAACCCACTGAACCAACCTTAGCCACTGGGGGCAGACACCAAAAACAACAGGAACTACGAACCTGCAGCTGGCGAAAAAGAGACCCCAAACACAGTAAGTTAAGCAAAATGAGAAGACAGAGAAACACACAGCAGATGAAGGAGCAAGGTAAAAACCCAACAGACCAAACAAATGAAGAGGAAATAGGCAGTCTACCTAAAAAATAATTCAGAATAATGATGGTAAAGATGATCCAAAATCTTGGAAATAGAATGGAGAAAATACAAGAAATGTTTAACAAGCACCTAGAAGAACTAAAGAGCAAACAAACAGTGAAGAACAACACAATAAATGAAATTTAAAATTCTCTACAAGGGAGCAATAGCAGAATAACTGAGGCAGAAGAACGGATAAGTGACCTGGAAGATAAAGTAGTGGAAATAACTACTGCAGAGCAGAATACAGAAAAAAGAATGAAAAGAATTGAGGACAGTCTCAGAGACCTATGGGACAACATTAAACACACCAACATTCGAATTATAGAGGTCCCAGAAGAAAAAGAGAAAAAGAAAGGGACTGAGAAAATATTTGAAGAGATTATAGTTGAAAACCTCCCTAATATGGGGAAGGAAATAGTTAATCAAGTCCAGGAAACACAGAGTCCCATACAGGATAAATACAAGGAGAAACACACCAAGACACATATTAATCAAACTATCAAAAATTAAATACAAAAAACAAATATTAAAAGCAGCAAAGGAAAACAACAAATAACACATAAGGGAATCCCCATAAGGTTAACAGCTGATCTTTCAGCAGAAACTCTGCAAGCCAGAAGGGAGTGGCAGGACATATTTAAAATGATGAAAGGGAAAAACCTACAACCAAGGTTACTCTACCCAGCAACCATCTCATTCAGATTTGAGGGAGAAATTAAAAGCGTTACAGACAAGCAAAAGCTAACAGAATTCAGCACCACCAAACCAGCTTTACAACAAATACTAAAGGAACTTCTCTAGGTAGGAAACACAAGAGAAGGAAAAGACCGACAATAACAAACCCAAAACAATTAAGAAAATGGTAATAGGAGCATATATATTGATAATTACCTTAAATGTAAATGGATTAAATGTTCCAACCAAAAGACATAGACTGGCTGAATGGATACAAAAACAAGACCCATATATATTCTGTCTACAAGAGACCCACTTCACACCTAGGGACACATACAGACTGAAAGTGAGGGGATGGAAAAAGATATTCCATGCAAATGGAAATGAAAAGAAAGCTGGAGTAGCAATTCTCATATCAGACAAAATAGACTTTAAAACAAAGACTATTACAAAAGACAAGGACACTACATAATGATCAAGGGATCAGTCCAAGAAGATGTAACAATTGTAAATATTTATGCACCCAACATAGGAGCACCTCAATACATAAGGCAAATACTAACAGCCATAAAAGGGGAAATCGACAGTAACACAATCATAGTAGGGGACTTTAACACCCCACTTTCACCAATGTACAGATCATCCAAAATGAAAATAAATAATGAAACACAAGCTTTAAATGATACATTAAACAAGATGGACTTAAGGGATATTTATAGGATATTCTATCCAAAAACAACAAAATGCACATTCTTCTCAAGTGCTCATGGAACATTCTCCAGGATAGATCATATCTTGGGTCACAAATCAAGCCTTAGTTAATTTAAGAAAATTAAAATTGTATCAAATATCTTTTCTAACTGCAACGCTATGAGACTAGATATCAATTACAGGAAAAACTCTGTAAAAAATACACATGCATGGAGGCTACACAATATGCTACTAAATAACCAAGAGATCACTGAAGAAATCAAAAAATACCTAGAAACAAATGACAATGAAAACACAATGACCCAAAACCTAAGGGATGCAGCAAAAGCAGTTCTAAGAGGGAAGTTTATAGCTATACAAGCCTACCTTAAGAAACAAAAAACATCTCAAATAAACAACCTAACCTTACACCTAAAGCAGTTAGAGAAAGAAGAACAAAAAAACCCCAAAGTTAGCAGAAGGAAAGAAATCATAAAGATCAGATCAGAAATAAAGGAAAAAGAAATGAGGGAAACGATAGAAAGATCAATAAAACCAAAAGCTGGTTCTTTGAGAAGATAAACAAAATTGATAAACCATTAGCCAGACTTACCAAGAAAAAAAGGGAGAAGACTCAAATCAATAGAATTAGAAATGAAAAAGGAGAAGTAATCACTGACACTGCAGAAATACAAACGATCATGAGAGATTACTACAAGCAACTCTATGCCAATAAAATGGACAACCTGGAAGAAATGGACAAATTCTTAGAAATGCACAACCTGCCGAGACTGAACCAGGAAGAAATAGAAAATATGAACAGACCAATCACAAGCACTGAAATTGAAACTGTGATTAAAAATCTTCCAACAAATAAAAGCCCAGGACCAGATGGCTTCACAGGCGAATTCTATCAAACATTTAGAGACGAGCTAACACCTATCCTTTTCAAACTCTTCCAAAATATAGCAGAGGGAGGAACACTCCCCAACTCATTCTACGAGGCCACCATCACCCTGATACCAAACCAAAGATATCATGAAGAAAGAAAACTACAGGCCAATATCACTGATGAACATAGATGCAAATATCCTCAACAAAATACTAGCAAACAGAAACCAACAGCACATTAAAAGGATCATACACCATGACAAAGTGGGGTTTATCCCAGGAATGCAAGGATTCTTCAATATACGCAAATCAATCAATGTGATATACCATATTAACAAATTGAAGGAGAAAAACCATATGATCATCTCAATAGATGCAGAGAAAGCTGTCGACAAAATTCAACACCGATTTATGATAAAACCCCTCCAGAAACTAGGCAGAGAGGGAACTACCTCAACATAATAAAGGCCATATATGACACACCCACAGCCAACATCATTCTCAATGGTGAAAAACTGAAACCATTTCCACTAAGATCAGGAACAAGACAGGTTGCCCACTCTCACCACTATTAATCAACATAGCTTTGGAAGTTTTAGCTACAGCAATCAGAGAAGAAAGAGAAATATAAAAGGAATCCAAATCAGAAAAGAAGATGTAAAGCTGTCACTGTTTGCAGATGACATGATACTATATATAGAGAATCCTAAAGAAGCTACCAGAAAACTACTAGAGCGAATCAATGAATTTGGTAAAGCAGCTGGATACAAAATCAATGCACAGAAATCTCTTGCATTCCTATACACTAAGGATGAAAAATATGAAAGTGAAATTAATAAAACACTCCCATTTACCATTGCAACAAAAAGAATAAAATACCTAGGAATAAACCTACCTAAGGAGACAAAAGACCTGTATGCAGAAAATTATAAGACACTGATGAAAGAAATTAAAGATGATACAAATAGATGGAGAGATATACCATGTTCTTGGATTGGAAGAATCAACATTGTGAAAATGACTCTGCTACCCAAAGCAATCTACAGATTCAATGCAATCCCTATCAAACTACCACTGGCATTTTTCACAGAACTAGAACAAAAAATTTCACAATTTGTATGGAAACACAAAAGATGCCGAATAGCCAAAGCAATCTTGACAAAGAAAAACGGAGCTGGAGGAATCAGTCTCCCGGACTTCAGACTATACTACAAAGCTACAGTAATCAAGACAGTATGGTCCTGGCACAAAAACAGAAATGTAGATCAATGGAACAGGATAGAAAGCCCAGAGATAAACCCACGCACATATGGTCACCTTATCTTTGATAAAGGAGGCAAGAATATGCAATGGAGAAAAGACAGCCTCTTCAATAAGTGGTGTTGGGAAAACTGGACAGCTACATGGAAAAGAATGAAATTAGAACACTCCCTAACAGCATACACAAAAATAAACTCAAAATGGATTAAAGACCTAATTATAAGGCCAGACACTATCAAACTCTTACAGGAAAACATAGGCAGACCACTCTATGACATCAATCACAGCAAGATCCTTTTTGACCCACCTCCTAGAGAAATGGAAATAAAAACAAAAATAAACAAATGGGACCTAATGAAACTTCAAAGCTTTTGCACAGCAAAGGAAACCATAAACAAGACGAAGAGACAACCCTCAGAATGGGAGAAAATATATGCAAATGAAGCAACTGACAAAGGATTAATCTCCAAAATTTACAAGCAACTCATGCAGCTCAATATCAAAAAAACAAACAAACCAATCCAAGAATGGGCAGAAGACCTAAATAGACATTTCTCCAAATAAGATATACAGATTGCCACAGACACATGAAAGAATGCTCAACATCATTAATCATTAGAGAAATGCAATTCAAAACTTCAGTGAGATATCATCTCACACCAGTCAGAATGGCCATCATCAAAAAATCTACAAACAACAAATGCTGGAGAGGGTGTGGAGAAAAGGGAACCCTCTTGCACTGTTGGTGGGAATGTAAATTGATACAGCCACTATGGAGAACAGTATGGAGGTTCCTTAAAAATCTTAAAATAGAAGTACTTTACAACCCAGCAATCCCACTACTGGGCATATACCCTGAGAAAACCATAATTCAAATAGAGTCATGTACCACAATGTTCATTGCAGCTCTATTTACAATAGCCAGGACATGGAAGTAACCTAAGTGTCCATCAACAGATGAATGGATAAAGAAATGTAGCAAATATATACAATGGAATATTACTCTGCCATAAAAAGAAACGAAATGGGGTTATTTGTAGTGAGGTGGATGGACCTAGAGTCTGTCATACAGAGTGAAGTAAGTCAGAAAGAGAAAAACAAATACCATATGCTAACATATATATATATGGAATCAAAAAAAAAAAAAAAGGTCATGACGAGCCTAGGGGCAAGATGGAAATAAAGATGCAGACCTCTTAGAGAATGGACTTGAGGACACGAGGAGGGAGAAGGGTAAGCTGGGCCAAAGTGAGAGAGTGGCATGGGCATATATACACTCCCAAATGTAAAATAGCTAGCTAGTAGGAAGCAGCCGCATTGCACAGGGAGATCAGCTCCGTGCTTTGTGACCACCTAGAGGGGCGGGATAGGGAGGGTGGGAGGGAGGGAGACACAAGAGAGAAGAGATATGGGGATATATGTATATGTATAGCTGATTCACTTTGTTATAAAGCAGAAACTAATGCACCATTGTAAAGCAATTATACTCCAATAAAGTTGTTAAAAAATAAATAAATAAATACACCATAATTGGTGAAATCTCACTTTCGCTTTTTTCTATTTTTAATATATCTTAGGCTGAAAAAAATAAGAAAGTTACCACTTGACTCTTGAGATTTCCCTAAGGCTCCCTGCATCATAAAGGATTGGACCTCTAATTCGATCATCTCCTCCCTTGCTAGTCAGCCCCAGCGCCTCACCCCCACTGTGGCCGCAGCCCTGGCCTCATCTGGTCAGTGACATCCTCCCTCCACTATCAAAGGCTCATTCTGTTCAGTTCTGAGTCCAGGATGCTGTCCCTTGATGCAAGACAAATTGGTGTACTTTATAGCTCTTCCCAAACTATTCCCTCCCACATGATTAAGGTGTGGCCAAAAGACACAGCAAGGTCCAACCTAATGCTTTAGACGGTGGGAAGAAGCCAGCGAGTCACAGTGATGTAGTGGCCTGATGCTGTGAGAAAGACTCCATATGTTTCAGCTACTCTGAAAAGTCACTGAGGTGTAGACTCTTTTGTGCTCGGCCAAATATACATCTAGGACTGGGGAGTTTCAGACTCTATGAACAGATCCAAAAGCTGACATAAATTTTAGACCACAAACAATCCAAAACGGTACAAAAAAACAAACTTCATCTGAATTCCTTCCCATCCCTGCTCCCCTCTTGCTTGTCTGCAAGCTTTGCCTCAATCTTTATCTGTACATTCACCATGACTTTTTCTTTACAGGGTCATAAGTTCATTTCTCATGGAGAATCATTCTTCAGCCCACTTATTTAAAATATATTTGAGGCCAATATTAAGAGCGCAGCTGGAATAGAGCTCTTAAAATTTCAAAGCCCAACTAGGAAGAAAGCGTTTGAAAATAAAACAAAGGATATTTTCAGAGGCTAAGGTCCCTGGAATTTACACAAGTGGTCACCACTGCCACTGACATTGAGAGTGCCAATTACAGATGCTCTGCTCTCTGATTAGAGGATTCCTGAGTTCAGAGCTGTACATTAAGTCAAAGTGTAAGTCTTTAAATTCTGATTAATGAATTTGATTAACCATTTGCAATTACAGAGTGATTTAAAAACATCCCAGAATCATCACTGGTCTTTAATCTGGGTTTAAGAAAGCTGAATATCTGATGCTGAGAACTATTTTGTGGCTGGGATGGTTTCCTGAAAAAGCACTGCAGAAAATATTCTGTTAAATAGTTTTACTTAACAGCTGTGGTTTAGGCATATTTAGAGTTTCATAGACCTCAATGGGTAATGTTCACAGGAACCACAAATATTAAAGTTTTGTAAGATCATTTTTGGGTAAGTAATAGGAAATTGCTCAAATGTTGGTTAAATTATAAAAATATGGGTTTTGAAAATTGGGTATCTGAGATTATACAAATGTGTATGTCTGTGTGTGTGTGTGTGTGTGTGTGTGTGCCCGTCCTTCATCCTTACCTGGAAAAGGTGATTTGTTCTTCTAGCAAAAAGTCCTTGAAAAACAAAACCTATTATTTTTTGCTTGGAGCTGAGCTTCCTATCCAATATTAAGTTCAAAGTATTACAGAAACAGAAGGCAAATTACACATCATCATAGATTTAGAACAGCATCACCTTAATTCTAGATGAAGTTGAAAATTTCAGCTTAAGAAACACCTACTTGATCATGTGGCAGTACATGTTTCCAAAAGTAAAGGCCATCGGGTTAGTACAATCATCTCAGGATTAGATGTTATCTCCAGGGAACAGCTAGACCCAAAATTTTTCTTAAAATGTGTCTGTGATAGTGGCTAGTTTCCTCTGACTAAAGGTATATCAAATGGAGTTTATAGGTCATTTTTAATTTTTAAAAGACTTTTTAAGCCTCAATCATTTTTAGAAATAAATTATTTGTGTACCACTATCTGTCAGTTTTTAAACATATTATTGTGATATACATACAGAAAAGTGCACAAATACTTTTTACTTTTAAAATCGTTTTACTTAAATTGTTAGTGTTTTGAAACAAAAGATTTCATTTTAGATGGCAACTTCTGTATTGAGCACAGAGGTTCTGCTAGACCCTAGCTCTTCCTTTATGGGCCCACCTCTGCCACCATCTGTGTGGAAGATGTCTACCACCCTCTCTCCTGCTTTCCTAGAGCACTAGGATCAACTTTCAGAAACAGGCACTTCTCTAGTGACACATTAAGAATCAATCATATGCATTCACGCACGTTGGCATGCAAACCCAGAAGCACACATAGCTGTAGCTGTTTCTTCCAGTACAAGAAAAACACAAACACAGAATATGTTCTATGTATTGCTTTTCCAGGAAGTATTAACATAGTCAGAGACCTGGACTCATTGTTTTGAATAAGAATATAGTTATTCAGGTAAATAAACCATTCATTTGTTCAATGAATGTTTCCTCAACCTTGGCCAGGCACTGTGCTAGGTTTTAAGAGAGAAGCAAAGTCACGTATAGCAGACTGTGTCCTTATGGAGTTACATTCTAAAAGTAAGTCGAAACAGGACATTTGAAAAACAATATTAAATATTAATATTTTAAACTCCTTGACATGGGAGAAAAGCCTTGTTTTTTAAATGAAGTTAATCACTGAATCAATAAATGTTCTATGTGCCCAACAGTATGATAAGCATGGTATGTGATAAAAAGAAATAAAAAAGTATAAGATGTAAAGTCTCTTAAACTTGGGAAGAAACAACCATCACAAAATAGTGGGGACAAGTGAATTTGTAAGTTAAAGAAACAAGGAAACATTAAAATATTTTTTTAACATCTTTATTGGGGTATAATTGCTTTACAATGGTGTGTTAGTCTCTGGTTTAAAACAAAGTGAATCAGCTATACATATACATATATCCCCATATTTCCTCCCTCCTGTGTCTCCCTCCCACCCTCCCTATCCCACCCCTCTAGGTGGTCACAAAGGACCGAGCTGATCTCCCTGTGCTATGTGGCTGCTTCCCACTAGCTGTCTATTTCACATTTGGTAGTGTATATATGTCCATGCCACTCTCTCACTTCTTCCCAGCTTACCCTTCCCCCTCCCTATGTCCGCAAGTCCATTCTCTACATCTGCGTCATTATTCCTGTTCTGCCCCTAGGTTCTTCAGAAAGAGGTTTTTTTTTTTTTTTTTTAGATTCCATATATATGTGTTAGCATACGTTATTTGTTTTTCTCTTTCTGATTTACTTTACTCTGTATGACATTCTCTAGGTCCATCCACCTCACTACAAATAACTCCATTTCGTTTCTTTTTATGGCTGAGTAATATTCCATTGTATATATGTGCCACATCTTCTTTATCCATTCACCTGTCAATAGACACTTAGGTTGCTTCCATGTCCTGGCTATTGTAAACAGAGCTGCAATGAACATTGTGGTACATGACTCTTTTTGAATTATGGTTTTCTCAGGATAAATGCCCAGTAGTGGGATTGCTGGTTCGTATTGTAGTTCTATTTTTAGTTTTTTAAGGAACCTCCATACTGTTCTTCATAGTGGCTGTATTAATTTACATTCCCACCAACGGTGCAAGAGGGTTCCCTTTTCTCCACACCCTCTCCAGCATTTATTGTTTGTAGATTTTTTGATGATGGCCATTCTGACTGGTGTAAGGTGATACCTCATTGTAGTTTTGATTTGCATTTCTCTAATTAGTGATGTTGAGCATTCTTTCATGTGTGTGTTGGCAATCTGTATATCTTATTTGGAAAATATCTATTTAGGTCTTCTGCCCATTTTTGGATTGGTTTGTTTGTTTTTTTGATATTGAGCTGCATGAGCTGCTTGTAAATTTTGGAGATTAATCCTTTGTCAGTTGCTTCATTTGCATATATTTTCTCCCATTCTGAAGGTTGTCTTTTCGCCTTGTTTATGTTTTCCTTTGCTGTGCAAAAGCCTTTAAGTTTCATTAGGTCCCATTTGTTTATTTTTGTGTTTATTTCCATTTCTCTAGGAGGTGGGTCAAAAAGGATCTTGCTGTGATTGATGTCACAGAGTGTTCTGCCTATGTTTTCCTCTAAGAGTTTGATAGTGTCTGGCCTTACATTTAGGTCTTTAATCCATTTTGAGTTTATTTTTGTGTATGCTGTTAGGGAGTGTTCTAATTTCATTCTTTTACATGTAGCTGTCCAGTTTTCTCAGCACAACTTATTGAAGAGGTTGTCTTTTCTCCACTGTATATTCTTGCCTCCTTTATCAAAGATAAGGTGACCATATGTGCATGGGTTTATCTCTGGGTTTTCTATCTTGTTCCATTGATCTACATTTCTGTTTTTGTGCCAGGACCATACTGTCTTGATTACTGTAGCTTTGTAGTATAGTCTGAAGTCCGGGAGACTGATTCCTCCAGCTCCGTTTTTCTTTCTCAAGATTGCTTTGGCTATTCGGCATCTTTTGTGTTTCCATACAAATTGTGAAATTTTTTGTTCTAGTTCTGTGAAAAATGCCAGTGGTAGTTTGATAGGGATTGCATTGAATCTGTAGATTGCTTTGGGTAGTATAATCATTTTCACAGTGTTGACTCTTCCAACCCAAGAACATGGTATATCTCTCCATTTATTTGTATCATCTTTATTTTCTTTTATCCATGTCTTACAGTTTTCTGCATACAGGTCTTTGGTCTCCCTAAGTAGGTTTATTCCTAGGTATTTTATTCTTTGTGTTGCAATGGTAAATGGGAGTGTTTCCTTCATTTCTCTTTCAGATTTTTCATCGTTGGTGTATAGGAATGCCAGAGATTTCTGTGCATTAATTTTGTATCCTGCTACTTTACCAACTTCATTGATAAGCTCTAGTAGTTTTCTGGTAGCATCTTTAGGATTCTCTATGTATAGTATCATGTCATCGTCAAACAGTGACAGCTTTACGTCTTCTTTTCTGATTTGGATTCCTTTTATTTCTTTTTCTTCTCTGATTTCTGTGGTGAAAACTTCCAAAACAACGTTGAATAATAGTGCAGAGAGTGGGCAACCTTGGCTTGTTCTTGATCTTAGTGGAAATGGTTTCAGTTTTTCACCCTTGAGGATGATGTTGGCTCTGGGTTTGTCATATATGGCCTTTATTATGTTGAAGCGAGTTCCCTCTATACCTACTTTCTGGAGGTAGCTGACCATTTTGTAAACCATTTTGTTACCATAAATAGGTGCTGAATTTTGTCAAAAGCTTTTTCTGCATCTATTGATATGATCATATGGTTTTCATTCTTCAATTTGTTAATATGGTGTGTCACGTTGATTGATTTGCATATATTGAAGAAAGCTTGCATTCCTGGGATAAACCCCACTTGCTCATGGTGTATGATCTTTCTAATGTGCTGTTGGATTCTGTTTGCTAGTATTTTGGTGAGGATTTTTGCATCTATGTCCATCAGTGATATTGACCTGTAGTTTTCTTTCTTTGTGACATCTTTGTCTGGTTTTGGTATCAGGGTGATGGTGACCTTGTAGAATGAGTTTGGGAGTGTTCCTCCCTCTGCTATATTTTGGAAGAGTTTGAAAGGATAGGTGTTAGCTCTTCTCTAAATGTTTGATAGAATTAGCCTGTGAAGCCATCCGATTCTGGGCTTTTGTTTTTTGGAAGTTTTTTATGACAGTTTCAATTTCAGTGCTTGTGATTGGTCTGTTTATATCTTCTATTTCTTCCTGGTTTAGTCTCAGAAGGTTGTGTTTTTCTAAGAATTTGTCCATTTCTTCCAGGTTGTCCATTTTATTGGTATATAGTTGCTTGTAGTAAACTCTCATGATCCTTTGTATTTCTGCAGTGTCAGTTGTTACCTCTCCTTTTTCATTTCTAATTGTATTGATTTGAGTCTTCTCCCTTTTTTTCTTGATGAGTCTGGCTAATGATTTATCAGTTTTGTTTATCTTCTCAAAGAACCAGCTTTTAGTTTTATTGATCTTTGCTGTGATTTCCTTCATTTCTTTTTCATTTATTTCTGATCTGATCTTTATGATTTCTTTCCTTCTGCTAAATTTGGGGTATATTTGTTCTTCTCTCTCTAATTGCTTTAGGTGTAAGGTTAGGTTGTTTATTTGAGATGTTGCTTGTTTCTTGAGGTAGGATTGTATTGATACAAACTTCCCTCTTAGAACTGCTTTTGCTGCATCTCATAGGTTTTGGGTCATCGTGTTTTCATTGTCATTTGTTTCTAGGTATATTTTGATTTCCTCTTTGATTTCTTCAGTCATCTCTTGGTTATTAAGTAGTGTATTGTTTAGCCTCCATGTGTTTGTATTTTCTACATATTTTTTCCTGTAATTGATATCTAGTCTCATAGCATTGTGGTCAGAAAAGATACTTGATACGATTTCAATTTTCTTAAATTTAATAAGGCTTGATTTGTGATCCAAGATACGATCTATCCTGGAGTATGTTCCATGAGCACTTGAGAAGAAAGTGTATTCTGTTGTTTTTGGAGAGAATGCCCTATAAATATCAATTACGTCCATCTTGTTGAATGTATCACTTAAAGCTTTTGTTTCCTTATTTATTTTCCCTTTGGATGATCTCTCCAATGGTGAAAGTGGGGTGTTAAATTCCTCTACTATGATTGTGTTACTGTCGATTTCCCCTTTTATGGCTGTTAGCATTTGCCTTATGTATTAAGGTGCTCCTATGTTGGGTGCATAAACATTTACAATTGTTATATCTTCTTCTTGGACTGATCCGTTAATCATTATGTAGTGTCCTTCTTTGTCTCCTGTAATAGTCTTTTTTTTAAAGTCTATTTTGTATGATATGAAAATTGCTACTCCAGCTTTCTTTTGATTTCCATTTGCATAAAATATCTTTTGCCATCCCCTCACTTTCAGTCTGTATGTGTCTCTAGGTCTGAAGTGGGTCTCTTGTAGACAGCATATATGCAGGTCTTGTTTTTGTATCCATTCAGCCAGTCTATGTCTTTTGGTTGGAACATTTAATCCATTTACATTTAAGGTAATTGTAGATATGTCTGTTCCTGTTACCATTTTCTTAATTGT
The DNA here is from genome assembly GCF_965194805.1 of Balaenoptera borealis. Taxonomy (NCBI): domain Eukaryota; kingdom Metazoa; phylum Chordata; class Mammalia; order Artiodactyla; family Balaenopteridae; genus Balaenoptera; species Balaenoptera borealis. Next base: position 90,071,874 of record NC_138866.1, read on the forward strand.
TTTGGGTTTGTTATTGTCAGTCTTTTCCTTCTCTTGTGTTTCCTGCCTAGAGAAATTCCTTCAGCATTTGTTGTAAAGCTGGTTTGGTGGTGCTGAATTCTCTTAGCTTTTGCTTGTGTGTAAAGGTTTTAATTTCTCCGTTGAATCTGATAGAGATCCTTGCTGGGTAGAGTAATCTTGGTTGTAGGTTTTTCCCTTTCATCACTTATATATGTCTTGCCACTCCCTTCTGGCTTGCAGAGTTTCTGCTGAAAGATCAGCTGTTAACCTTATGGGGATTCCCTTGTATGTTGTTTGTTGTTTTTCCCTTGCTGCTTTTAATATTTGTTTTTTGTATTTAATTTTTGATAGTTTGATTAATATGTGTCTTGGAGTGTTTCTCCTTTGATTTATCCTGTATGGGACTCTCTGCCCTTCCTGGATTTGATTGACTATTTCCTTTCCCATATGAGGGAAGTTTTCAACTATAATCTCTTCAAATATTTTCTCAGTCCCTTTCTTTTTCTCTTTTTCTTCTGGGACCCCTATAATTCAAATGTTGGTGCGTTTAATGTTGTCCCAGAGGTCTCTGAGACTGTCCTCAATTCTTTTCATTCTTTTTTCTTTATTCTGCTCTGCAGTAGTTATTTCCACTATTTTATATTCCAGGTCACTTATCCATTCTTCTGCCTCAGTTATTCTGCTATTGATTCCTTCTACAGAATTTTTAATTTCATTTATTTTGTTGTTCATCATTGTTTGTTTGCTCTTTAGTTCTTCTAGGTCCTTGTTAAACATTTCTTGCATTTTCTCCATTCTATTTCCAAGATTTTGTATCATCTTTACTATCATTACTCTGAATTCTTTTTCCGGTACACTGCCTATTTCCTCTTCATTTGTTTGGTCTGGTGGGTTTCTACCTTCCTCCTTCATCTGCTGTGTGTTTCTCTGTCTTCTTATTTTGCTTAACTTACTCTGCTTGGGGTCTCCTATTCACAGGCTACACATGTGTAATTCCCATTGTTTTTGGTCTTCACCCCCAGTGGCTAAGGTTAGTTCAGTGGGTTGTGTAGGCTTCCTGGTGGAGGGGACTTGTGCCTGTTTTCTGGTGGATGAGGCTGGATCTTGTCTTTCTGGTGGGCAGGACCACATCAGGTGGTGTGTTTTGGGGTGTCTGTGACCTTATTATGATTTTAAGCAGCCTCTCTGCTAATCGGTGCAGTTGTTTTCCTGTCTTGCTAGTTGTTTGGCATAGGGTGTCCTGCACTGTAGCTTGCTGGTCGTTGAGTGGAGCTGGGTCTTGGCGTTAAGATGGAGATCTCTGGGAGATCTTTCACCGTTTGATATTACATGGAGCTGGGGGGTGTCTATTGGACCAAAGTCCTGAACTCAGCTCTCCCTCCTCTGAGGCACAGGCCTGGCACCTGGCCAGAGCACCAAGACCCTGTCAGCCACACGGCTTTTGGGAAGTCTGAGGTCTTCTGCCAGTGTTCAGTAGATGTTCTGTCAGAGTTGTTCCACATGTAGATGTATTTCTGATGTATTTGTGGGGAGGAAGGTGATCTCCACATCTTACTCCTCTGCCATCTTGAAGGTCTCCCCCATTAAAATATTTTAATGTAACAAAAAATCAATAGCTGAACTGTAGAAACCACTTAATTAAAAAGAAAATATTACACATTAAGAGGAAGATTCTTTTTAAACAACTGACAACTCACAAAGTTTTTATTCTGCAAAGTTAGGAAAATAAGCTAAAATACTAAAAATATACTTTATAAAACTGGTAAGCTTTAGTCACAAAATGCATGTTAAAGAAATTATTTGAAACTTCCAGTACATAGAAATTATTTTAACATGACAGACTTTCATTGAATTAAATACATACTATTCTTGTAATTCCTAAAAGGGACCCTTACATCAATCAGTTAAGTTCTATAAATTTTCCTTTTGAGGTATCATGACAACACCCCAACTTGTCCATTACTTCTGCCACCACCCTTGCTCAATCCCTCATCTTGATTCTCACTGAGATTACTGTGGTGTATCATTGCTGGTTTTCTCTTCTCCCATCTCTCATAGCTAACATGGCACTGAATCTTCCTAAAACACAACTATTAAAATATGTTCCTGGCTCACCATTAGCTGTACTCTTTACACCTAACAAACCAAGTCTGAATGCAGCCTGGCTTTAAATTTCCTCAGGAATGAGCCCTACATATCCAACTTTATTTTCCACCCCTTCCAACTATAAACCCTCAATCTTTTAACGTTGACATCTAAGTGACACCCAAACCACTTTATCCATTTCCTACTCCGTGCTTTTGATTTCACAGTATCCCTCATCGCTGATGCCATCTGTACTCCACTGTGACCCAGCACAAATCCATCCAGTCTTCTGTTACAAAGCCTGTCTGCACTGGGCTCTCCTTTTCACTAGATTTTTATTTCACACAAACTATACCATTCTCAAGAGGCATTGTCATCTTAGATTTCTACACCCAGCGCTCAGGAACTTGGCTCTGGTGTCAAGCAAACTGGGCTTAAATTCTGGTTCCACCAATGACATTGTTTGACTCCAGGGAGGTCACTTGACTTTTATCATCTATAAAGATGGGAAGAGTGATAGTATGTATCCCAGTGGGGCTGCTGTGAGTTGGTGAAATGATGAGCATGAGGCTGTAGTGTGGTGCATTAGAGCCCTGTAGCTGCTAATTATCTGAATTATTAAGCGAGAATCGATGGACCTTTCAGGTTGATGTACAATGAAACAATTATTGCACAACATCTAAGTTCTTTTGGATGGAGACTAATCTCATCCTCAGGGCTCTGGTGTCTCCCAGTTGCCCCACAATGTTAAGAATGATCGATATTCAAAAAGTAGTTTTTGTTTGGTGTTATTTGGATCTGAATACTCTAATCTACCCAGGAAATGACAGATCAAATTTAGTTTGGCTAAATCCTGGTTCAAATTGTAAAATCCAAAGAATTCTTAGCTTCTTGACAAGCAACCATGACATTAAAAATATGATGCCAGATTGTTTCCTGAATGAGAGGACTTTCAAATGGTGTTTGCTAAGCTGTATCTATGAAGTGAAACCAGATCTGATGATCAGATCACTGAGCTGATGGAAACAAGGGCACTGCAGAAACAATTGTCATTATATTCATTGAAACAAATTAATCATATCAATTATGTAGTAACGTACTCCACTCTATCTCTTAATTCTGTAATTCTTTTGAGGGTGCTGAAAGAGGATCAGAGTGTGCGTAGCTTTCTTCCAACATGCAGTCTTTCTTAAATAGAGAATATTATAAAGCTGCTGGGCAGGCAGGGGGTGGAAATAAGGTCATTAAGAGATTCAAGACCGTCTTAGCTGAAGTTTCAGCAAAGCCCAGATGTGGGGTGGGCTAAAGGAACCCAGACTAGAAGGCATGGGAAGGTGCAGGTGGATGGAGGCTGGCTAGTACAAGATGTGGGCGCTCTTGCACTAAGGGATTTGAGGTGACATCCAGGAGGTGTCATAAAGACATCAGTAAACATTGTGGTATCTCACCTTTGTAGGTGTAGAAGCTGGATGAGGGATATGCAGATTTAAAGATTAACAGAAGGAAACATTTTGCAGATACTTTCTATATATTATTTAAATAAATGCATACCGTCTTTTCTGTTATCCAGTTTTTCCAGTCTGGCTCCATAAGGAGCCATGATAGAGGAAATTCTGGATTTACCCAAAGGAGACAAATTTTTTAAATGAAAAAATGATACACAATGATATTCCTTTAAACTACAAGTTTCTACCAGCATTACTAATTGACCATGATTTATTAAAAAAGAAAAAAACCTATCAGCAACCAATGTATTGTCTGTATTTATTTTAATTTTGACTGAAACCCCCCCTTTGTAATGTTTAGAGTCTAGTTTAGAATTTACCCTTTAAAAGGCAGAGTAATGGAGATATAGATCTGAAATAAAGAGAAACTAAAATGATTTGTTAAGACCATGGTCCAAATGCTGCTGAATTCAGCACATCTTCCGATCACAAGTAAAGGACGCCAAGGGATAAATACCTGTGAACGGGGACTAATGCAGGCCCAGGCTCCAAGGCAAGCCCCCAGGTGTAGCTTCAGACAAAAAATGAAGATGATGATGATGAGTGCAGTAAGAGGTAGGGCAAGATGGTCTAATCAGCTCCCCATTTTTGATGAATTTATCTCAGATCTTGGGCCTGCTGACATCCACAGATGGCCCCAGGTAAAGACACCCTTTGTTTGCGTCTCACTCATTACTAGGCTGAGAGGCTATGTGACTGCATTGAATCACCCTGTTCCTGGGCCAGCGGTCACTGGGGCGTTCATTCTGCTGGCAAATCTAGGATTGAATTAGAGGACTATTAAGGCCTCCTACAGTCCTGTAATTCTAAGACTTCTTTTTTCAGATTCTTACTCCTTGGGCCTGGGCTAGCACCAGCAGAATACTTTCAGGCAGGGCTTTCTCTGGCTTGGTAGAAAGACCTAATCCTCTTTAATTCTCTCTGTGTTCAGACTGTGTCATCCAAGCCTTTTCTGCATTGCTTATCAATCCAGAACAAAACGAGCTCATGTGGTTCTCAGATCTGAGGTTAGATGTCCCCTTTGGTTTCTGAGCTCTCATTGCCTGTGATCGTATTTTATGTGCATGTACATTTGTGTACTTACAGAAGTACATCTCAGTATTTCTCCATGCGTGGAACGCTTGCTGTTCCCCACAGAAGAAACCCACTGTCAGCAAAGGCATTAATTGTGTTTCTGTTTATGCTTCTCTTCCCCAAGCTAGGGTTTTTGTTTGAGTAAGAATTTGTACCTTAATTATAAACATTAGTAGGTGAAAAATGTTTGCATTTCACAAATATATATTCTATTTCACAATCTTTAGAGCAGAAAGTCAGGCTCATGAAATATAATATTTACCTGAATATCTTTTTTCTCCTTTCTCCAGATATTTTCACTTCAACAGCCAGGGTGAAGAAAGTTATACAAGCATATGGGTTCACCCTAGCAATCATCATTAATCTTTGCTTTCCTCATCTTTGTTTACTATAAGACTGAGTTAAAGTGTATCTGGACTTTCTCAAATTTTTCTACAGCAATGCTTCACATCTCTGAAAAAGTCACTTGCAGCAAAAATGGCAGGAAAGGCATATGGTTGCATGAGTGTTTCTGAGAAAAAGACAAAGATAATTTGCAAGTGATAGAAAGCTGGTATTTATGGTGTTCAGGATATTTTTGAAGCTGGGGCATAAGCATCTCTAATTCACTGGAAGAGGCAGTGGGTTGTCGTAGAATTATGTCCCTCCCTTCCGGGATTGAAGGTGCCCTGGGGAAGCAGTCTTATGCCTCACAGTTCAGAGAGGATGGGGGTAGGCAGGGAGGAGTGTGAGAGGGAACTGGACAGTGATTGAAGAATGATGGCTAAAATTAGTTCTTGCTTCCCGTCCCTTACCATTAGCAGACTGTCTGCTTCTCCAGCTGGCTTCCCTTGAAGTCAAAAAGTTAACCTTTTCTCTGCCTTGGCAAGGACAAAGCATGTTCTGCTCTTGCCTGTCAGTGCGGTTGGAGTTTTTAAAATGTGAGAGGAAAGATATGTGTAAAAACTGTCTTATTGATTTTTTCCTTTCAGAATGGGTGTAAGGAAGAAAATCCAAGTGCCAAATATATGAATATGGTATTTTCATGTTTAATACATCGATAATAGCCAAATTTCTTGAGACTTTTATAGATGGTAGCAGTGTTTTAAGCACTTTGCAGGCATTTATGTTATTTTTTTCCTGAAAGTAACCCTCTGAGAGAAGCATTATATCCCTAATTTATAATGAAGAAAGTGAGCACAGAGGTGACTTGCCCGTTGTCTTAGTCGGTTTGGGCTGCTGTAACAAAACTCCACAGACTAGGTGGTTTGTATACCATAGAAATTTATTTGGCACTGTTCTAGAGGCTGGATGTCTGAGATCAGGGTACCAGCATGGTCAGGTGAGGGTCCTCTGGTGGGTCACAGACTTCTAGTTGTATCCTCCCATAGTGGGAAGAGTGAGGGAGCTCTCTGGGGTCTCTTTTGTAAGAGCACCAATCTCATTCATGAAGATACCACCCTCGTGACCTTATCACCTCCCAAAGGCTCCACCTACTAATACCATCACCTTTGGGGTGCAGGATTTCAACTTAAGAATTTTGGGGGGACACAAATATTGACATAGCATCCATGGTTTCCTAACTAGTATATGGTGGGACTGCAGCCTCCTTGCTCCAGATCCTATGCCCTTAACCACTCTAGTGATCTATCTCAATTAAGGAAATAAGACCTATTGAATGAATGGGTATAGAAAGTGAGCTTACATTGCATGGAGTAAGTGCACAGGAAATACCTGTTGAGTAAAATCTGCCCTTGTTCTGACCATGAGGCAAATCACTCCTTGGCCTCTGGCTCTTCCTCATACTTCTGTCCCTCAAATTGTGTGTGTGTGTGTGTGCGTGTGTGTGTGTGTGTGTGTGTGTGTGTGTGCGTGTGTGTGTGTGTGTCTGTGTATATTCACTAAAATCTAAAAGATGTAAACTAAATTACATGTACATGATCTATGTATAATAGAAAATCAACTCACAGGGAATACTCAACATATAATAAGACTTCTATATCTTTGCAACAATGGGTTCAAGGATACTTGTCAATGTAAAATCTAAAAAGAAGAACAGAAACTAGTCAGTGATAAACAGAAAAATGTATCCCACCTAGGCCCCATTTTTTTCCCACCTCTGTGTTTAGAGGTAACCCTGCTGGTCAGAGTATTTTGTGACTCTTGGGCAGATGCTTGCTCACTGTAGCGCACACATGAAGCACCTCAGGGACTTGCTGAAGACACAGACTCCACGGCCTAACCTCCAAGAGTGGGACTCTCTGGGTCTGGCATGGGGCTCCAGACATCTGCATTCTTAATGAGCACCAACCTCAAGGATCCTCTCAAGGATCTCACCAGATCCTTGAGAAATGTGGATCTTGTTCACTGAGGAAATGCCCTAAGTTAAGAAGGGCTGCTCTGTTTCCTCTCCCAAGACAGGAAGGCAGGTCCCCGTACTTTGCTTCATAAAACCACATGTGTCATTCTGCTTGTATTAAATAAAATTTTCACTGCATTCATTTTGCTTGGTAAGTGGCATGTGACTACAGTACATAGTAATTACATGTTCCTGAAGACTACTTGGTAATTTGCACTTAATAAGACCAAAAATAATTACCCTGTACTCCAATCTAGAAAACATAAATAATCGTAAATATATGGTACTCACCATGTAATTACTTTGCCACTCCACTCAACTCTCCATAAGATTGAGCAGTTACTGAGGAAGTAAAGAATCATAACAGAATATTCCCTGTTTTGCCTGATAAACTACAGTAGCTCAACCACAACATTTGCATTTGCAGGCACATTTTCTTAGGTTCAGAATTTAAATCAGAAAAATTTGGAAGAAAGAGCATTCCTTAGCTCTTTGGGGGCTTTCTGATTTGACCTTTTACTTGGTAGCGCTAGACAATTTCCCTGAAATTCGAACAATTTTCAAACCCTTTAGGAATATGACATAACCTACCTGTCTAGGATGACCTTTCAAAGCCACTTCTAATTCTGTTCTCTGACTTAGTAGAAGAGTGATTAAATTTTAGGTCTGAGACACACATATGGAGAGGAGGGACAGAAGTTAGTGTTTCCCAGCAAATTTGCCTGCTAGACTTGAAGCTTCTTTCATTCCTAATGGAATGAATTCCAGGAACCTTTCCACATAACATAGGGCTCTGTGTAGTGTTTCTAGGTCCATAGTTCTGCACTGACTCTTCAAAATAATTCATCATTAGAATCATGTATTTGTAATGGATAGAAGGAGGCTTAGAGATCTTTCATGACTACAAAGGTGGAGGGACCTATGTGGATATCATAACCATTTGTAGCAATTTAGGCTTTAGGGTTTTTTTTGTTTCCATTTTTGTGTTTGTCTCAGAGAACACATGCCCCTTCCCCCCAACACAGCAATTTTGAAACCCCTCTGGTCGTACTATTACCTCCTCACCACCATACCAATGTGGACCACTGTAACCCTTGAAAGGGTATCACTAGTATGTGGGGAGAGAAGAAAATTGAAGAAAGATTCATTCATTCATTCAACAAATATTAATTGAAAGCCTGCTATGTTCCAGGCTGTTTAGATGATGGAAATATAGCAATAAATCAAACAGACAAGTTCCCTGATCTTACGGAGCTTAAATTCTAGTGAGTGGAGCAAACAAATGCTATCAGATCTCCTATAATGCTTATTTTGAAAACGAGAATATATTCCAACCTGATTGATATGTTAGGGAATAATTTAAGCACAATTCGAATTTCATGTTTGCTTACGCATGATTTCATCTGTGAGAAACACTAGAATGCAGAAAGGGGCACCAAGCTGAAGCAAGTCACATAGGAATATGTAAAATGGACATGTGTATGCAACTCAAACATCTACCAGCTACCTCAACTCTCTGAGTGTGTTATGAGCTACATCTGGTGTTAACAGCTGTCTATAACCCTCCTACCACCACTTCACAATAACTCACAATCGGCAACCCACTCCATCCCCACTTCTACAAGCAAACTGCAGGTCTTTTTCAAGATAAAGTGACATTTATTGTAGTATTTATGTATATCTTGACCAGTAAACATATATAAAACTGTCCTGCCATTTTTATTGTTTCCATTTTTTAAAAATATGTCACTGATGAAGTTTTTGAGTGTTGGGCTCCCGATCCCATTTTTTCCGTAGCTCCACGGTTTATAGTATGTAATTTCATACAAAACGGTGATTTTTAGAAATGCATGTGTCACACTGTAGCAGAACTATTTGTAAACAAGCAAACTGTCAAATAAGATAATTCCAGGTAATGGTAAGTGCTTTGAAAAAATTCAGTCAAGGAATGTGGTTGAGAGTGTTGGGATGAAATGGGGAGGCACTTCGTTAGATTGATGGCCGTGGAAACCTCTCTGGGAAGGTCACATTCGAACTGACACTTGAATAACATGAAGAAATCAGTCATGCAAAAAAAAGAAAACCTGGGGTAACAGCATTCCTTGTGAAGAGGTGTGAGGATGGGGTCATCGAGGGCAGAGAGTTTTGGGGAGGGGGTTTATGCAAAGCAGGAAGAAGCTTTGTGTGTTAGAGGAACAAAGAGAACCAGAGCAAGAAATAGAGAGGTGGGGAAAGTAGCTGGACCGCAAATCACCTAGACATAATAGGATATTGTAAGTCATTGGAATTTTCATAGAAGAACCCACTCCATTTACAGATGAATATGAGGTCTGGAGAGTTTACACTTCTTATGCAAAGTTACGTTAACAGCTAAAACCTAGGTCTCACATCTTTTGGCATGGGAATAGATGTACATATGGAGCTGTCCCTAGATGAGTCCTTCATTTGAACTCTGCGGAAGAAGATATTGGTTGGGAAATTTTCCCAGAGCGCCCCCAAACAGATTCTGGATCCATTGGTTGCTTTCTCAAGCATGATGATATTGGGAAGAAGTCCAGTTTAACCAGGTTATATCCAGTGTCCTGTTTCATGCCACTGGTGAAAGGAAAATAGATCAGACAAAATGTCAACTAAGCCATCCTAGATGACAGCAAGATTTGTAAGGCAGCCAGTCTCGCTTAGAGCAACTGCCAGAGCCCAGATCTACCCACACTCTTAAGAAACCTAACGACGCAGTTAGTGGACGTCGGAACTGCTCTGTTCTGCTAACTGACATCAGACATGAGGCATGAGAATTTCCTGACAGCAGATTACAAGGCACAGCAATGAGTCATTGGAAGAAGTTGTAGGATTTCTCTTCCTAGATGGAGGGACATGTTTTTTATCAAAGCCAGTCAGAAGAGGAAAGATTAAATTTAACCTGACAATAGGCTAAATGCCGCAGGGTAAATGCCTTCGCCCAAAGCAGCCCATTTGGGGTTTTGCTCTGTGCCAAGCAGAAGAGCAAGAGCTCTGGCAAGAGCTGCTCAGTCTCCCTTGTGGGTCAGAGCGGGTAGCCCCGGTGTGTGCCGCCCGTGGCCTTGAGCTCCCTGCCCTGCCTCCTCCCCGCAGTCCCGCCTTCCCTCTCCAGTCTTCACTTCTCTTTCAGATCTTCTTTCCTCTAGAAGTCTAGGGAGGGGAGGGTGGTGAGTGATGAGATGCTAAGCAGATCTGTGACCCTCGGGCTAAACTTCAAAGCATTTCTTCCCACCCTGACCCTCCGCCTGTCAGCTTCTTGAGGGCAGGGCAGGATCCACCTGTGATACCTGCTCTCAACTAGACTGGTTCTCCACCACCTCCTTCCACATCGACATAATCCAGAGTCCTCTCTGCAGACACTGCTATGCCTTTATACTTTCCCCAAGGTTTCATTCACCAAAAAATATTAGCAAGGCCCCCACTCCCAGGGTGCCAGCAGGCAGGGCAAGCCCCCAGGCATTAACTAAATCAACATATTTACTGAGTGCTTAATCTGAGCTATGCACTGTTCTAGGTGCTAGAAGTTCACCTGTGAAGAGCAGACATCTGTCCTGCTCTTCTGGACCTGCCGCTAGAATGTGAGTCCCTTTGGCAATATATCTCAAGGGTGAGCCTAAGACCACCTCCTCAGAGGCTGCCTTGATACTTGTTAAAATGTGAATTCCAAGACCCCCTCCAGACTTCCTGAAGACACAGAGTTTCCAGGAATGGAGCCATGGAATCTATACTTTTTCAAGCTTCCCCTGAGATTCTTCTATAAAGTTTAAGAACTGCTGCTCCAACGAATGAAGGACTGTAGCTGGAAGAGGTTCTTTCTCCTCCTTACAGTCTGGCTGGAGAGCAGATCTTCTATTGAGACCCTTCAAGGATGTTCTCTCTGGGGACTCCTTCCCTTCTAGGTACGTAGGGCTAGAAGTTATTTGGGTCCTGGATTTGAGGGTGCCCAGGAAGCTCTCACACCAACCATAGGCCTCCAAGAATCATGGATTTTGTCAGGATTGCTTCCTTTGTGCCCAGGCCTGGTTCTCCTTTAAAATCAGATACTCCTAGGCATGGCATGGTGACAAATAATGGCTAGTTATTTCTTCCTTGGTGTAGATAAGCACTCCATATCCCTGTTGTTGATGATAGCCAGCAGAGAGCATGTCCAAACAGGCATTTGTCCCAGGACGTGTCAGCAAGTGGCACGCAAGTCTTCTGGGAAAGGTGAAACTAGGCAGCTGTGACAGCATGAGGGCTTAGGGTGTCCAGATGAGAAGGGGAGGAGGGGGAAGAGGAAGTAGAAAGTGCCAGGAGGGCAAAGAGGTGCCCGGGAAGGCTGAGTTCTCCTTCAAAACTTTGCCTGCAGCCTGATCTGCTTCAGCTCGTTTTTCTTTAGGACACACAATAAGCAGACGCACTCCCCCTTGACGTTCTTCCACTGTGATTCTCTGCGACTCACCCATGGCACTGATCCCTTCTGCCCGGCTTGGAGGAATTTAGGTTTGTGTCTTATCCGCACCCACACACATGAGTATCACATACACTTGTCCTAGACCCCCTACCCTTGTCTGTAAACCTCTTGCAGGCAGGGCAGTGTCCACATGTTACTCATTTTACCACCCCCCACACCACCTAACAGCACTTGCATGTGGGATGTGCTGAATAAATACTAGTCAAAAGAATGAATGAACGCAAACTGAAGGGATGGAGATTTACAGAGGCCAGAGCTGGCTCTGCCTGATTTATTCAGCCCCGGCATAGCATCCCATGCAAATAGCCACTTCATACTCGTTTTTGATGATCATGAAAGTGATAATGAAACCTTGCAAGGGATGACTGGGGATAAGGCTCTTTATTGTTTGTGTCTTTTTTTTTTTAATTAGTTTATTTATTTATTTATTTTTGGCTGCATTGGGTCTTTGTTGATATGCTCAGGCTTTCTCGAGTTGCGGCGAGTGGGGCCTACTCTTCGTTGCGGTGCGCGGGCTTCTCATTCTGGTGGCTTCTGTTGTTGCGGAGCAGGACACTAGGCACCTGGGCTTCAGTAGTTGTGGCACATGGGCTCAGTATTTGTGGCTCGCGGGCTCTAGCACTCAGGCTCAGTAGTTGTGGCACACGGACTTAGTTGCTCCGTGGCATGGGGGATCTTCCCAGACCAGGGCTCGAACCCGTGTCCCCTGCACTGGCAGGTGGATTCTTAACCACTGCGCCACCAGGAAGTCCCTGTTTGTGTCTTTTGTTTTAAGCTGCCTCAAATCTTTTTTAGAAAAAGGCAGGGTATAAATAATAAATAAGTAAGTGGATAGGGCTTTAAACCCCTGAGGCTGCTCCATACTTTTCAGTCCCTCTCATACCCCCGGAACAAAGCAGCCTTCTGGGGATGGGAGGTGAAGAGAATTTTTTCTGTTCATTCAACAAATAAGTTTTGAAAGCCATACCATGCTTCTCCTAAGCAATAACCTTGCTCCAGTGTTTCTAGACAGAGTAACTCCTTGAGGTCTCTTTCAAGGCTATGATCCTTGATTCTCCTCAGAGTTGGTGGGGATATTGATTAAGTAATATTGATAAAGTCCCACAAGCACCAGAGATTTAGTGAGTATATGCAGGCAGTGGGTTTCTGTCATTTCTCTGTCTATCTTAATATGCCAGCATCTGGTAAAATTGCTTTAAACACTTTGTTTGGCATATGTTTACGTCAAGTCAGATCTTCTCCTAACACCCAAATGAAACCTGATGTGACCTCGCATAATGTAGTAGATGTGTCACCTTGTAGCAAACCCTGAACGAAGGTCTTACTTGATTTTTAAATGCATCAAAATGGGAATTATTTATGATCAGATTTACCTTTCCTAAGCATTTTGCTTCCGGTGGTAGCTAAATTGTACGAGCTGATTAAAATAGGCAATCAATGCTGCCTGTCGGAGGTGTCTTAACTTGCTATATATACTTGTGGTAAATATCACAACATTGTTTTAATCTGCAAATCGGATTTGTCAGGTCTGATTCATTTAAATGGCTCACACACCCCAAATTCTCTCTGACAGCCCCAATGTGGGAGCCTGTCCTCATCTTGAAAAGGTAGTATTGCCTGGGGCTTTTTGCTAGCTTAATAGAGGCAAGAACATTGTGTAGCAAGAAATCAGAGAAAGACAGACCACCTTTCCTATAACAAGTTTCTGCAAGCATCCAACACCTCAACCATTCAGCATCTTTTCACAGAAATTGAGAGACTTCTGACTGAGGTAGGGGAGAGACCAAAAATATATTGTTTATATCAATAATCCTATTGATAACAGTAACAAAAATTTATCCATCAATTGCCATGTGCTATGCACTGTTCTAAGTAGTTTATAAAAATGAATTATCCTATTCCATCCCTACAGCAACCAAGTAAAGTAAGTACTGTTTTATACTTGCAGAAGCTTAAGTTGAGAAAAGTTTAGAAACTTGCTCAGGATGTAACTGGCTCCAGCCTGCAGCCCTAACCGCCAGGCACACAACCTCTCTATGTGGAGTTATTATGATTGATTGACTTTTGAAGGAAAGGTGGGGCCAAGAGGGGACCCTTTGTTCAGGATTATATTCCTACCAAAGGCCCTATGGTTCCCCAAATCTTGTAATGCCTACTTAGTTAGCCTATTATTTTACATTTCTCAGGCTTTTTAAAAGGACCTTACTCTTAATATTTGTTGATTATAAAAATAACAAAAGGCGCCTTATAAAAGAGTTAATTATATTCTATTCATCATGGCTTCTTTGGATGTATTTGCGATATATCCTTTATTTAGTATATAGACAATGCTTAGTGAGCATAAGAATTCAGGTGCCTCTTGCAAGAAACGATAGGAGTTCATTATGAGATAAAACTAGCTCTCTAATTTAGAAAATACAATAAGAATGCTAGGGAAAATTCCAAGAACATAATAATCAAAGTCTTGGTTAGTGTACTAACCCAGTGCAGCCAAGGTTAACAAGGCAGTTAACCTCAATGAGCCTAATTTACTTATTTTTCCAAAGGAATAGCATTTTACCTACCTCCCAGATTGGCCAGGAAAACCAAATATAGCCCTCTCTGTGAAAGTGCTTTTATTCGTTGTGAAGTATTACACAAATGCAGTAAATACAAGGGGGTTGCATTATCCAAATGTTCTGATGTCCAGTCATTGTATAAACAAGGTTGACTTTGGGAAGATAAAACCACTTTTAAACCAACACCATCTTCAGTTGGAGTGCTATGAGCAAAGCTTCCTGTATGCCCCAGCAGCTGGCTCATAGTAACAGTCCTTTGCCAAATTAAATGACTTTTCTTCAATGAAAAATCCTACAGAACAGATGCATTCACAGGCCCCCCAACTCTGTAGCCATCAATTTGTAAAGAAAACTCTGTTCTGCTACTTGTTTTGTGCTAGGACTGTATTTAAGGGCAGGTCAAGATTCTCAAAATGATATTTGACAGGTTTTTTACAAGCGCTGCCCGTGTGTGTGTTTACTCTCTTCTCCCCAGGGTGCTTCCAGTGGGTTGGAAAAGCTGCAGGAGGGGTGGGCTGGAGATGGAAATCTCTGGGGGATCTGGGTTTGAGGGTGAGGAAGAGCAGAAGGTGATGGCAATACAGGGGCAACAGACAGGGAGAAGGGGCTTTGGCACTTGTGGATGGGCGACCGTGGGAGGAAGCCCCTTACTACAGGTGGAGGAGCAGAGACGAGAAGGCAGGATGGCTGGGAGTGGGGAAGGGCCCTGGATACAGGATTCTGTCTGCCCTGCCTCACCCCACCGCTCACCTGGCTCCGTCCTGGGTTATTTTTTGTTTTGTTTTGTTTTTTGCCTCACCGCTTGGCTCGTGGGATCTTAGTTCCCCGACCAGGGATTGAACCTGGGTCCCCTGTGTCCACTGCAGTGGAAGCGCAGAGTCCTAACCACTGGACCACCAGGGAGTTCCCCGTCCTGGGTTTTTAAAGTAGACTCATCACCTGGTCTTCACTCCTTCCATCCAGACATTTCTGGCCTTGTCTTTCCTCTCTCCACCTTACACCCTTGCAGACTTGAGGGTTCACACTAGACCCTGCTGGCAGCATTCCAGACCTCTCTGAAAAGCACCATGTGTTGGAAAATGAAGAGATCTAAATCTATCTTCTACAAAAAATGTCAGTCTTATACTGTGAGCCTCACACTTTGTTTAAGCACAGAGAAGAAAAGCAGGCTACTGAATGGCATATAAAAAAAACATTCTGCCTTCAGTACTCTGGAGCTGGGTTGGCAAACTTTTTATGCAAAATGCAAGGTAGTAAATATTTTAGACTTTGCAGGTCATACGGTCTCGGTCACAGCTAATCTGTTCTGTCACTGTAAGCAGTCACAGACAGTGTGAGTGAGGCTGTGTTCTGATAACACTTCGTTTACAACAGTAGTTGGTGGGCTCAGAGTTTGCTGCCCACTGCTCTGGAATGATAACAACTTCTTTTTTTAAATGAGGTGGCACTTTGGCATCTTGGTGAATTATAGAATGCCTGGAGCTCCCCGCCCTTCTCCATTGCCACTGGAGTGAGCTTGCTGTTAGTAGCTCAATGAGAGCTGAGTTGGCAAGGTTGATTTACTCAGGCAGGTGTGTTCCCTCTGAAAACAGTGGATGGGAAGTTGCACGTGTGCATCTACTTCCATAGGAAAGCCCTGAAGAAGGATCACTGGATGCCTGGCTAATGAAGACATTCTCCCGCCACCTATGGCAAGACTGAGCTAAAGAGACCCCCTTCTCGCCACTTCCTCCCCTCCCCTAACACACACACCCAGTTCTTTGGGTGGGGGTCAGCCTGCTGGAAGGATCCCCCAAAGGACCCCAGCCATAACCCCAATCAAGTGTCTCCTTTCACTCTCCAAGGTTTCTTTCCACCCGACCTTTCATCTCCAGGGCATCTGAGGAGATGGGTCTTCCTCCCAGAAGCAGGCGAGGCTTGTTTTTCCTGGGCACATTTCCTTTTCCGAGAGGAGCAATGAACTCCAATGAAACTCCAGCAGAGCCAGCTGTCGAGGGGGCAGAATTTCTGCCTGTTCTCTTTTCTACCCCAGTCCTTCACGGAATAGTTTGCTTCCTCCACTAACTTCAGGGGAGTCGAATGCTCGGGATCCGCCCCTCCACCGCCCGCTCCACCCCTGCTTTTCCTCTTTCGTAAGCCACTCTCCTCTGGCTTGGTACAAACAGTCATCTCTGGCGAGCAGTTTTGAGTTAGCACAGGAACTGCACGTTTCTGCAGTCACAGATCACACATTAGAGACGGCAGAGAGCCTCCCCTGCAGGCATCTGCCAGCGTGGTGTGAAGACCCACATCTGGATGCTGTCTGAGAGCCTGCGCCTCCGAGGTAGCTCTGCCTGGGAAGGAGAGTCGGGTCCCTGGAGGAATTTAGAGAGTGGGGTAGGGGCTAAGCAGGCCGGTACAATTAGACATGACCAGTATTTCCCAGATAGCAGAGACTTATAGCCTCCTAATAGCAAGCAAAGAGCAGAAGAAGGGACTTGTTAGCAGTGAGTTAAATCGATAGCGAGTGGGAAGCAGCCGCATAGCCCAGGGAGATCAGCTCTGTGCTCTGTGACCACCTAGAGGGGTGGGATAGGGAGGGTGGGAGGGAGACGCAAGAGGGAGGAGATATGGGGATATATGTATATGTATAGCTGATTCACTTTGTTATACAGCAGAAACTAACACACCATTGTAAAGCAATTATACTCCAGTAAAGATGTTAAAAAAAAAAATGATGGTTCTCAATAGGGGGTGATTTGGCAATGTCTGGAGACGTTGTTTTGGCTGTCGCAACCCTGGGCAGGGGGCCGTACTTATAGCATCTTGTGGGTAGAGGACAGGGTGTGGCTTGTCCTACATCCTCCAGGTGCCCAGGACAGACTCCCATAGCAAAGATCTGCCTGGCCCCAAATGTCAGTAACGCCAATGTTGAGAAATGCAGAATTAGAGGTGTCTCTTGTTCAGAACAGCTCTGCACCGTCCGTGGTGTAATGACCTCGTGAGTGGATGGGCTGGATAGGCATATGAGGGTCCCTGTGGGCAGGCTTCCTGCAGGGTGTGAGGGTGGCCAGACAGACGAGGACCCCGCGCCCACCTGGGTTGTGCAGCAGAAGCGGGCGGATGGGTGGGAGGCAGTTTCCTGGCTCCTGCCCCCACACTGAGCTGGGTGTCCCTCCCTGCTTTGTCTCCTTCTATCTGCGGAGCCTTGCCTTTATCAAGGCTTTACCCTTTGCCCCTCTGGCCCCAATACCCAAGGTAGGAGCCCCTGTGCAAGGGCCCCACTTTATTTCTGTAACACCCGTAGGTGAGGGAGCATACCTTGCCCAGCTGTTCTGCGTGAAGAGGGAGCTGCAGGGAGCAGAGGCTGGCTCTGGCCCTCTCAGAGTCTCCTGAGCCTACCGACTCCGAGCCTGGACTCTTCCCTGGGCTCTGTAGAGGCAGCAGGGGTCACTGTTTCAGTGGTTCTCTCCTCAGCCTCCTCCTGGGTTCTCTGGTGGTGTTCTTGCTTCCTCTTTCAATCTAATTCCACCTGCTTTGCATCTTTAAGAAGTGCTTCAAGTTTCTGGTCTGCCGAGGTCACCCTTTGTTTTTCGGGGGTTTGATGAATTTATTGTTGCGTACAAATTTCTTTGGTCATTTTGATAGACTTCAGTGAGGAAGGGAGGTAGATGTACAGGTATACCTTGTTTTATTGCACTTTGCAGATCCTGCATTTTTTAAGGGTGTTACTATTCTCGCTCACATTTTGCAGGTTGTCTACATTCAGCTGAGTGGTTCTAGACTGGGGTCACTGTTATGAGCTGAATTTTGTCCCTCAGAAACATACGTTGAAGTCCTAACCGCCCCCCCCCCCCAGTACCTAGAATGTGACCTTACTTAGAAACAGGAACTTTATAGATATAATTAGTTAAGATGAGGTCATCCTGGGGTAGAGTGGGCTGCTCATTCAAAATGACTGGTGTCCTTAGAAAACACACAGGGAGAACACCATGTGATGACAGAGGCAGGGACTGGAGTGATGCAGCTGCAATTCAAGGAGTGACAAGGATTGATCAATGCCCATGCAGCCCCCACCAGGAGCTAGGACAAGGCAAACAAGGATTCTTCCCAGAGTCTCAGAGGGAGCATGGCCCTGCTAGCACCTTCATTTCAGACTTCCAGCCTCCAGAACTATGAGACAGTAAACTTCTGGTGTTTTAAGCTACTCAGTTTGTGGTACTTTGTTACAGCAGCCCTCAGAAACTAATACAGTACCTCTCATATGGTTGAAGTGAGATCTTGACTGGGGCCGGAACCAACTGAAGGTTCTCTTGGGCTGAATGTCCAAGAGGGCTCCTCACCCACATGGCAGGTACTCACCTGGGTTGATGGGAACTTCTGGGGGCTGGGCGGGCATTGTTCTCTCTCTCCACGCCACCTCTCCACATAACTAGTTTGGGTTTCCTACCAGCACAGCAATCTCAGCCTAGTTGGACTTTTTACATGGCTACTAGCTTCCCTGCGAACGAGTGTTCCAGGAGACCCGGGTAGAAAGGGCAAGACTTCTTTTGACCTAACCTCAGAAGTTATACAGTGACCCTTTGCTGCGTCCCTTTGCCCAAAAAGTGAGTCACAAATCCAGCCCAGCTTCAGAGAGAGGGAACGAAGCAAGGACCTGAAGACCAGGAGGAATGGTTCATTGTAGGGTCATTTTTATGAACTGACCAACACAGCACACGAGTTGGAAGCAATTCTTTAAGGACGTTTGATTTCTAAGGAGTAGAAAGGTTATGGAAAGTTTTCATTTGCTTTGTGATTTGAGCTATCGATGAGAAAGCTATTCTAAAAGTTGAAAATACAGGAGAGAAGAGCTTTGAGAGGATAGGATTCAAGATTTAGTTAGAGGGTTCAGCTTTAGACCGTGGGAGAAACACCTCTTTCATTGTATCAGGAGAGAAGCAGGTGAGGATGGGTGAAGACACAGCAAATGCGTAGGTGAAGAAAAAGGGATGAGGAGGTCGATATAGAAGTTTCAGCATGTTGGGAGAGTTCCCATGTATTGGCTTCTAGTGTCTCTCAGTCTGGAGAAGCAAGATTATCTGCTGACACTGATAAGAAATATGATAGGAGAGGGAACTTAGGGAGAGTGACATTTTGAAAGAGCCACAGAGGAGAACAGGAAAGAGAGCTGCATACGATCAACACACTCCAAAAGACCCCAACACCTTTTCAGATAAACTCTGCAGGGGTAGGAGTGAAATCCAGGGGGGAACAGTTGTTTTCTGCTGTCCATGGCATTCTTGGTGACATTTTCTGAGTTTTCCAGCCCTAACAGAAGTCTCTAACGTGAACTAGATATTATTTCTGAAATCAAGGTAATGGGAGCTAGAAAGATATGGTCATTGTTTCATAAGTACGTTTCATTAAAAATCAGTGTCTTCTTATTTGGTAGGCCATAAGAGAAGGGCTAGTGGGGAAGAAAAATGTTTTGAAATAGAGTTCAAGCATCTCATCCAGACATACTTAGAGAATGTCTTACCCTGTTGCTGTGGATGAATTCTCCCCATCTTTCTTCATTTTACTCAGCTGTACTTGGAGTGGGAAATCAAGACCTACGGTATGAAATTTTCTGGCTCAGACAGCACAGATTAACTGTATCTCATCACAAAATTGTGGTCACGTTTGGGGCATTTTTCTGTGATTGACTTCCTGGGTGTGGGTGAGAGGCAGATTCATTTTTCTCTGTGTTAATTTCAGCTGTAAGTGTGACCACTTTTGTCAATGACCATGGAGTGAGTTTCTGTGATTAGTCATTTAACTGTATGGTAATTGCAAGCTAAATAGAGTGTTTACAACAAACCTCTTGCTTAGGAGACAGAGACTATGTCAAATTACATCCTATGAAACTACATTAATAAAAATTTGCATCTAGAATAGGGCTCTTCATAAAAATTATGAAAAGATTGTGGAATTTTTTATTTGCATTGTATAGTGGCTCCATCATTGACAAATTGTAACTATAGTCCATAATATTTTACATCCAACAATTATTCATCATAACTGCATATATATTGCTTGATTCATTCTGAAAAGTAACAATCTTGGCAATCACATTAATTGTTTCCCTTATCTTATTAGTGACAAAGTACCATATTGAGCATAACCTTCCAGAATGGATTCACTGATCGAATAAACAAAGCTAGGTCTTGGCACAGGACAGACCATAAAAAGATTGGCTTGCCCTTCTGCCTCTTCCTGAGAGCCATAACAATACCACTTGTCTCTGCTGAATGTCCTTTATTCTAACTTGGTTTGGAATTTCAGAAGCATTCATTACTCTTTGTCCCATCGTTAGGCAAGAAAAGATCTCTACTTTTAATCCAAACAGGGAATTACATGAGAAATTCTCAAAATGAGCATTTTAATTTAAGCTCTTGGGTTTAAGCAATTGCCTGAAAAGATTTTATTTTCTAAATAATCAGAGGAAAAGCTTCACACATCAGGACATTCTCCCTTTTTTTAAAAATTGAAAGGAAAGATTTCAAGGTGAAGTGGCATCATAGTCAACTATGCCTGCGGGAATTTAAATTTGTCAGTGTACAGACAACATAATTCACCATCTCAAGCTCAGCAAGAGGGACAGGTGCCATTAAGTCTTACAAACTTGGAAGGATAATATTTGTTTCTCTGTAGAGCTGCAGTCACTGTTACAGGACTTGTTCTGCCCAATTTCCCCACATACAAACACATTCCTTGCTTTGAGTGTAGAAATTTCACATTTTTGCCCTGATCTCAGGGTTTTTTCTCATTTCCCTCCTCCTTCTTCTTTTGCTCTTTAAAGGGCAATATTTATTCTGAAAACACTATCCCATTTCTGAATTCAGCAGATTCAATATATCACTAACAACTAAGATGCTTCCACGTGTGTTTCTCAGGGACACCCACAGGTATATTACAATCATAACATCCTTGAGAGAATTCACAGAAAACGTTAATGCATTCATGCTTTAAATTAGCCATTATTGGGTACCAATCGAACACAGACACTGTGCTAGGCCCTAGGCCTCAGGATATGAACTTCTGGGCACAAAGTGGGCATTTAATGTTTATTAAATAAGTATCAGTGCCTGCTTCCAAGAAACTCCCCATCTAATCTGGGAGGCAGATTTGTACACAGAAAATTAAAATACAATGTGATGAGTATTCTAGAATAAGTAGGAATAGCTACAATGGGGGCAGAAGGGAGCGAGTAACCACGCATGGGGAAGTGGAGAAAGGCCCCGCAGAAGTGGTGTGTAGATTAGATTTTGAAAGATGAGCAGGTGTTTATCAGGTGAAAAAGAAGATTATGTCTGAGGGCATGTGTGCGAGTGTGAGTGTGTGTGTGTAGAGGAGGGTGAACACAGACATTTCAAGCAAGGGGAACAGCATGTGTAAAAACATGCGGGTGGAAGTGGTGTGGTAAATTCTGGAAATGGTATTTACTGCAGCTGGGATCCCGAAGATGTCCAGGTGAGGGGGTGAGGGGTAATGAAGAAAGATAGGTGCAAGAAATTGAAAGACTCTGTGACCTTCATTTTGGCTTTGCAGGGGAATCAGATGATGGTCTAGTAAGAAAGAGACAACAAATCCCATTTTTAAAAAGATAGCTCTGCTAGTTAGGTGGGATGGACTAAGTTAAAGAGAATCAGTGGGCATGACAGAGTTCATTAGAAGACAGTTACAGCTGTCCAGGTGGAGTTGATGAGGGCCTGCACAAGGCCAAGGGCTGAAGAAATCAGAGCAGGAACCTGGTTTAGAAAACGTTTCCTGAGGAACAGAGCACAGGAGCTGTGACTGAACGCATGTGATAGCAAGTCATTTGGGATCACGAGTGTCAGAGAAACATCCTAGGGTGTAGTGAGTGAAGCATCAAGAGAGAAGGAGCCTGGGTTCCTAAAAGACCCCTTGGAGCAGAGTTCCCCATTCCAGCCTTGGACCAGCTACCTCTGAGCAGTGTTTCTGAAAGTTTAGAAACTGGAAGTTCTAACAGCACCTGGAGGGCTGGGTGAGCCTCTGACTCAGTAGAAGTGAGGATATTCTCAAGAATTTGCATTTCTTTAAAAAAAAAAAAAAGAACGAAATAATGCCATTTGCAGTGACATGGATGGATCTAGAGATTGTCATACTGTGTGAAGTAAGTTAGAGAAAGACAAATATATGATATTGCTTATATGTGGAATCTAAAAAATGGTACAAATGAACTTATTTACAAAACAGAAATAGAGTCAATAGATGTAGAAAACAAACATGGTTACCGGGGGGAAAGGGGATGGGAGGGATAAATTGGGAGATTGGATTGACATATACACACTACTATATATAAAATAGATAACTAATAAGGACCTACTGTATAGCACAGGGAACTCCACTCAATACTCTGTAATGACCTATACGGGAAAAGAATCTAAAAAAGAGTGGATATATGTATATGTATAACTGACCCTCTTTGCTGTTCAGCAGAAACTAATGCAACATTGTAAATCTATACTCCAATAAAAATTAATTTAAAAAATTTAAAAAAAACAACAGCAACAGAAAAGAATTTGCATTCCTAACAAGGTCCCAGAGGATGCCGGCACTGCTCCCCTGGAGGTGCACTTTGAGAACCACTGCTCAGGACTATTATGTATTACGTTAGTGATTATGTATATGAGAGAAAAATCAAAGTTATCTTGTTTATGCCATTGTTAGTTTGGTGTCCTTTCGCACAGCCGAACCTGCCGAAGTGACCCGGAAGAGAGAGGGCCCAGGAGACATGAGTTTCTCTGACGGACATGGGAGGACACCATCTCCCACATGAAGACCAAGCCTTCCTCTCCCCAGGGCTTTATTCTGAACTGACCTGCAAGTCTTGAGCTCACTTGCAGTCCACTTAACTAATATTTCTTGAGTGTATGTCAAAGCTTCCCCTAAAGTTACCACTGGGGAGTGGGAGAAGGTGGGCCTGTTAACTCTAATTGGCAGGTCAGGATGTGGAGCTGATTAGGGGAAGTTACGGACTGCTCTCTGACAGTGTGCTATGCAGAATACTAGTTTTGCAGAATGTGAATAGGTACTATGTGCAAAAAATGTTTCCTGGGGTAAATAATATCATTTTTAAAATAATAGATGAAATAAAGTTAACATCTTATTTATTTCAAGAGAACTCTGTATATATTATTCTCCAAGAATCTCTAAAAGGGGATTGTGCTTTGAAGCACCCACCACCCGCCTCGCCCTTTGGTTCTAAAACCAGGAAACCCTTTATTTAGAAGCATCTCAGGGGATGAGTGTTGTGTCAGATAAACGTAGGGAAATGCTCCCTCTGAGTTCTTTGTAGAAGAACTTTACAGCAGTGGCTCCCAAAGAGTAGATCATTGATTGGCACTGGGTCCGTGACAGAGTTATTGTGAATCTATAGCAATATGGAAAACGTAAGGACACTGTAGCACTTTACAAAGTTAATGTTTTTTTCAAATTAAAAGCTATCTTTATTTTGAAACTATGTGCTTCCTATGCTTTGGGGGTTAAAATTTTCCTGTTCAGTGAAATGATGGTGGTGGGAGAGATGATCTCTTCTAAAATATTTGTATATGTCTTAAATTAAAAGTTGGCATCTTTATATCAGACCTTTTGTTTTAGCTTGATTGTATCATACTGTTAGATTCTTAGATATCATCTAGTCCAAGCCCAACATTTACAGATGAAGAAAGTGAAGTCCTGAGGCTGATACAAAGAAAATGATAATATGTTTATTATAATTTATGCAAACCCTGTGTGTATTGGAAATGGCCATCCCACCCTCAAGGACTTCATGGCACGTATTTGGGCACTTTGATACCTTTCATAACATTAATTATAATAGGAAGTTGAAAGGTTTGTGCTGTCACAAGCAAAGCATGAAATGTTTAATGAATTGTTGGAAAATTAGAACCAGCAGGATGCCATGTGTCCATTTCAGAATTTTGGTTCTAGGCAAATCCAAGACAGTACATGATTGATTATGATTAATTGTATTTACTTACATAGTTCTTTTTGTGGATATTTCCATCTGCACTGAGAAGGGGTAAAAATTAAGCAGATACCTGGCAATTATTCAAGATCATAGCTAAAATTTTCCATTAATCTTTCAGATCACCCCCATTTATTAAATAATCCTAAAGTTAATCTCTGCTTGAAAGCTTCTTTACCTGGAAAAATGAAAGGATTGGACTAATTTTTCTTCTGAAATCCTTCCAGCTATAAATTTCAAGGATTCTATGACTTAACTGGAGTTAAACAATAAATAAGGGCCATGTTAATTAGAGTCTATATTACCTAAACTTCCTCCTTTTTCAGTGATTTATAGGTTACCACAGGAAAATAATGCTTAAGGCAGGTCAGTTATCTATCTATTTGGAAATCATAAAGGAGAAGGAAAAATGTTTGCAAGTAAAGAACATATTGTACTTATATATTGTATACTATTTTTCAAACTTAAACATTTATTATTATTCTGAGATGGGATATCAATATAATAGACTTACCCACCCAAGGCTTGGCACTTGGCACAGACTGAGATGACTTTTCCTATCTTCCTAAGTCTGTGTTTCTCCAAATGACCATCTGATCAAAGTCACCTGGGAAGTTACTGAAAATAAACGTTCCTGGGCACTAACCCTTTAGAGATTCAGATTTAGTAGAGCTGGGTTAGAGCTCAGGAATCTGCATTTTTAATAAGCTCCAAGGGACGCTCATGCACACTTAAATTTAAAAACCACTTTCCCTACAATATAACTTATTGTGCCAGGGGCATGATACTTCCAGATGCCCAAACAATAAATAGTAGAACAGGGTCAGAGTAAAAGGCGATTCATGTGACTAAGTCCTGAGTGTTCTTCTTAGTTTATTCTAGCCAGTGGCAAGGAATTAGCTGCTGCTCTGTTTCACCCCGTCTTATCTGAAAGGTCAACAGATTTTCCACTGGAAGAAGCCTCTTCCTGAAAGTAGCTTTGAAGTCAATATGGAGGTGAGGGTGGAGGGAAGCAGCAGAGGTTGTGGCTTTATTGGGGAAGTACCTTGATTTTTTTTTTTCTCAAAAAAAATTGAAGGAAACTAAGGGAAACTTAGGGAAACTAAGGTGATAGTATAAACTATACAGATGAATTTAGATGTCATCATGTAAGTACATTTCCAACGAAGATAAAGCACTAGTACACACATGACAATCCAGTACAACTTAAAACATATACATGAGATTTTAAATATATAGGAATTTCAATATGCTTTCAGACCTTGCTTTTTCTATTTTCTTCCATTTTTGAAGTTCACTGTATTCTTGAATGTTGATTTTCTTTTCTTGTTTAAATCCAGCCCACTACTGTGTACAAAGTGCTGTTTCTGCCCTAAGGCTAAGAATGTTCTAGGTGAACTAATCAATCAATTTTTGCCCATTAAGAAAGAGCACTAAAATAAGAAGAATGCTAACCTTTTGATTGATTTGGTACCTGTTTGCTAAATACTTTTTTTTAAATGGTACAACACCAAGAGGAGAAGCAGTCTCATACCTTAAGGAGAGGAAAACTCCCAGGTCCCAGGGAACCGTGTGACATTTGGGGAAAATTTTTCAAATCCTGGAGTATTGATTAACCTTAACGTAACTTGGTGGTAGTGGTGTTATTTTTAATTAGGTCTTTCTAGCCCAAGTTGGAAGATACACATATTTAAAATGTAAAATAACTGTTTCTGCAAAGCAAACTGAGAAAAAGACGTGTTGTTCAGCTTAACTGAACACCTAACTCAGCAACAGCTTTTGTACAGTGCTGTTCAAAATACCTTCCTTCCATTTTCAAACTCTTAGGCTTGTAGAATTGATGGAGTAACTGATTTATTGTGTAGGCTGTGAAGCATGCAACTTATTTCCAGGTTTGGGATGTTATATGGCTGAACCTGTTGGTAGTGTGTTCTCTTCTAGCGTAACCGTTAAATTAGACCAGTTCATGAAGAAAAATGAGATACGATGTTGAATTTCATGAAATAGGATGTCTCAGCACAAAGAAAATTTTTTCTCATCTGTGGAGTGAGATAAAATAAGACATAGCAGACCAGAGGTCTTCAAGTTGTCAAAAGTTAAAAAAAAAGTTTCCAACTAGAATGTGTAGCCTGCCACGGTTTTCTTCAAGTTTTTCTTCAAGTATGCTGATGGATGCTTTTCCTCAGCTGAACATATTCCAGACTTAATAGTGGAATTAAATAAACTGGATTCAGGTTAAAATCCAGCTTGGCTTAAACCATTCTATTACTTCCAGCAAGAGAAAAATGACATGTGGATTTACTAAAGTAATAAGCATACCACAGCTGTGTTTAATGCAGTATCCTGGTGGCAAGGTCAGAAGTAACAAGAAATTAATCCTTTTTTCTTTTTCAGGTTTTTGGCCATACAAACCAACCTTCTCCAAGGTAAACAACATTATATTTTTCTGCAATTTGTTGGAAAAATCCAGCATAATTTTATTGTCTTTGAATACATTTTTACTGTTTGACGTCTCAAAGTCATGAGTGTGACATTCAAATGGTGCCCAGAATTAGGTTTTTATTGGTGGTGTTAGTAATGAAAGCATCCTACGAAAATGGCTTGATGGCTTGACTAAGCAGTGAACCACAGAGAGAGAGAGAGAGAGAGAGAGAGAGAGAGAGAGAGAGAGAGAGAGGGAGTCTTTTTCTTGCTTGGTCAGCCCTTTTATGAGACAGCAGATTCTTCATCTCTGTCTCTGATGTTCAGAGACAGAAGGTTTCTTTGTGAGTGACTGTGGAAGAGCCTGCACTGCTCCTAGAACCTACTTTGGAAGAATTAAAAAACAGAGCTCCCCTGAGCATGGTCCCAGCTCTTTACTTGGGTGAGGCCTTCCTGTGCCGGTCCAGCAGGACAGCATTCGCCAAGTTGTTCAACTTTCCAGGAGTATCTATCAAAACTAGCAATTGAGGATGCATTCATCTTGTTAAAGAACGCAATAGGAAACCTTTTTTATTTCATTAGAAAATCAGGATGCATTTGATGTGCACCATCTGGTTTATGAATACAGGAATAAGTTTTTCAAAAAGGCACATTTCCAAGTTCTATGTTTCATATGCTTGGGAAGGAAAAACTCATAAGCAGCTCTATTTTTAATGAGAGCATTGCTAAAGCTAATAAGATTGGGGTGGATTTCCAGTATGTGCCATTTCTCCTAAACTACTACATGTGTTTGTAGCACGTTTGGCAGACTTGTCCTGTTTAGAGGATGGGCTTCCAATTGAAACATTTTAAGTTCTCCATGTGTTAATTGAGAAATAGAAAGAGGCATCATTGTAGCAAAGCAGCTGGCTTCTTGGGTATTAATTATGGTTCTATCATAAAGTCTATTTTAAATATATCTCCATTATTTATTATGTTACCTTCAGAAACAGTAAGTTTTCAAATCATAGAGAAAAATCAAGTTAAACTGTACTGTGTATTGAATGCTTTTAAAAAATGTTTTTTTATATGTAAACACTGTTAATAAACAGTAAGCAGTAACTGGACAAGAAAATACAGATTTGCTATTGGTACTCTCTGTTGAGTCCTTAAAATTTTTTTTTTATTTAAATAAAAAATAGAGCTCAGGAATGTAGCCATTTCACTAATATAGTATAGCTCTATATAGGAATGTTTTTGGATCAGAAAAGCTGCTTTAGAGGCATAATTCCTTCAGCTTCATACATAATTTTAAAAATCCTATACAGTAACAAACATGATTTGTGAGGCAATACGACGCACTCCTTAACCTCTCAGTAACTGGAGGCATCTTCTGTATGTATTCCACAAGTCCAGCTCACACTGATGAAGGAAGCATAATTACATTACAGGCAATCTCATCTAAGGTAATTGCAATTGTCGCCATCAATCCAATTAAAGAGGATAACCATCTCTACTGAGTCAGAGCCACAGAGCTTTCTAACTAAGGCCAGGCTCTGGGATATGGGTGTGATTGAGGATTTCGAACATTTTTATTTGTGAAAAACTGTTGCTTATGAAAATAGCTAACAATGTTGAGAGAGGGGTATAGTCGGGAGAGATTGAATGTTGGCAGAATTTTTTTTTTCCGTTTGCTAATAAATTTCTTATTTCTGAACACATAAATCGGTGTAGATTCTCAACATCAGAGCTTTAGGCCACATAAGATCTTTATGGAAAGGCTAACAAAGCATTACAACATCATAATGGTCCACTGTACCCATCTGGCGTCTCATTCTAAATTGGCCCTCCATCCCATTATTTCTTCAGAGACCTTCTGTCTTGTTCCACTTAAAGATACAGTGCACCATTTCCTGTCTTTGCACTCCATGGAAGGAAGTCAGCTTTGAGTAGCACCTCCCTGGAAGCTCTTGCACTGGTTTATGTGGGGTCAGTGTGAGTGGCAATATGGTGTATCAGTAAGAATTACAGAGGCATAATGGCACGTGAAGATGATGCACATCTTAGAGACTTCACCTGTCTGTATGGTCCAGACCAGAATACAGGCATACCTCGTTTTACTGTGCTTTGCTTTATTGCACTTCACAGTTTTATACAAATTGAAGATTTATGGTAACCCTGTGTCCAGCAAGTCTATCACTGCCATTTTTCCAGCAGCATTTGCTCATGTCGTGTCCCAGTGTCACGTTTTGGTAATTCTCACAATATTTCAAACTTTTTCATTCTTATTATATTTGTTATAGTGATCTGTGATCAGTGATCTTGGATGTTATTATTGAAATTGTTTTAGGGCACCAAAACTACGCCCATATAAGAGAGCAAACTTAATCGATAAATGTTGTGTGTGTTCTGACTGCCCCACTGACTGGCTTACCCCAGTCTCTCTCCCTTTGCTCCGGCCTCCCTATTCCCTGAGACACACAATGTTGAAATTAGGCCAGTTGATAACCCTACAATGGCCTATAAGTGTTCAAGTGAAAGGAAGAGTTGCACATCTTTCACTTTAAATCAAAAGCTAGAAATGATTACGCTTAGTGAAGAAAGCGTGTCGTCAAAAGCAGAGCTAGGCCAAAAGCGAGACCTCTGATGCCAAACAGTTAGCCAAGTTATTAATGCAAAGGAAAAGTTCTTGAAGGAAATTAAAAGTGCTACTCCAGTGAATGATAAGAAAGTGAAACAGCCTCATTGCTGATATGGAGAAAGTTTTAGTGGTCTCAGTAGAAGATCAAACCAACCACAACATTCCCTTACGCTGAAGCCTAATCTAGAGCAAGGCCCTAACTCTCTTCAATTCTATGAAGACTGAGAGGTGAAGAAGCTGCAGCAGAAAAGTTTGAAGCTAGCAGAGGTTGGTTCATGAGGCTTAAGGTAAGAAGCCATCTTCATAACATTCAAACAAGGTGAAGCAGCAAGTGCTGATGTAAAAGCTGCAGCAAGTTAATCCAGAAGATCTAGTCAAGATCATTAATGAAGGTGGTACACTAAGCAACCAACTTTCAATGTAGATAAACATCCTTATATCGGAAGAAGATGCGATCTGGGACTTTTGTAGCTAGAGAGGAGAAGTCAGCGCTTGGCTTCAAAGCTTCAAAAGACAGGCTGACTCTCTTGTTAGGGGCTAATATGTGGCTGGTGACTTTAGTTGAAGTCAGTGCTCATTTACCATTCTGGAAATCCTAGGGCCCTTAAGAATTACACATAGCACAGAGAGATCAGCTCGGTGCTTTGTGACCACCTAGAGGGGTGGGATAGGGAGGGTAGGAGGGTGGGAGATGCAAGAGGGAAGAGATATGGGAACATATGTATATGTATAACTGATTCACTTTGTTATAAAGCAGAAACTAACACACCATTGTAAAGCAATTATACTCCAATAAAGATGTTAAAAAAAATAAAATAAAGTTACTTAATATTTGTTCAGTTAATTAATAAATGTTTTCTTATTAATTATCAAAAAAAAAAAAGAATTATGCTAAATCTGCTCTGCCTGTGTAAATGGAACAAAGCCTAGGTAAAAACACATCTGTTGACAACATGGTTTACTGAATATTTTAGGCCCACTGTTGAGGCTCCTGCTCAGCAGAAAAGATTCCTTTCAAAATATTACTGCTCATTGACAACGCATCCAGTCACCCAGAGCTCTAACGGAGACGTACCACGAGATTTATGTTGTTCTTATGCCTGCTAACACAACATTCATTCTGCAGCCCATGGATCAAGGAGTAATTCTGACTTTCAAGTCTTATTCTTTAAGAACTACATTTTGTAAGGCTATAACTGCCAGAGATAGTGATTCCTCTGATGAATCTGGGCAAAGTAAATTGAAAACCTCCTGGAAAGGATTCACTATTCTAAATGCCATTAAGAACATTCGTGATTCATGGGAAGAGGTCAAAATATGCACATTAACAGGAGTTTGGAAGAAATTGATTCCAGCCCACATGGATGACTTTGAGGGGTTCAAGACTTCAGTGGAGGAAGTAACTACAAATGTGGTAGAAATATCAAGAGAACAAGCATTAGAAGTGGAGCCTGAAGCTGTAAATGAATAGTTGCAATCTCATGATAAAACTTCAACAGATGAGGATTTGCTTCCTATGGATGAAGAAATAAAGTGGTTTCTTGAGATGGAATCTACCCCTAGTGAAGATTCTGTGAAGACTGTTGAAATGACAACAAAGGATTTAGAATATTACATAAACTTAGTTGATAAAGCAATGACAGGGTTTGAGAGGATTGACTCCAATGTTGGAAAAAATTCTGTGGTGGGTAAAATGCTATCAGACAACATTGCATGCAACAGAGAAATTGTTCATGAAAAGAAGAATCAATTGATGCTACAAACTTCACTGTCTTATTTCAAGAAATTGCTTCAGCCCCCCCAGCCCTCCCTGATCAGTCAGCAGCCATCAACATCAAGGCAAGACCCTCACCAGCAAATAGATATGGCTTGCTGAAGGCTCAGGTGATAGAATTTTTTATCAATAAAGTATTTTTAAATGAAGGTATGTACATTGTTTTTTTAGACATAATACTATTGCACACTTAAGAGACTACAGTATAGTATAAACACAACTTTTACACCACTGAGAAACCGAAAAATTCATGCGACTCACTCTGTTGCAATATCTACTTGATTGCAGTGGTCTCGATCTGAACTGGCAATATCTCCATGGTATGCCTGTGTGAGCCTTGGGTATAGGATTTAGAGAACAGGAAATGAGAATGATGTCACGCACTGTATCTAAGATTTAGAAAGGGCCCAAAGAGGGATTATATATGCCTGAATTGGATGATGTACTACTAGGTCAAGATACTGGTGTTTTCTTGGTGGTTATTTATGTATGAAGAGATGTAGGAGATAAACTTCTGAGTCAGGGGTGGGAGGGGAAAATTTGTTGTCTAATATCAATGACCCGCTTAGTCACCACTCAGCATTCTTTTCCACACCCTGGCTTTTCTCTTCTATATCTGGAACCTTCCACCTGCCTTGATTATTTCCTTCTCATGTATTTTTCATGTTCTCCCTCAGCTACCCACATTCCTTATCACACTTGGATGCCTCTTCTCTTTGTCCATGTAGATGCTTCCAATCCTGCTTTAGAACTTAACCTTTTTCAGAGAACCAATTCACCTAGAAGTGGAAGAGGGCGCAGAGAAAGGACTTGG
This sequence comes from Balaenoptera borealis, assembly GCF_965194805.1. Classification (NCBI taxonomy): domain Eukaryota; kingdom Metazoa; phylum Chordata; class Mammalia; order Artiodactyla; family Balaenopteridae; genus Balaenoptera; species Balaenoptera borealis. Next base: position 90,103,528 of record NC_138866.1, read on the forward strand.
TAGAAGGGGAGCTGGGCCTAGTTTTATATTCCACTCCCAACCAGCCCTGTGATACTGAACAAGTCACCAAAGCTACCTGAGGCCCAGTTTCCTCATCTGTAAAATGTAAGTTGTTTACTTGTATCCTACTGACCTCATTGTAAAGAGTATCTCAAACAAAATTATAAATGTGGAAAAAGTTCTTCATAATATATAAAATTCCATACATATATGAGGGATCGTATATGCATAGATTTGCGGTTATTAAACCCAGTCCATTCCTGTCCTTTTCTTCTGTGGATTCCCCCAGCTCTTGCAATTTAAATGGTACTTCTTACAGTAACCTGCTTTTCTCCCTTAGTATGTTGTTTCTGCATTTCTGTTTCCTGTTGAGTGTTTAAGAAGCCTGAAGGCTGCCACCTTGTTGCTTGCTTCTTTTCTTTCATTTAATTTGTTCTCTGACTCCCTGCCACAGGATGATTTGTTGAGGGATTGTGTAGTGTTTGTTCTCTCCTTAGTTTTTCTCCCACCACTGCAAGCATATCACCCAGCTTGGGCTGGAAGAAAACATGCTGCAGTATCAAAATAAGCACGTAAAGGACCAGTGTCGGAACTGAAGGCCAGAGGCCCTCCCTGATGCTTTGGCAATGATTAAGACCATGGCCAGATGCTGGGAGATGGGGAGGAGGAAGCCTCAGTACCAACTGAGATTTGATTTCTTATCTGTCTGGTAAAATGGAAATCAGGAACCAAATTAACTTGATTTTTTTTAAATGAAGAAATAGGATATTTCTTGCCCATCTGAGTTTGTGGACTAAAGCTTTACATAAAGAACTGCTCAACATATAATCATTATTAAAGAACGTAATTTCTGAAAAGATTCTAGAACCCATCTGGTTGGAAAAAAAGTAAAGCATTGAGAAAAAAATAGAGCCTAGAAAATCTTGATCTACTTAATTTCTTAGGAGTAGAGGTGGATACCCTTTCCACTGTTTGTTTAAAGATAACTAAACAAGAACGCTAATAATTTCAATGAAAACAATAGAAAAAAATAGTCTTGGAGAGCTACTGAAACTTGAAACTTGGTGGTAGTGAATTAGCTATTATGAGTATTTGTGATTTCTGCTAACAAATAATATACATTAAACTTAGAATGCATGTTTGTCTTATTTGAAAATCTGAGGGTAATTTGTTGGATTCTTTCTTTTTTTCAAACTCTAGGATCCACCCTTGGTGGATTTTATGACAGGGACCTTAAAATGGAGTAGATATAAGGAAACATGGACTGTAATAATCATCTATTGCTGTGTAACAAATTACCCGGAAACTTGGCAGCTTACAGCAACACGCACATATTATCTCACATAGTTTCTGAGGGCTGGGAGTCTAGAAGCAGCTTGGATCAAGGTCTCACAAGGCTGCAATCAAGGTGTGAGTCCTGCAGTCACTTCCACAGTGGCTCATTAACATGGCTGCTGGCCCCGGGGCCTCAATCCCTCACTACTAGGACTGTCCATAGATTACTTGAGTATCCTCAAGACTTTGCAGCTGACTCCCCCCAGAGTGAGTGATCTGAGAGAAAGAGAAAGTGAGAGAAGAAGAAAGAAAGAAGCCTGAGAGGTATTTTTTCTCATACCATCCAATTGGGTATCCAAAAATTCAATTCAATTCTGACAGCAACTCCTGGAGTTAGTGAAAGCTTCATAGTTATAGGACTCAGTCCCACAAGACTGTCTCCACTTCAGATGTTAGGCTACCCGTATTTCTGCCCACCCAGCTATAAATTCAGGGGTTCCCATGATCCCCCCCTCAGGTTCAGTAATTTGCTAGAATGACTCACAGAACGCAAGAAGGTGCTTTACTTACTATTACTCGTTTATTAGAAAGGATACAGCTCAGGAATAGCCTAGTGGAAGAGATGCATTAGGAGAAAATATCCTGGGAGGGGGTGGCAGGGTATGGAACTTCCACACCCTTTCCAGGCACACCACCCTTGAAGCACACCAGTATACTCACAAACCCCATCGTTTATGGGTTTTTATGGAGATTTCATTTAGTAGGCATGATTGATTAACTTAATCTCCATTCCCTCTCTCTCCCGGAGGTTGGGGCTTGGGGCTGAAAGTTCTAAGCTTCTAATGAAGGCTTGTTCTTTCTCGTGACCAGCCCCCATCCTGAAGCTATCTAGGGTCTGCCAAAGAGTCATCTCACTGAAACAAAAGACACTTCAGTCACCCATATCACTCAGGAAATTCTAAGCGTTTTAGAAGCTTTGTGCCAGGAACCAGGGACAAAAACCAAATACCTTTTATGATCTAGTTTCGGAAGTAACATACCATCACTTCTGCTGTTTTCTATTGGTCACACACACCAACTCTGATAGAGCATGCAGGGAACTACACAGGGGCCTGGGTACCAAGAAGCAGGGATTCGGAAACCATGCTGGAGTCTAACATCACATCTGCTGCCATTTTTCCTCCTTTAGCTACAGATGTGTCAAGGAAATATGGTGTCCCCTTGACTGTGGTTTGAATTCGATCAAGAATGTGATTTCTTAGCTAGATTATGATACAGTATCCATTCATTTTACTAACCTCTTGGTGGCCCTTGAACATGTGAGCTGTTGAAATAAGTCTGCTTGTGATCCTCACTAGAATTCTCAAGGCCTAACAATGGTCCGTGTGTCCAACTCAAGCTTCTGAGGGTAGCATCTGGCAATGGAAAGATCACTAGGCACAAACCTTGGGATCTGGGCTCTGGTACTATTCTTGCTACTGAGTTGTGCCTTGACCTCAGTTTTTCCCTCTCTAAAATCTGAGAGTCAAGGGATGGCCTACATTGATTGCACCATCTAGTGCTAAAATGTATGCATTTCTAAGAAGACTCGAAGAAAATTGCTTAAATCAAGTGATAAGGATTGCATCAGACGAGGTCAAGGGCATTGGAATATGTTTTGTTGACTTGAGGGGAATAAGATCTTATATTTCTTTTTCTAAAAGTATATTAAAATCATATGTGACTCCCCCTGTCAGTCAATCACATCCTCTAACTGACCCTCCAAATGGTATCTCTAGCATGACATTTTGGAATTGGCTGGTGTGGATGGATCACAGATCATCAAACTAACAAACAACCTTATACATTTGTCACAACCTGTCCTACACTCTCAATTTAAAGCTCTAGGAACTGAGGCCCAGAAAGGTTAAGACACTGCCGTAAAGCTGCAAAGCAAGATATTGGCCGCAGCAGATTGCGTTAGAGAACACCTAAATCCTTGTCTCTTAACTATACCGAGCAGTTGGCATATTTTTCCTCTATTACTATAAGAAAATATCTGTTTATCTTTTATTTAAAAGAAACAAACACACATGTCAGGGAGTAGAGCATTATTGGTTTCAAAGGGAAAGTGCCCATGTGTTTAAAAACATATTTTCATCGAACAGTACAGACTTAATTAAGAAGTAGTTCCAGATTTTGTAAATCTTGCAAATGAGAACTCTTGTTCTTATGAGAAGCAGCTTCTTTGGATAATCATGCAATATGGCCTTATAGTCTATTTATCTTGATGTGTTTGGTGTTGATGAAGCACTGGCAGGGGTTCGCTGGCATTTCTTAGAGGAGAGAGAAGCTGGTGCTGGATGGGGGGTGAACGCAGTCAGGCAGAAGGCCTGGGGGAGAGGCCAGGCTTATGCTGGGCTTCTGCGAAGCATTCCTCTGGCCACTTTGTTTTCCTGTCTCTTCTCTTTGTCCCTTTCTTATCCCTTTTCAGGACTCTGTACTGTCTTTGTTATAACTGAGGTCATAATTTGGCCTCAGAGTGTAGTATACTCTCAGTTCTCAAGATTATTATTTAAAAGTTTCCAGCTTACATGTAAACAAAAATTCTTCTCTTTTTGCAGTCAAGATAATATTATTCTGGAATGGCTCATTTGGGTGCCAGATGGGCGTAGACTTGGATTCTTGGCCATTTCCTTAAACGGGCATTATGGCAATTTACTTAGATGATTTAAAAGATGTCAAAGTCTTCAATCCATAGATTATTGATTCATAAACTTCTCTTCCTGATGCTCTGTCACTAGCAATTATCTTTCCTAGATTAATCTAATAACCTGATAATGACCAAGAACTAGACTAACTATATATATATTAGGGTTGGTTTTACTTGTAGAGGAATTTTCAGCTGCAGATTTTAGCAATAGAATACAAACTTCCTCCTTATCGCTTTTGGAAAGAGAAAACAGTTCTACAATACCTGATTTGCTAGATTTCCATTAAAATTGCAAAGTTACCAACTATTGTCTAGAAGGAAGGAGACCACTTTTTTGTTTTCTCTCCATTATTCTCTTAATAATTTATTTGCCCATAGTTAAATAACAGTGTGTCAAGAACTTATAAGCATCAAATAACTTCCTATATTTTGGTATGAACATCCATATTATTATTACCTATAAATGTATATTATTTACAAAGTAGAGATGTATAACTCATGTCAGATTTTCTTTGGATCCACACTCAACAAAATACATCCTGCAAAAATCAATATTTCACTTACCTGACGTATGTATATTTAAACCATACTTTCAGCACCTTGTGTGTTTCTGGTACAATTAAATGAACATTTGTATGTTGAATTTTTTTCCCTTTGAAATCCATGGTAGTCTCTAACACTTTCCTAAAGGAAAAACTATAAATTGATGAAAACAATGATAAACACATTTACTCCTAGAATTATTACAAAGCACTCTGCTTTTGTTTAGTCTGTATTCATATAGTTTATTGTGGTTCACACTTTCAAAAGAAAATTGGGCAAATAGTTAAGGATTTGATGTGTTCTTCCTATAGTCAGTAAAGGCACATGAACACTAAATGCAACAGTTTAAAATTGTATTGTGAATTTTCACTGACGTTAGACTTGAAATGTTTAAGTGCCTGCACTAGTTGTTCTGCTGATTTGGATTGTGTAACACAGAGAAGAGCGGAGTAGCCATAAGATTAGTGACTGTCCCTTATGCATCTATGGTATCTGCACAGTCCATCACATAGAGCTTAAAAAATAAAACTTTAAATAAACAAAATAAAAAGGTATAGAGGGAGGGAGGGCGAGTGTATACCATACTCCAGCAGGAAAAACCATGTTGAGATACATATTCGGGGCATAATTCACTAGTTTGTTGTTACCATCATATTCCTGTGTATACAGAGCTTGATATAAAGTACAAATACGAGCTTGAAAACAAAACGCAGAAGCCCTTTTCAGGGCCCATTTTATCAGTCTCTTCCTATTTGAGTATACGTTAGCATAGCTGCCCCTCTGTTGACGAATGACTCTCTTAAATACTTGAAGGTAAATATGCAGGTCTTAATTGACCCCAGAGGAGGTCTTTGAAGTTCATACTTCTAAAACTTATTTAAAATTGAAGTCTTTCTGCACTAAAATGGCATATGTATGTGATATGTAAATCATAGGACTTAACTAAATCTTAACACCCATAACCCCATTAACCTGGCTCAGCCCCCTACCCGCTCATGCAGGAACTCTGGTGTGCTGTACATTTCCCCCTTCCCAAGTCCTGCTGGGAGTTCCCAGGCGGTACCTCACGCGTGCTCAGGAGCACCTTTCACAGCACGTGTATTTACTTGAAGCTCCACCAGGGATGACCCCACCTCCCACTACCTGCTGCTGCCCCTACTGCTTTCATGGCCCCAACTGCCTTTTACAGTAGACATTGTACATATGTTGTGTTCTGCCTAATGGCCTTGTCTTTCTTGCTGCCCTATCTGACCTGGTCATTATCTCCTGGTGGCTACTTTGAAAATATCCAGAGTGTCCCATAGCCCACCGTTGAGTAAGAAGAATGGATTTCCTCTGTAGTTAAGAGAGGTCCTAAAGAAGTGTGGCTTGAAGCCCAATGACTTAGTTTAGATTCTTTCCATTTTAGCTTCCAGTCTCCACTTTCCTCAGGACCCGGCTATGTTTCCAGGATTCTGGGTCAGAGACTGATGGGAGTCAGAGACCCCACACCGTGGGCAGACTCCCTGCTTCTCACCAATACCCAAGACTTTTACATGAGTAAGAGCATCTCAACTGAGTCCCTCCTCCATTAGGATGGGTTCTTCCCAGGAAAATATTTAGTGTCACTGCCAGCCTACCCCTACTAGACTTATACCGGGTCACCATGTAAGTTCAGCACCCATTCCAACAGTGGGTTCACCTTTAACCACATCCCCTATCCCAAGAAAAACTTTGGGTTCCATATGAACAAATGTTTCTTGTATCTTCACTTACAGCGTGATAAAGATTTGCAGACATGTCTGAACCTTAGCAGTGGGGAGTAACGGGTTGAGGCTCGAGCTACATCCCCTCCACAATGTACATTTACAGTTTTTACTGTTTTTACTCTTTTGAAAAATTTTCATAATCTGCTTCCTTCCTAGATTTATTATCTTATTCATAGTACAATAATTTATTCTTGGTACAATTTTTCTTTCAGGCTCTTAATAGCAATACCCTGTGCTGAAATATTAAAAAGGAAATTTTTTCAACATTTACTTATTTTTCTACTGCTAAAGAATATAGTTAATAAACTATAGAAATGCCTGATATGATTGTTTCCAATGTAGGGCGCAGAATGAAAGAAAGCAGGATGGGGAAAGGAAACAGATACACATATAGCTCACTTCAAAGTGGATTAAGTTATTTAAGGAATGACTTTATGTTATATGGCAGCTACAAAGATTTTAAAACAGCTAGATGTGTTCAGAACATATGTCTTTATATGGCAAATGGCGCACAGATGACTGGGGTTCTGTCGTCATTCCTTATGTATGCGGTACCTGAGTGAAAGCATATAAACCCCATCATAATGGAAGCAACAGCAAGGCACCTGTGTCAAGGTTGCATATAATTGTTTCACCTACCCACCACAACCTTCCTACGCGCACACACACACACACACACACATACACACAGAGAAGAGTACAGAACTTTGCTTCAGAATTTAAGATACCACAGTCTTTGCACTACTCTACATTTCAGCTGCAAGATAACTTCTCTTTTTCACATCCTAAATATCTAACAGTAAAAAAATGATTCAACAATGACAATGGTATGTTTTTATGACAAAATTATATGTGTTAAAATATTTCAGTGTTTTTAATGACATGGGAAAATATTCAAGCTCAAACATTGAAAAACCAAATTACAAAACTATATACAATACAATGAACGTGTTTGTGTGCATGCATGTTTATACATATGAAATACATGACATGCTTATCATTAGGCTGATGTAATTACAGGAGATTTTTAAAGTATATTTTTCCTGTATGGTCTGTATTTTCTGTAGTGAGCATATTATTAGATAAAAGAAAAATGGGACGCTATATAGGAAACTAAATCTTATAATAGAACAATGTTTACAGATAGTCAAGGTACATAGGTTATTGCAAAAGCCACAGTCCTGGAGTGCTACGAAAAGCATTAAATAGTTTCTGAAGAAGGAAGGTTCATCCAGTAAGAGCCACTGAGGTGACAGTTAAGAAATCAATTGTCAAAATTTATGTTTTCAGAAGAGGCTGTTGTGTGGATTAAGCTGAGGTAAAGTAGCCACCTTTCAGGGGAGCCGGAGCAAGAAGGGGCATATGTGTAAGAGCTGCTTGCTAGTGGCGTGAGGAAAGGGGGCAGGAATAAAGACGTAGGATGAAAACAGAGCGTGAGGGAACAAAGAGGAAATGAGGGGGAATAGGAAGCAGGGATGGGAGTTTCTGCCCTTAGCATTGTCCTCGGTTTAGGTAATCTTGTCTGTGGACCTGGAATTAGCTGGCTGAGAGTTGAAGCTGATTGTTAAGCATTGGAATGGAATGTTCTCGAGAGAATGTTACACCAAGTACCATTTTATAACAAAACACTTACCTTTATGCTGTCCTTGTGGCCATACCATTGTCCCTTTGCATGTTTGGATTGGGAATAGACTCCTTTAAAGAACTGAAAGTGAATTGAATTATGGTGACCAAACCTCAAGGCTCACAGTGACTAAGACAGACCTTTCTATTGAGAAAATAAGCATTTTTGAAAATAAAATACATAAACAATGCGATCATCAGGTCTTGCCTACCTAAACAGAAGAAATTCAATGTATTTCTTCCTTTGGGGCAAAGTTAACACAATAAACTTTCACATTGGAGAGTAATGCCTTTAAACATTGGTGCGGTATGAAAAGCTCTTGTCCAGAATGATTCCAGGAGGGCTACGCTTGTGGACACCTTGTATTCCTTTCCATGGCTATTACTTCTTTTCTTTGATTTCCCGGCTCTCTGCTGCCCTTTCTCACTGTCTTCAGCAGCCCCCAAGCCCTCCTCATTTGCCCTTTGCATTGTGCCTGGTTTGGAAACTGCTGGTTAGCACTGTGTCACAGAGCATGGGCCCTGGAGCTGTTGAGGGTAAAAGGCATGGGCTTTAGCACTCAGACTTTTATAAAGACTGTTTTGACAACACACAGGCTTTTTGCTTATTTTTTACTTTTCTCTTTTATTGTGCAGAATTGAGATTGACAAATATGTGGCTTCTTGTAAGTGAAGGGATGCTCAAACCATTGTTCTCTCAGCAACTTGCTACAAATCTGGAACTTCTACTTCTTTTCTGGAACTTGGAGTTATAAAAACCTCAAAATGCTAACAGAGAGTGTACAATGCAAAACACATTTTAGAGCCGATGCAAGTGTGTTTATGAGACACATAGATAATGTTGTTTCATGGCAGTGAATTGTAAGCTATGTGGAGCCTAACACTACAGATTATTTCTTTTTCCATTATTTTAGGGAGAAAGAATGCCACTGACTATTCTAAAATCTAAGGAACATAGAAAATGTGCATTTATGTAAAACAGAGCTAGATAACTGGCTATAAGCATAGCACTGAGGAAGCTCTACCCCACCACTCCACCCCTCACCCTCACCCCACCTCATACCACCACCAACACACACACTTGCGTAATAAGCAGATTGCATCCCATCTAGCTCTGGCCTACTCCTTCAGTTGTTGGGGGTGGAAGGAGGTCTTTGAACCTCATTTATTCATTCGTTAGGAAATGTTTTAAGTTTCTACTATATTTTATCACTGTTTTAATTAATATGTCATTCATTCATCATCAAATATTTATTGAGCTCTTCTATGTGTCAGGCACCCCTCCAGGTGCTGGGGATACAGCAGTGAACAAGACAGACAAGGTCTTTTCTCTCAGGAGAAATCTGTTGGGGGAAGACAGCAAAAAAAAAAATACATTCATAATACGAAAATGCTAGGTAGTGCTCAGTTTGGGGGGAGACACTAAGATGGGTAACACCTGGCCTTTACCATCCTGGTGCTTACAGGATATGTTGTAAGAAAGAAGATGCTTATGAATGCAATATATCTGGACCATTAAGAGTCCCTCTTTTTTTAAATGAATGTTATTATTTGGGGAAATATCTGAAATTAGTACAACTTAGTACAGTTAGTACTCTACAGCAATTAAGACTTTTTATATCTAGTTTTAATTCCTTTAAAAATTTCAGCTAGTTTGCAGGTAGAGGCCTGAAAGACCCCTTTGTAGAGATGTAAACAAACAAACGAAGATTGACTCAGGGAAAGAAACAAACAAAAAATCCTGCATCATAACATGACTACAAAGTGTGTTCCAAACCACTTCATTGATACCTTTCTGGATGATCAAGAAGAGGTGCATCTTTCTTTGTGAGTGCCTCATGCAGCAGAGTTGTAAGTTTTCACCTCGTTCCAGTCATGGCAGGCAAGAGATAACAATTCAGATGGTTCAAGTGGGTCAGCATTGCTATGGTTTGTCCTACCAGGTGCCAAACCCCTTCCTTAAGTGGACAACCTGGTTTAATTCTTTGCAGCTCAAATCCCTTTTCCCCTCCAGCCTCTGGATTTCCTCTGAGAGAGCAGAGCTTCCTATGTGAAGTTACTTGGATACTGCATGAGCCAGAAGACCTAAGTAGCCCACCAACAAGTCCTTCCACCCTGCCCCACTGTCTCTTACACACCTGTCTTCATAGCCCTCCCGATGGTGCTAAGTACCTTTGTGCGCGTATCAACTCCCCAGTACGATGCGAGCTCCCAAGAGTTCCCACCCTACAGTCTGTGTGGGTCCAGAATCTAGAACAGGGCAGGACGTACGGTAACTGAAATACAAGGTTTAGGAATCAGACCACCTGGGTTTGAATTCAGACTCTGCTGTTTAGGATGTGTGACCTTAACACTTTACTGAATCCTTAGAGCCTTGGTCTTCTCATGTATCAAATGGGATTAATAATAGTATCTATCTTACAGGTTTGATTTAATGATAAAATGAGATACTATCACCATGTTTGCCAGTATTTGGCCACTGTTTTTAATTAGTATTTTCTCAATCCATTCAACAGATACTTTATTCAAGGCCCTGGTATATGCCAACCACAACTTATTAAAGAATAAACCTGAAACGATTTGAACTCTGGATGAATCTCAGGATCATTCTAAGGAAGTTCCCTTGAATCCAAAACGTGCCAACTTTCATGACTCTACCGTAGGACAGCTTCCTCATAGTTACAACTGTAAAAATTAAACTTCATTTACACACACACACAAACTGAGGGTCTAAAAAAAAGTTCTCATGTGTTTATTTTGCAAAATGAGGACATTTTAGCTTTTTTTCCACCTATTCAGAAAAATATCCTTATCAAAGAAAACAAATAAGGAAGATCCAAGGGGTATGAATTCTAATATATTTGAGTTACTTGAGTTCTTGGCTTCAAAATCTTTTATTACTACATCAATCCAAACGATGATAATAAAAGGAAAGGGAAGTGTGTCATACATACAAAAGAAGGGAATCCTATTTTATTTAACACTCAGCAAGGCCTGGACAGAAATTTTCTCTTGTGAAGGCATTTGCATTAATAAAGCAAAAAGATGAAAACCATTTCAGATGGGATGTTAAAAATCTGAGATGTACACAAGTTTTGCATTTTAAATCAAAATATATACGTCATGCAATAGCCAATTACTAACAAGTGCATTTTTCTTCTGATTGTCTAGTAAACTCCTAACACATTTGAAGGCCCAATTCAGATATTCACATATATCACCTTCTCCCTGAAGCCTTCCTGTAGATTAGCGGTATCCATTTGCAGGCACATTTATTCCTCTGTGCACACTCAAATATGAGTATGTCATATTTGAATTAGTCAATTACTGATCTCTCCCTCTCTTTCAACTGTGATCTCCTTTTTGACAAAAATATCTATTTCCAACGCTCCACTTGGCTGTGGCACAATGTGGATGCTTTAAAAAAAGAGAGTATGTGAATTGTGGACTGCCTGCCATTGCTCTCCAAAGAGCTAAGCCTGAAGACAAAACTGTAGATGAGCCTGGACAGTGAGTTATTTAATTGTGTAGATATTTATGTGGTTAAATGATGCATGCATGAGAGGTTTGGGTAAGATGGCTTGGATGTGTGCTTTTTTTGTGCTGGAACTCCTGGTATCCAAGATGGAAAAATAGATGTCAAAAATGAAAGACTGTACACTTCTCTTCCTTAACTCCTTCCTTAACTCCCTTCCCCCTTTATGGAATTCAAGCCCCAGCCTTCCCATCTTCTCTCAACCGTTCTATGACTTTTAGACAGCGCTACACATCTGTTGAGAAGTATTTTCGATTCCCTCAGCTGCTTCAACTCAACTGCTAAGAAACAGCTGATTTTGGCATGCATGCTTTTTTTACACCTTAATTTCTAGTCACATATTAGCCCAGGGCCAAGACTTGCAGCAGCAAACTTAGCTCCCAGGTGTGAACATTGGTAGGCATGAACTATTGCCTTCAATGAGCTCAAAAGTGAGTTGCCTGCCAAAGCCATCACTCCACCTTGATCTCTTTGTTAGTTGAGTTCAGGGTTTCTCTCAGAAGCTGGAGCCTCATTACTGTTTCTCCAGTGTCTCCTCCAAGGTTACCTAGAGTCTGTGGCAGAGGATAAGAAGAATTCATCATCTTTCAGACTCCAGTCTGTTGGTTGAAGGCTTGTAAGAAACTGACTGAGAAAACCACTGTTGTTAGTAGTTGATTATGGGACAGTGAAAACTAAAGGCTCTAATGGGACCATGAAAAACAGTCGCTAATGGAACAAAGTTTTGCTGTGTATTGTGTGATGAAAGTCACCCTCTTTGTTATCTCTTTAGGAGGAGTCAGTTAATTTTTATATTATTTTTCAGAGCTGCTGTAGACAAATTTTTATTTGCTTTGACTGTGACACTGTAACAGAAAGAAGCTTCAAGGAAAAGAGAAAAGAGCCAGGTTTATACAGTTGGTTTGGTTTGGTGTCTCTGTATTTTTTATTCCACTTTAAAACATAAAGAAATATTTTAGAACACTCTTTCTTTGAGAAGCATTTAGCACAGCACCTAAGCATATCCTGCAGAGTTAAATTACTTGGTTTAGAGCCCAGACCTGTTGCCCTAGGGTAAAATTAGCCTGGGCAAGACTCAGTTTTTCATCTGAGTGAAATGGGATGGTACCTGACTCTTAGGGCTGAACTAGGGATTAACTGAGTTAGTCTGTGTGAACACTTAGAATGGTGCCTGGCACAAAGTAAAGGCTAGGTGCAATAGAACTATTAGGTACTCCTAACATCTCCCTCTCCTTTGAGTTCATTTCCTCCAGTTGAGATTTCACTAGGTATCCATTTGGTGTGGTCCTGATAAGATGTCTTTTCCAATTCCTCTCTGTTCTTTCTTAATTGAGTTGATTCTCAAGGTTAATGCATCTTCATTGATTTATCCCTGTAAATGTGGAAGACAGTTCAGAGAATATTCAAACTGGGAGAAACAATTTTGGCCCCAATCTAGCTTGCTGACCTAACCCTCTCTGGGCTTTAACTCCCTATCTGTCTGTAAGATAGTGATAACTCTATTGGTCCTCTTTCAGTGCTTGGATTGCTAACAAAAAAAAGGAGCATAGTAATTTGTAAATGTAAAGAATCAATAGGTACTTAATAATTGAAATGACTGTCCTGAAAGACAGTTGTTAGAAAAGTGATCCATTCCAAGGAGAGGTGCTCAGATCCTGACCTAGGCAAGCAGACCTCTGACCGAGTCTCTAAAAGGACTGCCTGAGGAACCAGAGGACTCTGGACTAGCAAACCAATTGGCTGTTGCCATGGTAACCCTTTCAGATGAGACTTGCCTGTGGCTATGTCTACACAACCCTCTGAAAAATAAAACATTCAATCAATGAGTTGTATTGTCCACTTGACTCTTCAGCTGATCAATGTGGCTGATCTCCTCACTGAATTAATTGGGTCGCTTTTCTGTGATGTCGCTATAGGGATTTAGGGTGTTTTTCCTATTATAGAAATAGTAGAGATAATCTCCTCTCTTTATTTAGCTTCACGTTTGACCTTTGCCACCTGTCTGTGTTGGAAAGGGTAGAAAGAGAAACATACCTGAATGAGAATAATCTCAAAAATAAGTGTGTGGTGCAGCCACGGTAGTATGACTGCTGTGGCACAGAAAACTTTCTGGGTAACATTGAAGAAGTTTGCCGGGTGTAAATATCAGTTTCTTCATCTAAAAAATGGAGCTAATAAGAACTTTTTCCTAGGATAGGTTTGAAGATGTGTGTAAGCGTGCTTTACAAATAAGATAGTCTGATAGAATATAAATAACTCTCTCTGTTCATCTGGGTCACTTCCTGGATGGAAGTAAAGGTGGCGTTTCTAGAGTTGGACCTGGGCCAGAAGAACTGTGAGCTGGTGTCCTTTTGAGTAAAGGTGGCTCAAGGGAGAACTCAGCTGATAACTGCACTTGCTGCAGGACTCAGCCACAGGCAGTTCTGCAGACCAGGTGGTTTCCAAGACAATAAAACTCCGGCACAAACAGCCAAACCACTAAAGGAAGACCTATATTACTCACCATTTAGTCTAGACAAACACTGCTACCCTCTTCCTAGAGCCTTCCCTCCTTATCCTCACTTCTCCTCTTTGGAGGGAATTAAGCTACTAACTCAGTGAGTATGTCGGGTGGGTGGTGAAGGAGACCATTATATCCACCTTCAAACCTTTAATTAAAGCCATGCAACAGAGAATGGGATTGTTCAAACCCATGGATGACATATGCTTCGATGTGCAAGTAGAAGGGATGTGGCATCTGGTGGAAAGTTACACTTGGTCAGTGGGTCTGCAGACCTGAACCCGTGTATGAGAAAGTGTTTCTTGGCTCTGGACAAAATGAGTAGAAGTACAAGGTGGTGAGTTCCAACCAAACTAATTCTACTTTCTTTACAGCAGTGTTCCCACAGACCAGCAGAATCAGCATGACCTGGGAACTTGTTAGAAATGTAGAATTCAGGCCCCCAGACTTTATACATCAGCATCTCTGGGGGTGAGGCCCAGGAGTCTGTTTTTAACAAGCTGTCCTGGTGATTCAGATGCTCTCTAAAGTCTGAGAAACTCTGGGTTGAAGGACTGCTCTTTAGTCTGAATTCAGGGCATTTAAAGGCCTTTCTTTAAAATGAAATGATGATAGAAGTAAGTGGAGTTTTGTTTTGTTTTTTTTTTAACTAATTAATTTATTTATTTTTGGCTGTGTTGGGTCTTCGTTTCTGTGCGAGGGCTTTCTCTAGTTGAGGCAAGCGGGGGCCACTCTTCATCACGGTGCGCGGGCCTCTCACTATCGCGGCCTCTCTTGTTGCGGAGCACAGGCTCCAGACGCGCAGGCTCAGTAGTTGTGGCTCATGGGCCCAGTTGCTCCGTGGCATGTGGGATCTTCCCAGACCAGGGCTCGAACCCGTGTCCCCTGCATTGGCAGGCAGATTCTCAACCACTGCGCCACCAGGGAAGCCCGTAAGTGGAGTTTTGTCTGTGTTTATTACAGCATCCTTACTAGGAAATATATAAGATTAGCAACCCTACGTCATTTTTGTTGGCCTGGGAAATCCAAAGGTCAAAGATCTTCCAGTGCTCAGATTTTATTATTTTAATTTATTTTGTCTTCCAGTTCATGCTACAACTGTCGATCAATACAGGATGTGAGGGAGCAACATGTCTTAGAAAAGGGGTGACAGTGAAACTACGGGGTTAAAATGTGGCACCCAGATCTGAACTCAGCTCTTGAGACATGGTTCTAGCAGGTCAGAGCCCAGTGACACTCTCATCTCCTTTACCCGGACCCGAAGCATCTGTGAATGCATCCTAAGACTGCACTCACTTCCCAGTGAGCAATCTC
Organism: Balaenoptera borealis; assembly: GCF_965194805.1. Taxonomy (NCBI): domain Eukaryota; kingdom Metazoa; phylum Chordata; class Mammalia; order Artiodactyla; family Balaenopteridae; genus Balaenoptera; species Balaenoptera borealis. Next base: position 90,118,758 of record NC_138866.1, read on the forward strand.
ACAAGGTTGGTGCCTAGCGTGCACCCACCCTGGGCCTGTGCAGCGGGTGCTTTTGAACTCTTTAAATGGGCATGTTCTTTCGCGAGGCTTCTGGCCACCTTGCGTGGGTGTGCCGGGGAGGGAGGGTCCGTGAGGGGCGGGGGTGGGGGGTGGAGAGAGCATCCACTACCGCATGTCAGCACTCAGCTCATTTTGTTCTCAGTATCGAGGTAATGGAGACTCCTTATAATTTCAGGGCACAGGGGAAAGAATAACCAATATTGAAAGTTTAGAAACTAAGGCAAACCTGCAGCCTCTGGTTACTTATCGATCCACTCCTGGGTTATTTTTAAAAAGCAAATCAGCCAGCTGTGCTGACACTCAGTGTGTTCGTCTTCCCTACTTCATCATGCTGTCAGCACGCCATGATCTAGCGGGAACTAAAAGCAATAAATTGGGGGGTGGGGGGTGGTGGTTGTGCTTACCTCTTTTTTTAAATTATCTTATGTTTGTGCAAATATTGTTTCATTGTGGGTGTGTTTTTACCCTTGGGAGTGGAGGGGTTCAGGGGAATATATCTTAGCTACCCACCCTCCAACGTGGCAAGGGGAAGCTGGGGCAGACCACGCTCTAACCTGACCCCCGGCTGGCTGACTAGTGACCATTGCTGGAAAGAGTTACCCAGCCTGAGTGTCCTGCTGTATGCCATCCTGTGTGCCAGCTCTTGACAGCATGGATCCCGAGTGTGTATAATAGGAGGGACCGAATGGAAGGCGCAGAAGGACACTAGGCAACACAGGGTTGTATGAAAAGACACTTGTGTGGTACACACAGTGGGGTATAAACTCACATAGATGGGATCTTATACCCTTGTTAGTTTACAGGTCAGTGGTGAGAAAATATCCTGGGACTAACCTAGCCTGTTCCAGTCTAGATTGGCAGCATTTTCTCAAACCTCCCCTGGGTGCAACCACTACACCAACAGGTGAGGACCCCACCAGCTAAAATCTGCAGTGCTCACTGGCCTCATAGACACTTGCCCCTAACTTTTTTTTATTGGAGTAAAATTGCTTTACAATGTTGTGTTAGTTTCTGCTGTACAATGAAGTAAATCAGCTATATGTATACATATATCCCCATATCCCCTCCCTCTTGCGTCTCCCTCCCACCCTCCCTATGCCACCCCTCTAGGTCATCACAAAGGATGGCCAAATGTCATAAAGCACAGCCACAACCAGAAATAGAAATGTGGGAATTATAAGCTCTACATGTCCAAACTCTTCTCCCAGAACAGAATCTTTATTTTAGCTGAATTAGATAAATACCTAAGCCCAGTGAATCAACAGTAATGACTCACTTTAAATCTTCCTTGGCAAGGAAGTCTAGACCTGTGCAAAGAGAGCGTTTGGGTCGGATAGAGCCAGTTTGGGGCTTTGGGCAATTTCTGGAAGCCCAGGAGTGTCTGAGCTCACAGCCATAATTTATCTCACTTCCATTTGCTGCTCCTGGATGCTCGGGGTCCTGGAGAATGGAGAAGTGATTAAGGTCTCTTCCACACTCCCCAGCCCCACCCCCTCTGCACAGAGCACACAGTATGGAGATCCTGGTTCGATTCAACTCTGAGCTCCACATCTTCCCTTTCTGTGGCTCTCAGGACCTCACTTGACCTCTCTTTGCCTCAGTTTTCTCACTTGTTAAATGGACACAATTCAATCTATTCCGCCATCATCATGATATTGTTATAAAGAGCTACCAAGGTAGCACATATGGAAGCACATTGCAGCATGAAGAGCTTATGAAAACTAAGAAATTATTAGTCTTCAAGCATGACACTTTAACCCCGCCTCTGATTTCCAGACTATGAAAGCTGGAGCTGCTACTCCTTGACAGGTGGGGTCGTAACGTGGAAGGTTCTGTTAATGAGGTAGAAGTTCCTAGTGGCACCACTGAGAGTGCTGATTCAACAGGACCAAAATCTCACCCAGGAGTCATCAGAGTAGATTACTGGTGGTTGAGGTTATAAATGACTTCCTGATCAAAACCTTTTGTGGTTTAACCAGTGAGCCTCTTGAATCTATGCAGGTCAAACCCAGCCACTGCAAATATGGGAGGGTTTGCTGATTCAGCTACCCTCATTCACAAGGAATCTCAAAACTTGAGAATAAGAGTAACTGAAGTTCAACTTCCTTGTCTCCAAACAAGGGTGAATTTCTGCTTGCCTTCCATGAGGTTTCTTCTATGTTGCTTCTGTCCTCAACATGAAAGAGGAACATACTAGAGCTGGGAAATTCAACCTATCCAAAGCAACCATCCCAGAAACTGCTAGAGAGTCAGTCCAGGACTAGAGGACCTGAGGTTGTCTTTAGTGCCCTTGGCCTTTGAACTTCTCTCTCCAACTCTCCATCTCCTTGCTCCCAGCACCCGTCTAGGAGGTTCTGCAGAAGCAGACCCTGAAACAAGAACTTGAGTGTGGATGATTTACTATGGAAGAGTTCCAGGAGAAACCAGTAAGGGAGAAGGAAAGCAGGAAAGGGAAGGAGAGGTCAAGCAAGTGTGTGAGTTCAGGCAAAGTCCCAGCCCCAGCCTGACCCTGTGGGGAGCTCTGAGCATAAATGACACCTTAGGGTTTGTTCCACGGAAAACGCTGAAGCTAAGCTTTCTTAGGCCTGTACCGTCTACAGTCGGCCATTGGGAAAGTCCCATGGAGGTTGTGAACTTCAGGCGCTTCTGGCGCTCTGCAACTGCAGACCCAGGGCCTCCAGTAGCCCTTGGACAGTCCTTCGAAGAGAGCTGCAGGCTTTTAGAAGTTAAAGAACATAGAAGCTGGGGAAAGGGTACATGGATACAGTAGAAAGGGACACAAGGGGATCTGCACAGGGCTCAATCAAAGTCCTCTACCCACTCTAGTGTCAGCTCTTTGCTCCAAAACTACCCTTCTCTTGCCTTCTCCCCTTTCTGACAGCTGTTTTCAAGTCAGAAGGAGAGTTATGTCAAGTCATGTTTCTGTCTGCTTGAATGGCATCAGTAGGTTTACTTGTAGGGTCTCATCCAAGCTCCATATCATAGCATATGAGCCCTCCCTGACACATGGCCGGGCCAACCTCTCAAGGCTCATCTGTTGCCCTGCCCAGGCTCAGTCTTATGTATTGGTTGAATCTTCTGTTTTCTGTAGCTAAAATAATTACAATAATCACAACACAATACTTAGCATTTACTGAGTGCTTCTTTCTGCTAGGCACTAGTTTATGCACTTTACTCACATTAGCTAATTTAATCCTCACAATTATTCCATTATATAGGTAAAATTATCATCCTTATTTTACAGATAAAGCACCCAAAGCAAAATAATGTTTTCTGATAACCAACATACCCTAACTGATATGCCAGCCAATAGAACAGTCATTCTTAGGAATATACTAGGGTGTATCATCAAGTGAATAATTAGCAATGGCTTAGAAAATGAAAACTGCTTTGATACCAACAGTATCTTGTGAAGAGCATGTAGTTTAATTTTCTCCTATAATATAGTGGTAGCCATGATCAACAAGGGAGAAGGTACAGATGTGATGTATCTTCTTTCATGTGCTCAATAAAATATTTTCAAGGGCTTATGCCAGGTGATGGAAGGGAAACAAGAAACAGAACTATGTATGTCCCGTTTCAGAGTACTCGTAGCCCAGAAGGGAAGATAAGACATCCATATAGATAGCTGTAATATTCCCCTGCTTCACATCTTGCCGTCTCTATAACCCATTCTTCACACTGAAAGGAGATTCATTTTTAATTTTTCTACAAAACAATTTCTGGGTGTCAGGATCCTGCTTTAAAAGTCCTTTAGTGTCTCTCCAGTGACCTCAAAGTCCAGAATCCTTACTCTGGCTGACAAGGCCTCTCATGAACTAGACCTGCCAATCTCTCCAGCCTCAACTCTCACCAGTACCCCAAATCCCCTCTGTCATACAGAACTGCTTTCAGTACCTGGAAGAAATATGATCTGTCTCTCATCTTCAGATCTTTCTACCTATTGTCTTGTCCCTTTTTACCTGTCTCAGTGTAGATGTTACATGTTCTTAGAAGACTTCCTTGATCTCCCAAGACTGTGTTAGGAACCATACCTGCATGCTTCCATAGTTCCAGGTGTTTACCCATATTATTGCACTTATTCAGTGCTTTGCACATTTCTTTTAGCCTAAGAAAAGAAGATAAAAGGAGTTATTAATGACGTTCACCTGGGAAGGTCTAGCAAACACTTTCTGGTAGGGAACATGTCGTTTTTTATCACCTCTATGAAAAACTTACAAATAAATTCATCAAATTTGTACATAATATTAAATAAGATGGGGTTACCAGAATTCTAGAGGTGAGGAAAATAGAAAGTGTTCTTGAAAGATTAGAAAATGATTTCATCAACAAAGCTGAAATGCAGTATGGCAAATGCCAGGTCATCTTCCAAAGAACACAAATCCAGTAACACAAATATAGGATGGCTAAGCACAAATATAGTGGGGAAAAACTTAGGATGCATAACTGACCATGAGATAAATGTGAGTCAGCAATGAAGTGCCATTACAGAAAAAAAATGCAGGACACATTCAGATTTCCCAGATGCATTAACTGAGGTTTGAGGTATTTGGCTGGGAAGGGATTTTACCTCCACCGTGGCTTCAGCAGAGTGGGGCATCCATTTTCAGTCACCGAGTCATAAACTAATCAAATGTATTTTGAGGAAATATTGAAGAAAATGGAATTATTTAGCATAGACTGGAGAAGGGAATTACTGCTGCTGAGAATCAAACAATGTCTGGATTTTTAAAAACTGTTCCAATTAACAACATGCTACATTAACGAGCATTATCTTATGCAGCCTTGCAGGTTAAATATTATGGTCACCATTTCACAGATTTTTTTTTTTTTTTATGAGAAGGTTGAATTGTTCTTTTGTGTTCAGGAAAGGACAAATGAGCTTAAGGTTCTGGTAGACAAATCATTTTTCTCCCAAAGATTCTTTCAGGGAAAAAGCTTGCTCATGGGGAAGAAAAATAATTCCAAGCCAAAGCCATTTACCTAGCTTATAGCCTAATGGTTATGTGCTACAATAATTTTTTAAGTGATTGAAGTGAATGAATGCATAGTCACCAACAGTGATAAAATGTTTAGATGAGTCAATACTGAAAGTTGTAAAAATCTTTTTCCTTAAAAAGATAGGCAGTCATCTGCCAAGCATGGTTTAGATGGGTGGGCTCCACATTTTTGGTGTTTGCTTCTTGATTAATAAAATATCTATTGACAATACATACAAAAATATGAACATTTATTTATAAATTATATGCATGATTATGAACTACTAAACTTTATACAACATTTACAAAAAAGAAACATAAAAGGATGTGATGTACTACAGACAAATATACCTTCATGTATTTTCTTCCTATCCCCCAATATAATGACTTTCATAGCCCTGAAGTAACCACATGTCACTTTGGAGACCACTAATTTAAATATCCACTAGCTGAAGATTTTTCAGGGCTTGAAAAGGCAAGGGATTATGAAAAGGCAGGAGGTGGGTGAGAGGGGAAAGAAAGAGAAGGAGGGAAAGGAGAGAGAGACAGAGACAGAAAGGAGAGAGAGACAGAGACAGAGAGGAGAGAGATTGAGCCTTAGCAGACTTTTTAAAGAGATAACTTGTGCCTAGATCATCAACTTTCCAGGCAGATAGAGCTCCTAAGCCAGAAGACTTCTCCAGTCAAGCTGTCTGATAAGAATTGGCCCCTGGGAATGCATATGCATTGCTCACCTCAAGAGTTGTGAGGGGGCAGCAGAAAGTACTGGCTCTATCTGAAATCAGGGTTCTGTCGAAGGCTACTTCCCTAACAAACTCAGGGACAGAAGAGTAGGCATGGAGTTCCCTGTGTGTACTGATGCTGTGGTGTATGACATAAAACAATGGGAGCTCTCTGAGTGTGTGGCCATGCTCCAAGGAGCGTGTCACTGATACTCCAACTACGAAGTGCCCTTCTTAATAAAAGTGGCCAGTAAACTGTGTGGACTTTCTGCATGACTATTGTCATCAGCTTCCCAAAGCCTTGGAGAAACTGAGGTGATTCAATAAAACCCTACATTTGTCATCTTCAAAAAAAAAAAAAAAAAGTGAGACTCTCAATATTTTTACTTGACCGAGAAACCAGGAAAGTTGAATTAAAGAAGGTCCCTGGAACAATAGGTTTGTTGTTGCCGTGGCTGCTGCTATTGTTGTTATGTTTTCCTGAATTGCCCTTCTACACACACCTTTCCTGGGTTTTTCCTTGTCCCTTTTGTACTCTGTTATTTTTGGAAATGCATAACAAGTCCTCTTCTTCAAGAGGGTTGAGTGTTAAGTAAATGGGAGTCAGCCTTGAATTATCTACCAAAACAATTCAATGCTTTGGCTGTTGGAGATGTTCCAAAATGCATGCAGTTTTCTGTTTAAGGGATGTTCAGAATTTAATTTCCTGATATTTAAAATCATTTGACAGAACAGGAGGCACAAAGGAACACTGACAGTCGGGGCATCATATGAAACAAGAAAGAGAAAGAATTTCTTACCAAAAACGTTTAATTCTACAAAAGCACGCTGGTAGCAGAAAGAGAACTCAACTTCTCACCACAGCAAGCTCTCCTTGTTTAGAAAGATGAGTGGACAGCTTTCTCAGGTGGTGGCACTGACTTGCTTAGCGATTACTGCCAACTTCCTCCCACCCTGGTGATGTCGGTTGGAGTTGGGGAGAGGGAGAGAAGGTATAAAGAAACAAAAATAAATTCATCTTTGTCTTTGACATGGTTATTCTCAGATCCATTTATAGCAAATTCTGCTTTGAGATGAGTCTAGATCTTAAAGGAACACCACTAAGAGTATTTAAAATACCCAATAAGCAAAAATCAGGGCGATGTGGAATTAAGTAAATGAAATAATTGATCACATTTATCTGTCTTCCAGCTTTTTTCAGTTTATCAGGGTTAAAATTCTAGCTATGCCTCTATCAATTATGTTTCCTCATTCAATTTGATTCTCATCTCTAAACCATTGCTATTTCCCATCTGTAAATTAGGACAATCATACATAGCTCAAAGAGATATTGTGAGGATCTATGCTATAATATGTGAAAAGCATTCAGTTAAGTGGCTGCCACATAGTAGGTGCTCAATAAATGCTAATCCTTCTCTCACTTCCATTTGATTATTTTTAATTAAATATTTTAATTTGAGATAATTGTAGATTCACAGTTGTAAGAAATAATACAGAGAAATTCTTTATAGCAGATTTTCTACACCAGTAATTCTCTATTACCAGTTTCCTCCAACGGTAATATCTTACAAAACTATGATACATTGTCACAACCAGGATATCAACATTGGTACAGCCAGGATAGAGTACAGCTCCATCACCACAAGGATCCCTCTTCTTGCCCTTTTATAGCCACACCCAACCCTCCCCACCTCCCTTGGCCCCTGAGTCCCAGCAATCACTCACCTGTTCTCCATTTCCATAATTTTGTCATTTCAAGAATGTTATATAAATGGAATTATACAGTATGGAACCTATAGGGATTGGCTTTTTTTCATCCAGAATAACTACCTAAAGGTTCATCTACATTGTTGCCTATATCAATAATTTGTTCCGCTTTTTTTTTACTGCATAGTGTCACACGCTATCCTGTCCTATTAATCTACCCCTCCACTAATACCACACACTATTAACTACATGCAATGGATGTACCAGTTTGTTTAACCACTCACCAACTGAAAGACATCTGGGTTGTTTCCAGTTTGGGGCTATTACAAATAAAATTATTATAAAACTATTATTATAAAATAAAACTATTATGAATATTTGTACACAGGTTTTTAGTGTGAACATAAGTTTTCATCTCTCAGAGTTAAATCCCCAAGATTGCAGTTGCCAGGTTATATGGTAGTTGCACATTTAGTTTTTAAAGAAACTGCCGAACTGTTTTCCAGAGTAGCTGTAACATTTCACATTCCCACCAACAAAGTGTGTGATCCAGTTTCTTTGCATCCTCATCAGCATTTGGCGTTGTCACTATTTTTTATTTTAGCCATTTTGATAAATGTGTAGTGGTATCTCGTGATTTTAACTTGCATTTCCATAAAGATTAATGATGTTGAGTATTTTTGTGTGTGCTTATTTGTCATCTATGTATCCTCTTCAGTGAATTCTCCTCATTTTCTAATTGGGTTATTTGATTTTTACTATTTAGTTTTGACAGGTTTTAATATATTCTAGATCCTATTTTTCATCAAATATGTGGTTTGTAAATATTTTCTTCCAGTCCGTATCTTGTCTTTTCATCTTCTTAATGTGGTCTTTTGCAGAGCAAACATTTTTAATTTTGAAGAGGACTGATTTTTTTTTTTCTTTGATGGATTGTACTTTTAGTGTCAAGTCTATGAATTCTTTGCATAGTCCTAGATCCTGAAGACATTCTCCATTTTTTTCTAAAAAGTTTATAGTTTTACATTTTATATTTAAGTCTGTGATTCATTTTTTGAGCCAATTTTTAATAGGTTTTGAGATTTAGATCAAGATTTTTTTTTTGCTCCAGCACCATTTGTTGAAAAGGCTGTCCTTCCTCTATTGAATTGTTTTTGCACATTTGTCAAAAATAAACTGGGAAAAAAAAATCAATTGGGCATATTTGTTTAAATCTATTTCTAGATTCTCTCTTCTGTGCCACTGACCTATATGTTTATTCCTCCACTAATACCACACATTCTTGGTTATTGTAGCTATATAATACATCATAAAATTGTATCGGCTATTTTTCCCACTATATACGAGGCTCTAATTTTGGAAAGAATGGTTCCCCCCACTTTATTATTTTTTTCAAGATTATTTTAGCTAGTCTAAAACCTTCACTATTCCATACAAATTTTATAATAAGCTTGTCTTATTATAAAAACATTGATGGGAGCCGGATAAGAATTGCAATAAACCAGTAGATGAATTTGGAGACAATTTATATTCTTACTATGTTGAATCTTCCAATTCATGAACATGGTATATCTCTTGATTTATTTAGGTTACTCTAATTTTTTTTATCAGCATTTAAAATTTTCATTAAACAGATCCTCTACATATTTTTTTAAGTTTATCTATGTATTTTATTTTCTTAGGAATGATTTTAATGATACTGTGTTCTTAATTTCAGTTTCCACATGTTCACTGTTAGTTATGTAGAAATGAGATATTGATTTTGTATCCTGTGACCTTGCTGAACTCATTAGTACTACGAGTTTTTAAGGCAGATGTTTTGAAATTTTCTATTTTGATAATTGTATCATCTGCAGATAGGAACAGTTTTATTTTTTCCTTTACAGTTGATTTGCCCTTTACTTATTTTCCTTGACTATTGCAGTGAGTAGGACTCTCAGTACTATGTTAAATAAGAGTAATAAGAGTGGACATCCTTGCTTTGTTCCCAATCTTAGGACAGCATTCAGTCTTTCACCATTGTATATAATATTAGGTATTGTATTTTTTGTAGATGTTCTTGAACAAGTTTCCCTCTATCCCTACTTTGCTAAGATTTTTTAATCGTAAATGGGTGTTAGACTTTGGCAAGTGCTTTTTCTGTATTAATGGATATGATCATGTGATTTTTTTCCTTCTTTAGCCTCTTGGTATAGTATATTATTTACCTTGATTGATTTTTGAATTTTTAAACAGACTTCCATACTTGGATTAAATCCCAGTTGGTCATAGCACATATAATACTTTTTATACATTGTTGGATTTGATTTGCTAAATTTTTTGAAGATTTTGCATATAAATTCATAAGAAATATCAGTCTGTAATTTTCTTGTTTTGTATTGTCTTTATCTGGTTTTGGCATCAGAATAATAAGAATAAGACTTGTTCTTTGACCATGACTTATTTAGAAGTGCAATGTTTAATTTTCGAATGTTTGAAGTTTTTTTGTTGTTGTTCTCTTTCTGATTTTTATTTCTAGTTTGATTCCATTATGGTCAAAGAGCATGCTCTATATGATTTCAATTTTTTGAAATTTGTTGAGGCTTGTTTTATGGCACAGGATATGGTCTACCTTGGAGAGAGTACCATTGGCACTGTTTTTTTTTTTATTAATAATTTGCCTTTTATTCTTTTTTTTAAATTTATTTATTTTATTTATTTATGTTTGGCTATGTTGGGTGTTCATTGCTGCGCGTGGGTTTTCTCTAGTTGCATCAAGCAGGGGCTACTCTTTGTTGCGGTGCAGTGGCTTCTCTTGTTGGGAGCACGGGCTCTAGGCGTGCGGGCTTCAGTAGTTGTGGCTCGCAGGCTCTAGAGCACAGGCTCAGTAGTTGTGGCTCGCGGGCTCTAGAGTGCAGGCTCAGCAGTTGTGGCACATGGGCTTAGCTGCTCTGCAGCACGTGGGATCTTCCCGGACCGGGGCACAAACCCGTGTCCCCTGCATTGGCAGGCGGATTCTTAACCACTGCACCACCAGGGAAGCCCATTGGCACTGTTTTTAAAAGTGTATTCTGTTATTTTGTGGTAGAATGTTCTACACATGTTTTGATTGGATCCTGTTGACTGATTCTGTTGTTTGGATTTTGTATAGCTTTGCTGATATTCTGTCTAGTAGTCCTATCAGTTGCAGAGAAAGGGGTGTTGAAGTCTCCAGCTATAATTGTGCATTTGTCTGTTTCTCCTTTCAGCTCTATCAGTTTGGGGTTCATATAGTTTGAAGACCTTTTGTTTGATATGTACACATTTAGGATCATTATGTCTTCCCAGTGGATTGATCCCTCTTTGTCTCTAGTAGTTTTTCTTTACTGTGAATTATATTTTATTTAATATTTATATAGCCACTTTTGGGTTTTGGGGGGATTTTTTTGGTAACTGTTTATGTGGTATATCTTTTCCATCATTTTATTTTTAACCTTTCTATATCATTGAATTTGAAGTGAGTTTCTTGTAGACAGCATATAGTTGTCATGTTTTTTTCCTTTACCCACTCTGCCAATCTTTACCTTCTGGCAGGTATATTTAGACCATTTACATTTAAGATAATTATTGGTATATTAGGGCTTAAGTCTGTCATTTTATTATTTGTTTTCTGCTTCCTGTGTTTCTCATTCCTCTGTCTCTTTTTTTCTTTTTGTATCTTATTGTGGGTTATTTGAATATTTTTAGGATTCCATATTGATTTATTTATAGTGCTTGTAAGTAACATCACTTTCTATAGTTTTCTTAATGGTTGCCTTAATTATTACAGTATAGAGACATAATTATCACAATCTGTTAGTATCATCGTTTTACAACTTCAAGTGAAGAATAGAAATCCTACTTCAATTTAGGTTCCTTTACCCTCCTCACTTTTAAAGCATAATTGTTTTATGTATATCCTTTATCCATATTGAGCACCACACCATATGGTGTTATACCTTTTGCTTCTGCAATGAAATATGAGTTAAGAAACTTGTGAGAAGATATTCAATTATATTTACCCATATTTTTATCCATTTCAGTGTTCTCTTCTTTCTGAATTTCCAAAACCTTCTGTTCTTATTTCCTTTCTTTATCCATATTTCCTCCTTAGCCATTCTTTAAGGGTAGGTTTCCTAGCAACAGATTCTCCTAGTTTTCTTTTGTCTGAGAATGCTTTATCTCCCCTTCATGTTAAAGGATCATTTCACTGGATATAGAAATCATAGTTGACAGTTGAAATCATAGTTGAAATCATAGTTGACTGTTCTTTTAGTACTTGAAAATGATGTGCCACTTCTTCTGGCTTGCATAGTTTCAGGTAAGAATCTGCTGTCATTCATATTGGTGTTCCCTGTATAAATTATATGTCATTTATCTGCGGCTGCTTTCACAATTTTTTCCTTGTCTTTAGTTTTCGAAACTTGAATTATGTTTCTTGGCATGGATTTCATTAGATTGATCCTATTCAGGGTTCACTCAACTTCTTAAATCTGTAGTTTATGTCATTTGTCAAATCTATGGAATTTTCAGTTACTATTTAATTGAATACTTTTTCAGTAGCATGCTCTTTCTCCTTTCTTTCTGAGATCTGAAGATAAAATGTTACCTCCTTTGTTATTGTCCCACAGGTCCCCCAAGATTCAGTTAATTTTTTCATTTTATTTTCTTTCTGTTGTTCAGAATAGATAAATTCTATTAATCTGTTCTCAGGCTCATTGCTTCTGTCCTCTGTCATCTCCACCCTACAACTGAACCCAACCAGCAAGCTTTTATTTTAGTTCTTACACTTTTCAGTTTTGTAGTTTCCATTTGGTTCTTTTTTACAATTTCTGTTTCTTTGGTTATTTTCTTGTTTTCATTTGTTCCAAGATAACTCATAATTACTTGTCAAAACATGTTTATGATGGCTGCTTTAAAGTCCTTTCAGATAATTCCAATATCTCATTCTTCTTGGTTTTGGTGTATTTAGAGTGTCTTTTCTCATTCATGTTATGATTTTCATGGTTCTTGATATGATTAGTGATTTTTCTATAGTCTCTGAAATATTTGGGATGTTATATTATCCATTATATTCTGGATCCTATTTAATCTTCGTTTTCATGAGTGCCCCCATTGTAGTATATAGTGAAGGCCAGGTAGGTGTGTATGTTAAGCTTCCTGCTGGGCCCCACCAACACAACACCAGCAAAAGTGGGGCACTTACTCATAATGCCTAGTTGCAGATGGGTGTGGTGTGTATTCAGCCCTCCCCTAGGTGCTGGCAAAGGTTGGGCACCAATCTGCACTGCCTCATTGTCTTGAGTTGGATGGAAGATTACCACCCCCATGGGCCCACTGCCACCATGGGAGAGGAGACGAGGACACAGAGTGCCACTAGTCCTTCCTCAAACCCTCATTAAATCTGGGTAGACGTGGGGGCTCGGTTACCTACTGCACTCCATGAGACACCACAGGTGGGGGAACAGGAGTATCAACTAGCCTTGTTCAATCCCATTGTTACTGGGCAGGTATGGAGGCCTAGCTCACTGCTGACACTACTGGTAGGGGAAATTGGAGCACTGCCTGTTTTTTCCAGGTGGGGAATAGAAGTGCAACTTCCTACCCATCAACACCACCAGGCAGAGGAATCAGAGCACTGCCTGCTTCTCCAGAGCTGGGGTATAGGGTGGAAGGTCTACTGAAACCTCATAGGGGGTGATGGTGCAGGTTTTTCCCTTGGTGTTTGATAGGAGTATGGCATGTATTGCCAAAAAGTTTTTCTGTTTTTGGCCACTCATTTCCTGTTTTTTTGTCTAGGACAGCACGCCTTTTTTGGAGCTTTTTTAGTCAATCCCTATTGGCTTCTGAAGCCCCCTGTAAAGGATATATGGGAGACAATAAAGAAATTCAGGGAACTCACCACTTTGTCATTCCTCAAGACCCAACATCCATATGCAGTCTGCTTTCTTCATCTTTCAGAGCCTTCCTATGCTTGTTGTTGTATGATGCCCAAGGATTTTAGTTGTAAGGAGGATCTTGGAGTAACAGGGCTACTCCATCTTGGCTGAACCAGAAATTCCCTTTTGATTTTAATATTCTGTATGTGACTTTTTTAGAGCAAAAATCTCTAAAGTAATTGCCAAATTTAGAGTGCAATTCTCACCAGAAGGTAGGACTTCAAAGACATACATATATTAAGCGAAACATATTTTAAGTGGTCCAATCTTCCAATCTTCAATTGGAAGATTCCATTAGAGGGATGTATTTTCATATGTAATTTTCACTTCTCACTTTACATAAGTTCTTATCAGTGAGGATGACATATACTAGTCCTTAGAATCACAGAAATAAACAACAAATGAATGGACGGAACCACACTGACTCTTTAAATGGGACGATGAACACCAGAACTGTTGGTAGCATGGAGCTACCTTGAGCTGCCCCACTGGTCATCTCAGTGCCATGACCCTTGAGCGTTGAAATTCACACCTCCATGACAAGCACCACATGGACTGTGTTTTCTCTATGACTCTCTAATGGAGACCAGATGTTATAAAACTTTAACTCTCCTGTAGGATATAATTATACCATTTCATGGCAGATTTAGAAGGCACAGACCTGGCTTGAGATCCAAACACTCTCCACTGACATCAGGATAGGTGTTATTCCACAAATCTATCTTATCACACTCTCTTTCCCAGACCTTGGGTTGGCAGTTCACATGAAATGGGTCAAGCTTTATTGTACAAATGTATACTAAGTACACATGTCATATACCAGAGTGGTGAATACCAGAACATGGGATACATTTATTTTGGTCCTCAGTGATTTTTGAATAAATTCCTTGAATTATTTGCCTACCTCAAATTCTTTGTAGAATAAGTGAGGAATAAAGAATCTTTGTTAAACATACATGTATAACTGGATTTTTCAGTGGAACAGTTATTTTTCCTTCCAGGTTAACATTGCAAGAGAGCAGATTTGTCTGTGAAATTTGAGGATAAGTAATATACTGGAACTGCAGTGCCTATTTCACAGTCTCTACCTACAACAGTTTGACTCATTTTTCAAAACCTAGCCCATAGGCCCCCACCTTTTTAGAGCCTTCTTCAATCCCTCCAGCCAAAAGCAATTGATTGTTTATTATATCTTAGTAGAATAATAAATCTTCTTATCATATTTCTTAGTTTTATAATATATGCACCCATTTGTCTGATCCTAGACCCTATTATAAATCCCTTGAGGAATTGGAGTAAGTTTTTTTTTTCCTTTGTAATTGCCATAAAGTCCAGTATAGCCCCTGCTAAGTGTATAAAAGGTGATCAACAGATATTTTACAGTGATTATCAACTTCAGCTACAATTTAGACTTGCTTAGAGCACTCTGTAAATTATCCATACTGAGACTCTACCAAGATCAACTAGATCAGAAACTAGAAATAGAGCCCAGGAACTGGGACTTTTTAAAATGGTCCCCAGGTATGATCTTTGTCCCCAGTTCCTGGCACAGAGCTTCTAAAACTCTTGGAATTCCCTGAGCGATAAAATTGATAGGTGCATCTTTTGTTCTAATGAGGCAGCTCTTGGTAGTCCCTATATAGCTTCAGGATGGAAGCTGGTCACCAGAAAAATCAAGCCATCATTAGAAGCTTGGACCTTTCAGCCTCACCCCCAACCTCCAGAGAGAGAGGAGGGGCTGGAGACTGGATTAATCACCAGTGGCAAGTGATTTAATTAACCTTGTCTATGTAATGAGATCTTCATAAAAAAAACCCTAAATGATGAGATTCAGAGAGCTTCCAGGTTGGTAAATGTATCCATGTGCTGGGAGGGTGGTGTACCCCAACTCCATGGGACAGAAGCTCCTGCACTTGGGACCCTTTTGGACCTCATCCTGTGTACCTCTACATCTGGCTGTTGATTTGTATCCTTTACAATATCCTTTATAATGAACTAGTAAAAGTAACTAAAGTGTGTTCCTGAGTTCTCGGAGCTGTTCTGGCAGATTATCAAACCTGAGGAGAGGGTTGTGGGAACACTTGATTTATAGCCAGTCAGTCAAAAATAACAGGAGTTCCAGGACTTGTGACTAGCATCTGAAGGGACGGGGGTAGGGGAGCAGCCTTGTGGGACTGAGTCCTTAAGCTTTGAACTCTGGGTAGTTGGTGTCAAAATTGAATTGAATTGCTGAACACACAGTTGGTGTCCAGGAAATCAGAGAATTTGTTGTTGGTGTAAGAAAACACCCCACACCAGGGCATCAAAATGTGCAGCCAAAACTGAGGATCTTCTTTTTGGCAGGCAGACAGCCATGTCAGCAGGTACACATGACAGATGTTATGCATGTTTTAACTAAATACAGAGTGAGAGTCAGAAACTCTATCCTGGTTGTCAGTAACAATAAAGACTGCCCTTAACCAAAAATTTAAAACTTATAAAACTTAAATACTAAACAAATCTCATTACTAAAGAGGATCATTTTATTCAGGGGCCTCAAGCACACATTGTTTTCACAGAGGTAATCTTGAATATTCAACATGTGTATATTGCTTTTGTTCTCAAAACTGATGCAGATGGGGAGCAGAACTGACTGCAGACAGGCACAAGAAATCTTTCAGGGATGATGGAAATGTTCTAAAACTGGATTGGGTGATGGATGCACACCTTTATAAATTCATTAAAAATCATTCAATTATAAAAAATAAAATAGTAATAAGATAAATTTTAAAAGCACTACAGATAGAATTTACTCTTTCCTGAATTAAGAGCAGTTTTTCAAACTTGAATTATATTCTTAAAAATTAATGTTGATCATGGATGAACTAGCATAACACCCAAAGGGAACAAGAACCAAGAACGCACCTCTTTGTCCCTGGTACAGCTCTTGTTAAAGCCAAGCATGGGCAGAATTGTGAGAGAAGTGCAGGCTGTTTGCAAGATTCTCTCTCTCCCTCTTCTTCTCCCTCTCCCTCTCGCTCCTTTTCAACAGGACAGAATCCAGTATACTGGCTTATTCCCTTTGACCCTGCTACAGTGCTGTCTAGGAGAACCAGTAAAACTACACTGGGGTCAAAAAGAGCACCTTGTCTTGGCCATGAGATGTTCTTGCTGTTAGGAGTCATGGAATCATATAAGGAAATAGTAGAAGAGGACTGGCCAGAAGGCATCATGTGGGATCTGTGTAATGGTGGACCCCTGAGAGTGTATTCCAGCCAAAGAGGGCAGGTTCAACTTGATGAAAGACCTGGAGTATTCAACAGCCCATAACCAGAAGAATATCTGACTAGAAAGTTTATGCTGCTGGCACAAACAGATTATCTGTAGGGTATGAATTGTATTAGCAGATTTGACCAAGAATATGAGGGGAAAAAACTCATTCAAAACTGTATGCTGGAGAGGGTGTGGAGAAAAGGGAACCCTTTTGCACTGTTGGTGGGAATTAAATTGATACAGCCACTATGGAGAATAGTATGGAGGTTCCTTAAAAAACTAAAAATAGAACTACCATGTGACCCAGCAGTCCCACTACTGGGCATATACCCTGATAAAACTATAATTCAAAAGGACACATGTACCCCAATGTTCATTGCAGCACTATTTACAATAGCCAGGACATGGAAACAACCTAAATGTCCAACGACAGATGAATGGATATAGAAGATATGGTACATATATACAATGGAATATTACTCAGCCATAAAAAGGAACAAAATTGGGTCATTTGTAGAGATGTGGATGGACCTAATATACAAATATTGTATATTAACGCGTATATGTGGAATCTAGAAGAATGGTACAGATGAACCTATTTGTAGGGCAGGAATAGAGACGTAGACATAGAGAACGGACATGTGGACACAGCGGGGGGAAGGGGAGGGTGGGATGAATTGGGAGATTAGGTTTGACATAAATACACTACCATGTGTAAATAGATAGCTAGTAGGAACCTGCTGTGTAGCACAGGGAGCTCAGCTCAGGGCTCTGTGATGACCTAGAAGGGGGGAGGGCAGGTCCAAGAGGGAGGAGATATATGTATACATATAGCTGATCCACTTCATTATACAGCAGAAACTAACACAACACTGTAAAGCAATTTTTCTCCAATTAAAAAAAAAAAGCCGCTACAGCTCTGAAAATAAATAAATTAAGTGTCTGGAGGTACAAATGAACTTATTTACAAAACAGAAAGGGTCACAGATGTAGAAGACAAACTTATGGTTACCATCGGTAAAAGGGGGGGGATAAATTAAGAGGTTGGGATTAACATACACACACTACTATATATAAAATAGATAACTAATAAGGACCTACTGTATAGCAGAGGGAACTCTACTCAATATTCTGTAATACCATATATGGGAAAAGAATCTAAAAAAGAATGGACATACATATATGCGTAACTGATTCACTTTGCTGTACACCTGAAACTAACCCAACATTGTAAAATCAACTATACTCCAATAAAAAATTAAAAAAAAAAAATACTGCATTGGTCTGGTGACTGGCTATCTATGCTGCTCGTTTCTTAATTTCATTTTGCTTATATAAGAGAAAACCCTAATTTCTAAGTTCCCCAGACTCTAAAGCAACAAATTCATAACAGTTTCTCTCTGGGAATCCTTTTGAGAAATGATGACATGATGTGTGATGATGCCACTATATTTAAGTAATATTCCCTGAGAAAGTGAAACTCCTCTCTGAGGCCTTGCACTAAAGAGGATAAAAGGGTGAGTAAGACAAGTCAGGATGTGAAATTCTTTGAGATCCTGCAATGATAAGCACAGTTAAATTAAGGATTATTGTTAGACATTGTGTATAGCTCAATAGTCTTGATTAAACTTGAGATTTTTAGAATGATATCAGGCTACTCAAGTCACTGCATTAATAAAACAGACGTTAGCACCCCATAACAACGTAAGAAATGTGTATGAATCATTTATACGATTTTTTTCTATCAAACGATGTTTGACAATAATCAGATGATAATGAAATGTATAATTAATAATAAAAATGCCAACATCTGTTAGCTTGTTATTACAGACTGATTTTTCAGTGTACTATTTCAAATGTGTCACCATTAACCTAATTTAAATTAAAATCTGCTAAATACAATCTGCTTTCATTAGTTGTTAATTTGGGTTGGCACATGACACCAAGGAGATGCTTCTCTCTCTGCTATCCCTCCCTATTTCTCTCTCCTGTCCGAACCAAAGATTCCCCTCAGTGTCTTTAAAAACTGGTTGCCTCAACTCAAAACATTTTGTCAGCAGACGGATCAGGTTGGCTGGCTGGTTGCTCTCAGCAGCAAAGGATCAGTTCTCCCAGCCTGAGAAAGTAGGACTTGGTCTCAGGAAGAGGGCTGGCCCTCAGCTACAACCTTATGGCGTTCTTCTGTCCTGTCACCTGCATGTCTGTGGCATCCTCCCTCACATCCATGCACAGAGGCCGCTGGAGCCTGGCCACTTTCTCTGTCAGGAGGATACGACTCTGCTCGCACCAGGTACCAATCAGTGTGGGGCTTTAAACTACATCCATTCTCAGGCTCGTTCAAAGGCTGAGGACAAATCTCTTTAAAGGGACAAGCACTGTTGACCAGATGTTTTTCACCAATGAAAAGCATGTGTATAAGATGAGCCTGGAGCATCTTGTAGTGCCAGAAAGTAAGGACCTGCTTTTAAAACAATAAAAAAAAAAAATTAAGCCGATATGTTGATAGGGATATGGGAAAGGGGCACAGAAGCCAACAGAAAGCTCCCAATGGCCAAAGCTGGAACAACTGGAGGAACAAAGAAATAAAATAGTATTGACTTATAATTCAAAGTATAAAATAAATATCCATGAATATATGCCATTATAAATAAATGATTAACTGTGTTAATAAATGGGGAGTAAGAGTCAAACCTCCCATGCAGAAGATTCCAAGTAATTTATGGAGGTACCCCACCCTCAGGGAAGAGAACGTAACTCCCCATTCCTTAAGGTGTGGGCTGCACATGGTGACTTCCTTCCAAAGAGGACAGAATGGAAAGGGGGGGAAAAGAGTAAGTAAATTTACAGTGGAGAAACCTGAGAAATCCTACCTCAGCTAGGTGATCAACACCAACATCAACGGTTATAAATCATGTTGATAGTTTGTACCTTTGATATGATGTGATGAAAATGGCACTTTACCTGTGTGGTCTTCTTCCCACTAAAACCCATAGCTCCAATCTTTATTATGAGAAAAACATCATATAAATCCCAGTAGTGGGACATTCTTCAAAATACCCGATGAGCATTCCCCAGAACTGTCAACATCATCAAAAACACTCTGAGAAACTGCCACAGCCAAGAGGAGCCTTAGGAGACCTAACTAAATGTACTGTGTTGTCCTGGGTGGGGTCTTGAAACAGCAAAAGGACATTCGGTAAAAACTAAGGACCTCTAAATAAACTATGGACCTTAGTTAATATAATGTATCAAAATTGGTTCATTAATATAACAAACGTATCATACTAAGGTGAGCTGTTAATAATAGGGAAAGGGCTTCCCCGGTGGCGCAGTGGTTGAGAATCTGCCTGCCAATGCAGGGAACACGGGTTTGAGCCCTGGTCTGGGAAGATCCCACATGCCACGGAGCAACTAGGCCCGTGAGCCACAATTACTGAGCCTGCGCGTCTGGAGCCTGTGCTCCGCAACAACAAGAGAGGCCGCGATAGTGAGAGGCCCGCGCACCGCGATGAAGAGCGGCCCCCACTTGCCGCAACTGGAGAAAGCCCTCGCACAGAAACGAAGACCCAACACAGCCAAAAATAAATAAATAAACAAATACTTAAAAAAAAAAAATAGGGAAAACTGGGTGTGAGGATGTGTGGGACGTCTCTGTAGCTATCTTTTACATTTTTCTGCGTATCTAAAACTGTTCTAAAAATAAAGTCTACTTTTTAAAAGCATGTGTAATTCTTTTTCAAGAAATATTGGACACCAGGGATAATTCATAGTGTGAGGAAAAAACAGGCTGGAACCGAGGCGAGATTCCCATGCATGAGTCATCTCACCATCTGCAGGGCTTTCCCTGCCGATGGATGAATCAAGGTGTCTCAGGAAGAGAATTACAAAGAATTGGCCCCGCCTTTTAAGATACAAATATGTGTCTATTATCTTCAGAAGCTTGCTTTGGCTCTAGAGCCACCCTTGAGATCCTGCCTAACTTCACCTTAGAGAGAACTCGTGAAATCATCTGAGCCTGGAGGGAGCTCAAGATAATGTCTCATGCTCTCGTGAAATTGGTGATTCTTTCACAAATAAGAGATCAGCAACCCTGAAAAGGCTTCCAGTGCACTTAAGGGATCCCCATAGAGGAAGTTGCTTATTAATTAATTACAATGAATGTTATACATCTATGAGGTCTTTTAAAATAGTCTGTCTTAACAGCCTCAGATGATACAGTGGAGCTATTTCCTTCTCTCTTTTATGAACTGAGTGCCATCAGGGTTGGCTGCCTGACTCCTCACTACGTAGGAATGGAGCAAAGATGATGTTACATAATACACCTCTCAAGTCAAGAGTTAACTAGTCACAAAAAAACATCCTAATTATGTGCACCCAAAGGAATATAATATTAATGATAATATGATATTAATATGGCCAGTCTGGGAGAAAAGCTGAAAATTACATACCTTTTTCTTTTTTTTTTTTTTTTTTAAAGATCACTTCTTGAACAGAAAGTGGTAATAATAATATTACACACCTACACAGTCCTTTGTATTCAAGAAACCTCAAAGCACTTCACCAATTATTCTTCAAATCCACGGGGCTCACATTTCTTGGGAAAGGAAGTCACTAGTGATAAAAACCCAGTCTCCAATGGCCTGCTTTTTCAAAGCCAAGTTAAATGGAGCAGAGTGGGAGGGGGGGAGGCATTGCTCCAGATCCCCGCAGCTTCTTCTGGCCCTGCGGGTCCCTCCTTTATCCCTTCCCACATGTTTATGCAGCTTGCGGACCAGGGTGGAATAATGAGTGGCCGTGGTGAGGGGCAAGGACAGCAGGAAACAAGAATCGTTTACAGAAATATCATGGCCTTAAGCAGATTTTCAAAACACATGGGAACTCTTCAAAATGTAGGACTAAGAGAGAGTGAGAATTGGGTTTGTTGGCAGAGGGTCTAGCTGTGAATCCTGGGTCTATTATTTGTTGTGTGTGTGTAGCCTTAGGAATGTCTGTCTCTCCGTTTCTCTATTTCTGCCTCTCTTTGTCTGTCTGTCTCTTTGTCTGTCTGTCTCTTTGTCTGTCTGTCTCTCTCTGCCATTTCCAAAATTTCTGATTCCTAATTCCTTCCTGCCTCATGCTGCTGAAAGTACCTGGGGTAGTGCCTGGAGCTCAGTGAAAGTTAGAGAATCTGCATCTTGGTGAGGCTTGGATCCAGGCTGGCTGGGCTCTTTGGCCAGGAGTTTGTGGGAAATATGGCTCCTTCTGTGTGGAAGAGGTAAGTCCCCTGGCTCGTGGCATCTAAACTCCCATTTCTTAGCCAGGCATCCGGTTGGACAGGACCATTGCTCCCTGCTCCTCTCAAGTCCTACCTGCCTTCACACCTTTTAGCTCTTCAGGCACGCTGAACTGTTCTCAGTTCCCATAAATCTCATGTCTGTACCCACCGCTCCCTCTACCATGAAACACTGTGCTCCCCAACCCTGCCCACTGGTACTGCTCACTCTAGGAAATGCACCTGAACGAGCACCTGTCTGATAATCCCTAGCACTCGGACTGTCTGATAATCCCTAGCACTCGGACTGTCTGATAGCACTCTGGGTGCACCGCTAAGGTCGGACAGAGCCTGCAGTACTACAGTTGGTTTCTTTGTCTGCCTCCCTTCTAGCCTTGAGGGCTGTATCGCCAGAGCTCAGCACAGTGTCTGACACATGATAGCTACTCAGCAAGTGTTTGCCGAGTGAATCATGATCTGTTTCCCAGCCTTCTTCATAGAGGCAGCCTACCTAACTTGGCGATGATAACAGGATCAGATCTTTCTGTATTTTAGAACTCAGTTGATGAACATTATTGTTCTGTACAAAGATCTGTCCTATGCCTATTAAGGTAGATTCTAAAGCAGCCAGTGCCAGTAGAGGGTTTAGGTGTGAGCACTAACAGAAATAGAGCAAGTCTGAGCTGGAAGAAACAGAGATAACTAGTTCAACCCTCTCATTTTACAGATGGGTAAACTGAGGTGCAGAGTTTAAATGTCTTGCGAGGGTCATTCAGAGAGTGCTGTGATTTTTTTTGACACAGATCTCAGTGCTCTTTCTACTCTTCTGCACCCTGTGATAGAAACAGATAAGCACACACACACTCGATAAATACCTGCTGAGCACCCACTATGAGGACAGCAGGGAACATGGCTTTTAGGGCACCCAAAGCCACAGGCCTTACCCTCGAAGGCTTCTCCATCTAGCTGGACAGGCAGGGCATGCACACATCTAGATAACAAGCAATACAGCCATCCAAGGGGAGCCACAAGGAGTCAGAAGACCTGGAGTGGTCCATCCAGAATCTGTGAGAGAGAGCAAAGGAGACAATGTAGTGAACAGAAAGAGAGTGGACCATGACCTCCAGGGCGATGAGGCTGGATATGCAATAATGGTGGCGAAGCAAGGACAGAGCAGATAAGCCAGGAGGGGTTGGGGTGATGTATGACTTTATCCTGTGCTTTTACTGTGAACCACTTTGGATACTGTTTTAGAAAATGGCAGAGTGACTAGATATAATGAGAGGTGGAGATGGCGATGGATGCAGGGATAGGAATAGAGATGGAGAGTGAGACAGAGGTAGAGATGGAGATAGAAATAGAGCAAAAGAGGCAGAAATAGCGCTAGAGATAGGGATTGTTCCAAAGTCCCACTCCTAGGAAGGATTCCCCAAGTGCACAAGAAAAAAGAGGTTAGAGGTGTGCAAATCTCTACTCAGTCATATATGTGAGATGTCTTTTTCTGTGGTCGCCACAACTTGTATTGACAGGAAGACAATTCATGATGGATACACCACACACAGTGAGTACAGAGGCTTAAATCTAGTACTTTGCACACACGACCTCTGCTTCTCTGATGAAGAACGTATTTTGGACTAATTACCATGAATGGACTTGGCTCTCTGTGCCACCTAGAGCTTCCAGGGCCTGCATGCTCATTGCTTTGGAAGATCTGACAAACAGAGGAGAATGTGTCTTGCTTGCACAGTGCAACCTCTCAGTGCCTCCAGCAAGGCTTCATATGCAGGTTTGAAGGAGGCAGGGGCAAGGCTTCACAATAGGTTTCAAATATATAACCCAGCTGCCGTGTCTGACATGGTAGAGCAGGTCTTCTCAAACTTCTATGTACGTGCTGATCACCCGGGGACGTTATTAAAATGCAGATTATGATTGAGTGGATCTCTCCTAGGGCTTGGGATTCTGCATTCATAACAAACTTCCAAGGGATGCTGACACTGGTCATAGGCAAGATTGTAAAGCATGTCTTTTAGGACAGTCAGTTGATCCCCCGTGGTCTAGATTAGTGACCCCCATCCCCGGGTATTCTTGAGGGGCTTTTATAAAATACCTATGCCAGGTCTCATCCCAGCCTTTCTGTTTTATTTGCTGTGAAGTATTGAAAATCATTCAAAGATTAAAATACTTGTACCATTCTTTGTTCTCCTACTTAATATTTAACTCCTTCAAATATCATATACTTTTAAACAATTAATCAGTTTTTGGCATATTGTGGATTCTGAATGCATGCATGGTTGATAAATGAGTGAAAATGACATACAGATGTTAAGTGCGTATGCAGTTACACAGCATTAAAATCATTGTGTCATGGATAATGTCATATCATTTAAGTAAAACTAATTATGATAAAATTGGATTACATCAACTATACACTTGGATGGAATTAATTCTAGCTTTCCTCTCACTTATAATAAGGAGGGCTTTTCTGTGTCAAATAGTTTGTACGGGTGGGTCATGGAAACAACTGAAGTGTTTCCTTGGGCCTGTCCTGTTCTTACCAACTGTAGGTGTTTCCTTCTGGAGGCCTGATTTAGTCTCAAAGGACTAAATGAAGCTTACCAACATTAGGAGAAGGACTAAAATTAGCTTACTGGAGATTTTTCAGGGACACAACGTGCTGATCTGTGTGTCTCTAAAAGGGCAAACACATCTGTTTCCAGGATGACAAAAGAATATCCACTCTGGTGAAGATGTTGAGATCAGCCTGTCACAGTGAATTAGGCATTTGGATGCTGGGACTCTGTCTGAGATCTGGTTGGGTTCCAAACCTGTTTCGTTGCTGGCAGCTTTGATAATCCAAAGAAGAAGGGAAAAGGAAGCTTGGCCAAATTGTGATGCTTTAGCCCCTTGTTGGAAACATCTTTAAGAAAACAGTCAAGTTGTATATTATGAGCATCTTCCTTTCATCTCCTTCTTCCTCTTCTCATCTATTGTGTTATTGCTGGTGTCATCACTGTAACAATTTCCAACTGAAGGGGCCACTTCTCCCTCTCTGAAGGCACCAGCATATGCCATCACATGTCCTTCACAAAACATCCAGGAAGCAGTGAATCCTTCCACATTTGCTCCTTGTCTGGCCCACTCCCTGGCCTTCTTTCCCAGTCTTCTCTTTACATAGACTAACTTACTTGTAGGTGGTCACAGAACGGGTGTGAGGTGTGTGCCAGGCAGACTGAAGCAGGATATTTGAGGTCATGAAGCCTATGTAGACGTGAGAACTGACTGAAAACATTTGGTGGTCTCTCCGTTTTAAAACAAGAAAAAGACACTTCTAAAGAAGGATACATTAGTGGAATCATTTGAGGGGAAGAAAAAAATCTCCTAATGGTATTTTCAAGATTTTTAGAGTAGAAAGAAGAAAATCAAATTGCTGTAGCTAAGCTGGAAGTGTTCTGTGAGCAGAGTGATTGTGAATCACTGTATCCTCTCGGAGCCTGCAGGGCTAAGTATATACTGATCCTTATTCATGCTTAGGACGATGCACTCACTCTCTCAGGTGTGATGACAAAAGCAGCAGGAAGTTGTTCAACTTCAGGGTAAGAGTGAAAGGAAATGACTGCTTGTGCGAGTAGGACTGGATTTACTTATTCGCCAGGCAAACGTGTCCCCTTTGGCAAAATATGTCACTAGGTGAAAAATGTGTCACTATCCATCATCTTCTCTGAGAGAAAACCGTGGTAAACAAATTTCATGGAAGAACAGGATTTTCGGAGACTGAAATGTCGGCATTTAGGTTCCATCCAGACGGAAGCTGTGACCAATAATAATCAAGCAGAACCGTGGTTAATTGTGCAGCAACCTACACCCTCCGTATTCCGCTAAGTCCCCGGGCGATCACTTTGTTTTTTCTCGTCACTGCTGATCCAATGGCAGGTACAATTTTAGCTTACTATGGGTTTTCCAAAGACAAGACAAAGCAACGTAGTTTGGCTACATAGTCTAAATATTGTAATTACAGTTTTCCTATGAGAGCAATATTTTGGATATAAAGTGTACTTTACAATGTAGTGGGTTTTAACTACCAAGATATACACCTTTCTAAGTAGGCCATATTAAAACAAGTTAATAGTATGTCAACAAGTACCAACATGTACATAAAAATGGAATTGTGTGATTTGTTTTCATGCAGAGAGCTAGTTCTTCTGGCGTCTGTCAAGGGCTATTGAAGCTCACTTTGAGCTAACAAGATTACATGATTGGAATTGTATTAATTGAAAGCCTTTATTTTTCAGGCTGACAAATGCAAGGCCTGATAAGTTATGGGGGGGTACACTTAAGAAATAGTGAGTATTTTTTGCTAGTGCAAATGTGCATGTGCATATATTTTTCCACATTAACACAAACATATGGATGTTTTAATGACAAAACACATATATATAAAAAAAAGAGGAGAAAATTGGAACACATTCATTCTTAAATCAGTCTGCTCAAGTGCAGATGAGATTAATTTCACACATTGTGAATCTTCAAAGTTCTACTGGAGCTTTCCTAGATCAGAATTCACACTGAGCACCCCCAAGAGTGGACAAAGGAAATCGGCACTGACAGCCTTCATGAAGCAAATTATGCAGTGAATCTAAATAGCCTGAATGTATTCTATAGATTGTAAGGTGGCGATAGTTTATAACCTCCCACAGCTCAGAAGCAGTGGGACACTCCCTAATACTGGAATGGAGACTTCACATTCCATCCCAAAGCGGAACAGAGGGATGGTAGCTGAAATATTCCTTTCCATACACTCACATGCTCATATTCTGGAAAATTGGGGGATATAAAACCCAACAGATAACAAAAGAAGACTGTAAACCTACTTGATGATACAAAACATATGATATAGCTATGAGTAATATACATCCACCTGTCTATTTATGTATAAATAAATGTAAATATATATATGTCTTTTTAGGTGCCTATTTTAACATATCAATATAATATCAATGATACTATATATATATATATATATATATATATATATATATATATATAATACATCCACATGGGTATTTATGTATGACTGTGTATGTATATCTGCATATAAATGTGTATACATGTGTATGTACTTTGAATGGGCCTATTTTAACATATATTTATAATATTGACATCATGACCATGAGAAACCCATTTAATAGCGGGAATAAACGGTCATCCCTGTAGCTCTGTGTGGCTGTCTCAATGGTATAAGGAAGAGAAAGGCTTAGGTATAAAGAATTGGATACAGGCTTTATGTGTCACTTAAACAGAAGCATAGAGTCAGACAGATGGAAGAGACACATCTCAGAGATGTATCTGTGAGGCAAAATGTACTAAAAATAAATGCCTGACACAGATGACACTGACTCATTCAAAGCTGAACTGCACTGAGCTATCAGAACATTATCAGCTGACGGGAGAACAACTATCGAACACCAGTCAAAACGGCCTGCACAGGAAGGGGCTTCCCTCAGAGACCTTCACAAAAATAGAGGGGAAAAAGGGCACCAGCCACAAGTCATCAAAAGAAAGGGCTACTACTCTTCCTTGTGCAAATGCCTGCGGGACCAACAGATGGCAGTTCACTTTCATAGAAGCCAAATCCCTACAACTTTTCAAAGATATTGCCACAAAATAGCTCCTGTAGGCAGTTGCCATAATGAAAGAGTGAGGGCTGATAGTGTACTCTTTTTTATTTATTTATTTATTTATTTATTTATTTATTTATTTATTTATTTATTTTTGGCTGTGTTGGGTCTTCGTTTCTGGGAGGGCTTTCTCTAGTTGCGGCAAGCGGGGGCCACTCTTCATCGCAGTGCGCTGGCCTCTCACTATCGCGGCCTCTCTTGTTGCGGAGCACAGGCTCCAGACGCACAGGCTCAGTAGTTGTGGCTCACGGGCCTAGTTGCTCCGCGGCATGTGGGATCTTCCCAGACCAGGGCTCGAACCCGTGTCCCCTGCATTAGCAGGCAGATTCTCAACCACTGCGCCACCAGGGAAGCGCTGATAGTGTACTCTTAAAACTTCCTTCTCCACCAGCTCAGAGTCTCGGCTAAAGAAACATAACAGGCAAAATATAGGCTACGCTGAAAGTATTTCTTGTTACTAAAGCTGCTTACCATCCCCAGGTAATAAAACAGAGGCTGGAGCCAGATTACTGGTCCCTGGTGTCCCTTCTCAACCACCATCACCAACACAGATAACATATACTGAGCACCAGTGATGTCCCAGTAACGTGCTAAGCACTTGGAGGCACGTCCTCCCAGCAATCTTGGGAAGGAGATTCTAGCATCAAATTAACTGACTTGCACAAAGTTACATTGCTAGTCAAGTGCAGGGTCAGGAGTAGACCCAGGTTTGTCTTACTTGAGAGACCTAGCCCAGAACTGCTGTGCTACACAACCTCATCTAATGTGTCCATGTACCATAGACGATGCCAAAGTCACCTGGAGAGGGGCTCATGATACAAAAAGCATGGCAACATCTCACCCAAGAAACCACTCTGGCTACTTGGGAACTCACAGCTGAGTGATTTTTGCTTAATTCAAATTTGAAGATATGCTGCCTAGCACATAAGAAATATTCAATATAAATACTAATATATATTGTGATATATATGTGCACATATGTGTGTGTGTGTGTATACACATAGACATACAGCTGCCCCCAACTCAGTAATTAATTGCTATTAATTGCTGATTTCCCTCTCAATAGATCAAGGTATCATGCATTCGTATAGTGGTTTGTATCACAGGTAGCTTTCATTTCAAAACTCACATTTATTAACTCATTTTATCTTTACAATAACACTGAAACATAGGCAAATCAATCATTTTTGTTTCCACTCTACAGATCAGGAAAATGAGGCTCAAAGGGATTAGGTAATTCACCAAAAACCACAAGGCTGGTACCACACCTACCCTGGGGCATAAGTCCAGAGTGGTATTTCTCTTACTCTGCTGCATCTCAAGTCTGTTCAGATTTCCTGGGAAACAGGAAAATGGCATTCAAATTTGCTGACATGTTCTAAGAAGGAAATTTAAGTATCTGGAAGTTAATACCGATCATACTGTGTCATTGGTTCATTAGAACAGTCAATGTTTGTATCTGTTCTTTGTTTACTGCTTGCTAGTGAATGTTTGTAATCACCTATATGCTGTTTTCTTATTTCTGATGTTATTAATAACTTTCAGAAAAAGCTTTACCTTAATGACATGAAGGGGTAAAGGTCCATTTTCCTTTTCCTTTAGTGTATGTAACCTATAAGCCATCAAAAAGTTAGTAAGCTTCAATTAATGGGGCACAAACACAAACACGAAATACACAAATCCTGCCATCAAAGAGCTTCTACCAGTGGAATTAGTCTGTCTGATTCCCAATCAACTCATGACTGATCTGGCTGAGGTCTTTAAACCAGAGTTAATCCACCCTCACGTTATAAATCTTGACAGGTAAGGAATATTCTAGAGTAAGGCAGTCACCCAGGATCTTCCCATGCCCTGCCCCTATTTTCAATCCTAATTTATTCTCAGTAGATCTTCTAGGTCCGACCTCCTGATTCTACTATATATTCTTCCCATGTTACCTACTGGATTTTGCACCCTTTCTGATGTTCATCTCAGCAGTTTTGCAACTTCTGTGTCCTACACATTTTCTGATATACTATTAACAGTACTGAGTGTTTAGTAGCAGCTAAATCTTTTAAATCTTCATTTGCAGTTCATATAACAGTTGTGTTAAATTGTACTATAAAGTAGTTCTGTTTAAAAAAAAAAAATTTTTTTAGTATGTGGCTTGTAGAAATTTTTAAAAGTGAACTTGGGTTTGTTTTCTCATGCAGTATGCCGATGGGTGCTATCAGAGCCTCTCTACCATCACTATAATGTAATATCATTATTACCCCACACTGAAATGTATTCATAATCAGAGGTTGTTTTTAGCTTTATTCTTTCTTCAGAGGTGTTATACATGTACTGATGGTACTGTTCCTTCCTGAATATATGAACACTCCAAAGAGTTTATATTGGGGAGATATTGAGGAAGAATCATATTTGTAAAAGACAAAGGCTGTATCTGTTTATCTTCAATTTTTCATTTACATTCTTATGAGGGTGAGATGCATTTTTCTTGTTGTTCAGTGCTTTATCCTTTTCATCTGTTGTTCTGTGGTCACAGTGACCTTAGCTATGTAGCTGCCTTCCCCAAATGTATTGAGTGCAGAAAAATAGTTACTTAGAAAGATCTGACCAAAAAAACAAACAAACAGAAAAACAACTACACAGTTTCTGATATGCTATTGACAGTGCCTCTGATATGCTATTGACTCCTTGCCTTGGTATCTGGTCCCAAGGAAACCCACCCATCTACCCCCATGAAGGGCTAGGGTTTCAAAGTGCTGGTTCATTTCCATAGGACAATACCTATATCGTAGGAGACACCCATTCATGTTTGTTAAATGAATAAATGACCATAATCCAAAATACATTACAACACAAGTTTTGTATAACAAAAAAAAGCTAATCTTCACCATGAATACCTCCAGGAAAGGAAACTGTGAGATACTGATAAATGAATGAGTAGCATCCAAACATTAGTTCCTTTTAGATCTGAAAAAATCATATGTCAACATTTTGCTAATCTATTAATCAGTGTTATTATTTTGTATTCTCCTCCTCTCTTCCAAGATATACATGTTTTGCTAAACTATTAGCTAAAGAAGTTACATTTCAAGTGCATGGTAGAGGATTCTCTAACAAATCTATTTGTACTTTCCTAGTACTGGTCTAGTCGATATGAGGAATACAATGAAAATAAACAAATTAACGTCTCCTGTTTAGGCACTTAAAGACTTGGAACTAAAAACTAACAAACACTCAAGAAACAGTTAGAGAACATATTGGTAAGGAATAAACTGACTGGTTACATGCTTTGGACAATGTGTTCTAGGAATTCAGAAAAGTGAGAGATCATCAATAAAAATTTAATGGAAGTCAGGAGTTGAATTGAGTCTAGATTGTTCTCTTGCCCCAGGTGCCAGGCTCTGCAGATCAGTCACCAAGACCTGGGGGTCTGTTCTTTACAATCTCTTTTCTACCCATCCCCTCCTTCTTTTTCCCACTGCCACCATCTCAGTTCAAGGATTTGAGCCCTAATGGAACCGTTGGGACTGTGGTGACTTGGGAGAAATCCCTGGACCCTAACTTGGTATCACAGAGTAGTATTTGAGTTCTGGTTTTGCCAAGAGAGGTGTGAAATTCTCTGGGTCCCAGTTTCCCCCACTTGTATTAAATGAGATAAATGTGGAAGCACTTCGTAAAAGGTCCATTTCTATAGAAATGTATAGGATTATTGTTCTTAACCCTCAATCTGCACTGTGTGCCCCTATTTTCCTGTCTCCAGACAATACCTCACACCAGCAAGGCAATCATTTTCCTCAAGCGTCCCCTTGATTATGCACTTCTTGATGAGAAAGACTTCATCAGACTACACAGTTAGGCCCCAGCCTCACCTCCCTGCCCAGCTTTATCAACCACTGCCACCCTGTGTGAATCTTCCTTCAGCCCAGCGGTACCAGTCACTCCCTTGTGCCTTGCAGCCACTGCATCTTGCCTCTGCCTGAGCACACCTTGGATAATGAGAAGTCTGTGTGCCATTCAGGAATGGCCTGCTTAAATACTGGAGCACTTCCCTAGTTTCCCAAGTTGGTGGTGATCCCCTCCTACTCTTACTCTTCATAACCTTGTCTTCAGAATCCTGTTTTGGCCCCCCGCACATCGTATTCTGCTCTACCTTCACCAGGAAACTGTAACTCCTGGTGGTCAGGAAATAATTCTTTTATTTGGAATTCCCTACTCTTTTTAAACGGTACTTTGCATATAGGAGGTCCACTCAGTTAATGTTGAGTGAATGAATGCGTCTAAGATATAAAAAAGATGAGAGAGAAAAACAAAAACCAAAATCTGTTGTTTTCAGAAGCTATGCCACCAGATCTTTGTGTGGTTTTTTGAGCTTGCAGGGGACTAGTATGTGAAGAGTTAAGAAGAGTTTTACTAACAACTGCAGCTGTTTGTGGGGGAGCTCAAGGACATTATGAGATTAGCAGGAATAGGACTTTGAAGCCTGTGCTAGTCGCTGGAATTCCCCAGTCCCCCTCTCCACCCCCAGCTACCCCCTTCTCTTCTTCAAAATCCCCACCCCTCTCCAATTCCCAGGGAGTGTTCAAAATGCAACTGTGGAATTACGTAGCTAGATAATGCTGAGTACTTTTGGGGTCATATTTACAGCAAGAAGTCCTTGCTGGGCATTCTTTGGTCCACCCCAAGTGTAGGCTGTGCTCCTATGGCATGAACTATTAAAATAATCATGATGATGATGATGATTGATGATGATGATGATAAACAATTTTCCATGTTGCTTGTGTCCCACACACCTCAAAAGAAAGCAAGGTCCAAACAAAGATTCGAAGCAAGGTCCAAACAAAGATTCAAAGACTGGCTCGGTGCTATAATTGGCTCATTGGTGTCTCATTTATTAAAGAAAGTGATCATTTTAGTCTCTGATTTTCCTCAGACTTAGATATTCACCATAGTGCTGTTCGCCATCAGTGAGTGGAAGTATTTTTAAGGGGCCTTCAGTCCAGCCATAATAAAGCTGATTTTTAAATCAAATCATCAGTCAGTGACAGCAACCAAAATTATCTAAGTATTGAAACATACAGGAGCCTATTACTCCTGTACACAGAGTTTGTGGTGCCCAAAACTCAAGAACCCTGATAGACTTAACCTCTGTGTATACTTAATACTCCCAATTTTCGTTTGCTAGGAAAGGGCATGATAAAAATATTTGTCTTCTTAGCAGATAAACATGCCCATACACCTGGCAAGGTATAATTGAGGGAAGATCAGTTTACAAGGAAAAGGCAAGATAATGAGAAATTTTCTTAAATCAAGGCTTTACATAGAAAAACTTTAAATAGAACTGTAACCTGAAGCTATTCACATGTAAGCATTCTTAACGTGCGATGGAATCTGCACATAAAAAGAAACTTGACTCTGCAGGAAATAGTAGAGACTCTTCAAATATGCGATGAAAATAAAAAATCATAAAAAGCTTTGGGAAGTGCGCTCTTCCCAAACTCGGAGAAAATGCCAGCTCCTTCCCAGCAAAACCTGACTAGAATAGAGCTGATACCACCGGTGTCTCCATCTGCTGAATGTTCCTTTGACTGACTTGCTCTTTTCTATACAGAGCCTGAAGGTTCTCCAGCAGCCACTTAGAGACCCAGTGCCTCTGCAAAGCTTTGCCTAAACACCCCAACAGCAGTAATTATTATCTTTGTGATTCAGTGAGGTGCACTCAAAATAATTATGTAATGTGGATTACTAGTAATTCATATGCCTTGTCTATGCAACAATATTGAAAGTTCCTTGGGGGTAAAAAAAAAAAAAAGAAAAATTCTTTTGTATGCTGCATAGTAAACAGCCACACAGAAGGCATGCATGTATGCTGAAGGTATGCTTATCCATGAATAAATGGAGAATTAATCAAGGATTAAAGAATGCCTCATCCGTTCCTAAATCAATGTAAGGCATCATTGATACATTCAACACATGAGACTTACTTACATTGTTCCAGACACAGTAACTAGGTTCTGGAAAGTCAGTGGTAAACAAAATAGGGTACCTGCCCTTGGGCATTCATAATGACTTGGAATCTTAGCTCCCATATTGATGTGACTATAAATCTTCTACCAAAGTCATAACCTAAGATGAGGAAGAAAGAAGGGATGATGATAACCTTTCCATTCCACTCCAAACTGGGAGACTCGTCCTCTTTCAGTTTAAGTCAGTGGTGTTAGATTACCACTTACACCACTGTTCAGCCAGTTTTTAATTATATGATGGATCTTTACCCTTCTCTCCATAACTTGCATGACCCCTTATCGAGAAGGGTGGAGTAAATGGGCTTCAATGGTTACACAACCCTTGCAATTCAATGGATCTCAACCTGGCTCCACATTCAGATGACTTGGGATGCTTTTAAATAAATTACAGATGCCTAATCCTCACCCACAGAGATTCTAATTAATTGCCCCAGGTTGGGATTTGGGCATTCATATTTTCTTATTTAACTTCCTAGGTGATTCTGATGTGAAGCCAGGGTTGAGAACTACTGTCATAATTCCTGTCTGTTCATAATTATATTCTTAAATCTTTCTGAATAGAAAATCAGGAACGTAACAGGGAATAGTATGTGCACATGTATTGTTTCTATAAATACAAGTATCTTAAATAAGATTATGAGAAGTCCAGGAAATTTACATGGATCAATATCATATTGTTTTTAAATGACCATGCACATTATTTTAAATATTGCAAATATTTGGAAAACCATCATAGGAGGAACAGAGCTCATAGGATTAAACAAACAAAGCCCTACCAAATTATTAATGTGTTCTTCAAATTCTCTATTTCAGAGCTTCTCTATACCTCAGCTTTCTCATCTGTATGTTAGGGATACCAAAGTTTATCTTTGAGAGCTATTTTAAGTGTTAAATGAATACTCAAATACAATTGATCCTTACTGTTCACAGATTCAGTAATTGTGAATTAGCCTACTTGCCAAAATTTATTTGTAACTCCAAAATCAAACTTGTGGCACTTTCCTGGTTATTTATGGACATGTGGAGTGATGAAAATTTTGAGTTGGCTTAACACATTCCCAGTTGAAGTCAGACAAGGCTACGCTTTGCCTTTTTGTTTCAGCCTTTATACTGGAAACAGTTGCCCTTTCGTGGCCTATTTATTGCCCTTTTCTTTTTACATTTTTGTATTTTTTTGGTAATTTCACTGTCTCACAAAATGGTCCCCAACTACAGTGCTGAAGTGCTGTCTAGTGTTCCCAAGTGCAAGAAGGCTGTGATGTGCATTATGGAGAAAATGCATGTGTTAGATAAGCTTCACTCAGGCATGAGTTATGCTGTTGGCCATGAGTTCAATGTTAATGAATCCATGAGCAATGAACAATATATAGTAAATAGGAGCCTTTAAACAAAAACACACATATGAAACAAGGTTATATATTGATCCGTTGACGTAAATGTTGTGACAGAGGCTCACAGGAACCTAACCCTGTGTTTCCCCAAGGAGCAATTGTTCAATATTCTCTACTTCAATGTTTATGGTGACTTTATAGAGTATAACTACTATGAATAACAGGAATTGACTGTATAAAGTGTCTGGAACATAATTCTTGCTAGAAAATATTAGTTTCTCTGCTCTTCTCATGCATTATTAGGAGTTTTCATCTTTAAATTATTTTAGAAATAAGTCCAGATATCAATGGACACATTGATTCTATTTGTAATAGAATCCTTATCTGTTAAGGACAATTCCATGTGAGCTTCTGCTGTCTAGAATTGAGCCTTCTATAATAGAGAGACTTCAAGAAAGTCTTCAAACTCAAAAATAGCTAGCAAAACAAAAGAATCTTTTTAGCAGCGAAGAAGCATCCCAGCACCAAATGCAGCTGATAAAAGCTGCCATATGGATGGGAAGAGCCCCTTGCTGAAATATTAAGCCTGCAAACAGCTACAAAACATGAGGAGAAGGATGATGATCGGTGGATGGTGACATCAGTTAGAAACACAGACAGGCATGCAAACCAGTAGACACTCTGACAGTGAAAAACAATGAGTGACAAAAGAGAAGAAAAGAGAACAGCTACAACTATTAGGGCACAAAGAATGCCCTATGTAATGCCTGTAACCCTAGAGAGTATCAAGCTGCCATGTTGAAAACACGTCATCCAACAAAGTACTCTCTTGTTCACCCATTATACTGAATGACAGAACTACTCTAAATACTCTGAACAATAGAATGTGTGCAATCTCTGCAGTAGATCAGAGCACTGGAAAAAAATGGGCAGTTTGATTTGTCTTCCTCTAGTGAAAAGATGGAAGCAAAAAAGTAATGCTGATAACATTTATAGACAAAAATGGGTGAGCATAAATGAATGACAGCAAGTCAACTGAGTAGTAAGCTTTTAAGCCCTAATATCAGAATTAAGAATGAAAAGCTATTAAATATTTATAGGTTCTGAGTGCCTTAAAACTGTATGTAGTGACACATTTAGGATTTCTATATAAAGAAGCAATATGATTCCCCATGTGTTGAAGTTGCTTTTATGTCCTTTAGCAGAGTTTTATGGTTTTCTTCAATGCAATCGTACTCATTCTTAGTTTTTTCCTAGGTTTTTAACATTGTTACTATTGTCATGAACAGTACTTTCTCCACTTCAATTTTGAACTAGAGGTTACAAGTATACAAGGAAGTTAATGATTTTTGCATTTCCTATTTTTTATTAAATTTACTTTAAAATTTAATTCAGAAAGAGAAAGAATATATCTAAAAACAATGCATGTTCTCCTCCTTTGCAACATTTATACCTTTCTTTTTTTTGCTCCAACAAAACTTAAGCTGGAATTTACAGAAAAATTTATTCCATGCAGTGACAGAAGAGTTTAATTTCTTCATTCTGACATGGATGTAACATTTGTCTTTTCTAAGAATTGTGGTGGTGGTTGGTTTGAGATAGATATCTTTATGATGCTAATGAAGTATTATTCTTTACCTAATACGTTACTGACCTTTTTAAAAAATTAGAAGACATTAAATTTTACCCTAAATTTTCAACATCTTTCAATAAATTCATACATTTTATCATTTGAACAACAAATGTAATTAATCATATTAATAAATATACTAAACCATCCTTGCTTTCCTGGAGGGAAAGGGGGGAGCCATCACAGTTATAATGTATTATAGTATCAATATTTTCTCAATTCTTAGATGCCATCAATAATTATGGTAAAGAACCTTTCAAAGAGAAAAAGAAACATTAATATGTAAGATATATATATGGTTTATAAGGTGCGTCTCAATTTCAAAAACATTAAAATGTGAAAAACTGTATGTTAGAATTAAATAAATAAAATAGAAGACTTCTGAATTTAAATTTCAAAGATTAAGTTTTATTTTAGCAACAAAATTCATAAATGGCAACGAACAAAGTTATCTTTGTTCAATTTTGGTATTGGATTATGCAATCTTTGCCCCCCACACACTTCTAAAGATTTGGTCCATCATCTTCTAGAATCTATTATGATATCTTATGTAATCATAGGTTATCACATTAGTCACAATAGCTATACAATAGTAGCAATTTGTGTTAAAAGAAAAAGTTAAATTATATTAGGCACATTCTGTTTAAGAAAGCATAGAAGACTATCATTCAACTTCCATAGATACACATATATGCACACACAAGAGCACACAGACACACAGCAGTTTAGAATATAAAACTGTTTAGAATATTAAAAGAAGAAAAGATATTTTAAATAACAACAGAAATTATTAGGAATAAGCTTAACAAGAAATCAGCATGATTTGTCAAAGAAAACTATTGAGGAACAAAAAGGGCATACCTTATCCTTAAACCGGAGGTCTTAGTATTATTAAGATGTCAATTTTCAATAGTGAATTTTCTAGAATCTAAATTAAAATACGAATGGAATATTTTAAATTAGAAAAACAGATTCTAAAGTCCTCGTGGCAAAACGAACACATGGGAACAGTCAGAAAAGTTCAGAAAACTAGAAATAATAAGTGAGCTGTAACTCAATTGCTGTATAAATGTATTTCCACATTAAATAATTTGGTACTAGCACATTATATACAAACAGAACAATAAAATAGGATAGAGTCCAGTTCCAAATATATGTGGAAAACTTGGTATATGATAAATATATTGTTAAAATCAATGGAGAAGCAGGAGTTGTTCAATAAAATGGTAATAGGAAAGTGGCCAGCCATCTGCAAAAGAATAAAGGTACCTTGTTACCCAATACAAATGGATCCACCAGTCAAATGTTTTTAAAAAATGAAAGTATTAGAAGAACGTATGGAATCATAATTTTTGTGTTGTTGTTTTGTTGTTGTTGTTTACAAACGTGGGAGTGGGAAAGGTTTTTGTAAGCACAGAAATGATGACTGATAAATTTGATTACAAAATTAAAAGTCCTCACATGACTAAAATATTTTTAGATGACAAATTTATATTTGTATGCCATAACAAAGGGATGATTTCCTTTATATATACAAAGTTCTTAAAATTCAATAAATTAAGGGGTGAAGATCATGAATACACAGCTTACAGAAAAGAAATACAAATGGTTTATCAATGTAAGAAAGCTAGTTAACCTCACTTAAATTAAAAATACGTAAATTAAAATAACAATAAAATTTTTACCTAAACATTAGGAAAGTTTGACTATACATGTTGTCAAGTGTTTGTGGAAACTGATACTCTCATTATAATTTGATATAACTTCTGTAAAGGGTAACTTGGTGATGCATATTAAAGTTTGACTAGCACATACTCTGTAACCCAGAAGTTGCTTTTTTAGGAATTTATATAAAATATGTAATTGCACATGTACTCAAATACCATAATAATAGTAATAATGGTAGCTATCATTTATCAAGCATTTGTTATAGACCAAGCATTACTCAAAGTGCTTTACATATAATACCAATTTATTTAATCCATTCAAACATCCTATAAATTATGCATCGATTAGGAGTGCTATTAGCTGCAAGTAACCAAATATCCAATTTAGAAGTGTATTATCTAATTAAACAAGAAGTTTGGAAGAAAGTGATCCTACGTGCAGATCTGTGGTATAGCAGTTTGGGCTCTTGTTGATGCCTTAGCAATTCTCTTGGCCTTCTGATGGTGGCAAGAAGGCTGCAGAAGCGCTGATCATCACAGTCTCACACAATGTCAGATGGTAGCATTAGAAGCAGGAAGCAAACCAGTGCCTCCTTAGTCCATCTGTTTTGATCAGGAGCAAAAGTCTTTCTAGAAGCCTCACCCAGCACAAACTTCCACTTACATTTCACTGGACAGATAATATTAATTGCAACACTTATTTGAGCACTTAACAATTACCAGACCCTGCTATAAGTTCTTTATATCCATTCACTCATTTAATCTTCACAACATTTTTTAATGCAGTAGGGACTATTATTATCACCTCTTACATGAAAAGAGTTTAAGTAACTTGTCCAAGTTTACACAGCTAATAAATGCTGGACCCAGGTTCTAACTTCACAGTCACACTTTTAAACAATGAACCAAACCATATTGCCAGATCGTGTGCCTCTGCTTAAACAGATCACTGACAAAGGGCATTGTGATTGCCAATCTTGCTAAAACCAATCATTGTTTATCCTCTAGAACTCGGGGAGGGACTCAGCTTACCTGAGTACATTGTGTGGCCAACAAGACAAAGTCAGTGTTCTAAATCTTAAAAAAGAAGGAGGAAATAGCTGTTGGGTAGGCAAATGAAAGTATCTGTGATAGATAAGTGCTATTGTTGTCCCCAGTAAACAAATAAAGAAACTGAGACATAGAGTAAATAACTTGCCTGAGGTCATGCTACTTGTGAGGGACATAAGATATTTCTTGAAAAGTTGCAGTAAATGCCTGGAAATGATCTAAATTGTATGAATAGGAGGCCAAATTAAATAAACTGTGGAGATTGGCGCACTATGATAATGTGTAACATTTTTTTTTAATGGGATAGATCTATATATAAACGTATAAAGAGACTTATTATATGTTCTAAGCTTAAAAAATAAAAGTATCAAGATACAGAAAACTGTGTACGAAATGTGGGCCAAAATAGCACATAGACGTATGTAGACTTACATGCTTGCATAGGATCTGTTTGCCTAGTTCTGGACAGATATACAAGTAACTAATAACAGGACTTGCTCTGAGAAAGTGGACCCAGTGATCAGGGAATGAAGAAAATTTACTTTTGGGGGATAGTTTTTTGTAATATTTGAATTTTTGCCATATACATGTATTGCTTTTTCAATTAAAATATTTAGTTTATTTAAAAACTAATTTTGATGTTACAAGTGACATTTTTCTGTATCCAGCGTCTCACAAACTTCCTGAAGATCTTGAAGAGTTGATTTTTTGCTCTATTTCTTTACACTTGTTTGGACAGTTTACAGGAACTCCTGTTTTCAAACGCAAATTTAAATAATTTGAAAAGCAATCATAGTCTGCTGCTTTCATCTGTTAATAAAGTTAGGTTTTGGATAAAGAAACACAGTAACATTTGCCAAATGTCTTCTTAGAGCAAAAGAGAGCCAGTCAGTTTTGGACTCTCAGCGATAGGTATCAGTTCTTTTTCGTATTTACTTAATTTTCTTAAAAGCCAAGTAAAAGAAAAGTAGATTTTCTTTCTTAATCAACTTTGAGTACCACTTTCATGCTTGCACATTTCTTTAAGGAACATTTACCTGACAGGCCCCCTTCCCTCCTCCCTCCTCCGTGAAATTTCCAATATGCTCTTCCCCTGGGAAACTGTTTCACAAGAGATGCATATGAAGACTGAACTTGACTCTATTTGTTTTTGAGGTGGCCTATTTTAAATGCCTTCTTTTTAGATTCTTTTACATCTTTTTTTTCTACTTAAACAAAAATGAAATCAAAATTGATGATAATGAAAATACTGATGATGTAATCTCTGTCTACCAGACTAAATTTAAGATTTTCTAAATCCATTTTGGCGTCGACACCTTGGCACTGCCCTGCTAAATCTACAATCCTTAAGATTTTCTGGGTGAGGGGTGAAGCTATGGAAACTGCATGAAGAGCTGGCTTCTTACACTCTCTCCTGAAGGGAGGAACTCAGAGAGAAAAGCAGTATTAGTGAAAAGCTCATTCCAGGAAGTGAACAGAAGAACTGAAGCTCTGGCTCTGTGGGAAAATGGAGACTTTGAAGGTAATGCTTGTGCGTCCAAGAAGAATAATGACCAGCTTGTGTCCTGAGAAGGTGATGCTGGAGTCCTTTTGTTCAAAGCAAAACCACGTTGCCTAGTTACAGAGAGATTTTGCTCTAAATGTCAGAAGTTTAGGCAGGAGTAGAGTTAGAACCCACATCCCTAAAACAAAGCAAAAAAAATGTTAAATGATGCTAATACAAAACTTTGTTATTCAGACACATTTCTTGTCCCAGCTGGACAATCATCCCAGGAGTCTTGCACAAATCGTGGTTAAAAGTGCTCAGTTGCTTCTTCATTTCATTATTTGATATTCCTAACACTAGCAATGAATTGACCTGAGGCCCCTTCCTAGCTGGTCACTACAGACTTTAATTGTGGTATGCAAATCCCAGATAGGTACCTGATTTGCCTCACGTTGGAAGCACAAGAAGAGCTGGTGGGGTTGTATGTTAGAGTGTATCAGTGTGTGTCTAGGTGTTTGGGAAGGTGACAGGTTGCAGTGTTTCCAATGCTGTGCATTCAAAAGAGATGCAGTGTTGGAGCAGCAGTATTCCCCCCTCCCACTGTCTCCCCCCCAAAACAGGCAATCAGAGTAATATAGTGTGATTGTGTTGTGCCCTCACAGTCCTTACGTACCATCTCCGAGAGCAGCAAAACTAGTATCAGCAGAACGACAGTTCAAATCATCTCTGTGATTCTGCCATTCTCTTTGAATGAACCACTGAAACCTAAAATTAGCCAAGTCTTTATGAAATAGCATTCATCTCTGTGTTAACTGCTAATGACAGTGTTGTAAAATGAGAAAGGCCAGAAAATTCTGTTATTAGCTCATCACTCTTTGTGCATTCTTCTTAGAATTTACCTTCTTCGGTCTCTATATGAACCCTAAACGTGTCCAGATACATTTATTTGGACAAATACCAAAAGATTCAGCAATAGCCTGCCCCAGTAGGCATTCTCTATGTTTACATATTTACATAACTTCTTAGGAGTTAATTTCTTTTAAACTTGTATTTTAAACAAACAATATATGAATTCAGTTCAACTCAATACATGTATTTTGAGTTGAATAGAACACAACCTTGAGTCGAGTAGAACACAAAAAAGTTTTTTTTAAGCAGACGGCATTTCACCTAGATTGAGAGGTTAGATTGTGGGAGAGAAGAAGGAGATCAAAGTAAGTGGTCATTGTTCACACAAAGAGATACATTGACTCATATAGAATGATAACAGTTATAGATATGGTAAGTCAAGAGTGTATTTTGGGAATGGCAGATAGTTCAGTTGGGATGAAACAGCCCTATGCTACATGTTGGGGAGAAGTAGGCTCAAAAAGTAAGTTAACACCATACTCCAGAAGTCCTCAAAGATCAGCATAAAGTACTCATAATATATTTTAAAGCAATTTTGATGATCAAATGAAGTAACATATATAAGACATTTAATAGTGCCTGATACAATGTGGGTGCCCAACAAACATCAACTCCTTTAATTCTGTGAGTAGTTGGAGCCCTTACAGATTACACAGACACTAATAATTTTCAGAAGGAATGCTCCAAGAACATTGTTCATTGTGAAAAAGGCCAAGCGTGTTCAACAAGGGAAAAATACTTTATTCCAACTAGTAAGGTACTTGAAATCTTTCACTTCTCTGGCCAGTAAACTGTTTATTCTGACTCAATGCAGTGTCACTAAAACTGAGTTACCTTATTTCCTGATCCTGAATTAATCCCGGATTGATGTCTGAAACACCTGATTCAGGATTTTGCTTTGTTTTCTTTCCACGGTAGTAGTTGGGTTGGGAGCTTTGAAAAGAAACCTTTAAATGTAAACTGGTGCTAGACCTTCCGGTGTCCAGAAATAAAAACCAGTGAAATTTAGTGTCACAGGAAGGAAGCACCTGGAATACAGTGATTATAGTTCTTCACCAAAATTCTGAAACAAAATTCATCAAAAGATCTCAGTGCTTCTTTGAATTGAAGGCAGCCTGTGTACTGTAATTTGAAAACTGAACTGCTGGATTTTCCCAGATATTCTAGCGGTAGATGGGAGAAGAAAAAAAAAGTTTGAAAATGCAGCTGTCCTTCAAAAAATCTAGGCATATGGACATGATACTGAAACTCATCTAACCCAGGTCTCTTGTTTGGAGATGCAGAATGCATCACAATCTCCACAAATGCATAGTGGTTGCCCATGGACCCCCAGACTATAAGGAGCATTCATGGGATCAGAACCTGAGTCTTTAGACTTCTGGGTCTGTTTATATTTTACTGTGTCAGATTTCTTCATCTTGGCTGAGTAGATATTTTTCTTATGAATAAAAAAATCTGGAAATCAGTGTTAAAACAAATCTGAAGACAAATGACACTAGATACATTAACAGAGCCTCAAAGCAAAACAATTTTCAACCCAAGGTATTATGTCTACAGCAGATATTACTTATTGGGTTGGCCAAAACTTTCATTCATTTTTTTTCCATAAGATGGCTCTAGTAGCACTTAGTTGTCTTTAACTTCATTTGAAAAAGCAACATTTTCGGCATATTATGCTTTATTATTTCAAGAAAGGTAAAAACACATCTGAAACGCAAAAAAAAATATTTATGCAGTGTATGGAGAAGGTGCTGTGACTGATCAAACACGTCAAAAGTGGTTTGCGAAGTTTCGTGCTGGCGATTTCTCGCTAGATGATGCGCCACGGTCGCGGTAGACCAGTTGAAGTTGATAACGATCAAATCGAGACACTAATTGAGAACAGTAAACGTTATACCATGCGGGAGATAGCCGACATACTCAAAATGTCCAAATCAAGCGTTGAAAAACATTTGCACCAGCTTGGTTATGTTAATCGCTTTGATGTTTGGGTTCCACATAAGTTAAGAGAAAAAAACCTTCCTGACCGTATTTCCTCATGAGATTCTCTACTGAAAGGTACCAAAAACGTTCCGTTTCTAAAACAAATTGTGACGCGTGGTGAAAAGTGGATACTGTGCAATAATGTGGAATGGAAGAGATCGTGGGGCAAGTGAAATGAACCACCACCAACCACACCAAAGGCCAGTCTTCATTCAAAGAAGGTGATGTTTTGTATATGGTGGGATTGGAAGGGAGTTCTCTATTATGAGCTCCTTCCAGAAAACCAAACGATTAATTCCCAATTAGACCAACTGAAAGCAGCACCCAACGAAAAGTGTCCAGAATTAGTCAACAGAAAACGCATAATCCCTCAGGATAATGCAAGACCGCATGTTTCTTTGATGACCAGGTAAAAACTTTTAGAGCTTGGCTGGGAAGTTCTGATTCATCCGCCGTATTCACCAGACATTGCACCTCGGATTTCCATTTATTTCGGTCTTTACAAAGTTCTCTTAATGGAAAAAATGTCAAGTCCTTGTTAGATTGTAAAAGGCACCTGGACCAGTTCTTTGCTCAAAAAGATAAAAAGTTTTGGGAAGATGGAATTATGAAGTTGCCTGAAAAATGGCAGAAGGTAGTGGAACAAAATGGTGAATACGTTGTTCAATAAAGTTTTTGGTGAAAATGAAAAATGTGTCTTTTATTTTTACTTAAAACCTGAAGGCACTTTTTGGCCAACCCAATATTTATAGTTAGTCCTGCTCAACTAACGTACATTTATACCCACATATACACATAAAATGGTGACACTCGTTTTACGTTTATAAAGTGCCTACCTTATGCTTTACAAATGCAGGCACAACTACAGAGGAATTTGCTCCGATTGGGTTCTTTTTGAAGATTCCTATATATATAGCTGAGTTCTGTTTATAGAATATCTAGTGAGCTCCTACTACATGTGCCAGGCAAAATTCTAGGGAGCGGTGATTCCAATTAAGAAATCTTCTTAAGTCTTCTTAAAAAAGGCAATAAAATAGTTATTTAGACCCAAATCTGTACTATGACATGAACTGAACCATTTATTATGTGTTACAGCCATAAAATATTCAAAAACAAATAAAAGACCAGTGTAACTATAATTTGTACCAGGTGTCTAACAATCCCTCCTCAACAGGAGGTGAACCTAGGCAGATCTTTTAGCATCTCTGT
The DNA here is from genome assembly GCF_965194805.1 of Balaenoptera borealis. Classification (NCBI taxonomy): domain Eukaryota; kingdom Metazoa; phylum Chordata; class Mammalia; order Artiodactyla; family Balaenopteridae; genus Balaenoptera; species Balaenoptera borealis. The sequence goes on from NC_138866.1 coordinate 90,163,619, forward strand.
GAAGTCACTTCCTCAGGAGGAATGAGTTCCCTTTCTTGGTCCTGCTTTTCATTTTCCTTTTCCTCTGTGTCCAGTGTACACCTCTCCTGTCCTCTTCACTTGAACCTCACCAATCTGTGGCGATTAGCCACTTCCTAGGATCAGAACTGAACATCTAATTGCAAATTTTCCAAGCATTTTCTTTGAGGTTGTTCAAAGCTCCTCTCTACAGTTGGGTTTTACCGATCAACTCCTTATGCTATTCACAGCATTTGCACGAATTGGACAGATAGATGCAAATGCTGGGCAGGCTCTGTGGACAGCGTCAGCAACCATGGCTGCTACAGAACTGCTATTGCCATGGAAGGATTGTATGCACCTCCCTAGCTTTAATGGGGAGTCGGGGAAGTAGGTAAAAATTCCCAGGCTGAGTGTCACCAAAAGATCCTATCTCCTCTAAGAAAAACTTTATGCTTCATAAGTTAATGTCTTTCTCTGTCAAATACCCCCCTAGCCATAGCAAATGTACATTGACTTGGTAGGGTTTGTTATTTAACTTTTTAATTTAACTTGTGTTTATGAATGATTCTTGGTTTTCTCAGCCCTTGAGTAGGAAGAAGGGAGGGTCAAAGGAAAACTATTCTCCACTCTCTATGCGGCTTTAGACCATCTCCTCTACTCTTGTGTTATAAGCTGCTGTTTTCCATCTTCCCTTTCCATCCTTTCTGCCTTTTCTTCCCATTCCTATCCTATTCATGTTTTGTCTTTTATTTTCCGCATTTCCTGCCCAGTCTTTCTCCCATCCTCTCAACTTTTCAGGAAGACAGAACAGCAGGTGGGCAAAGAGTAAGATCATGTCAGAGAGAGGGTGTAGGCAGACTTTGCCTAGGGTAAATATGTTCAGTCCCTTTTTTAAGAAACGTTTACCCTTAGTGACTAGGCTAGAAGAACTAGTCAGCATTAGATCAGTTTTAGCACTCACATTTTTACAGATGAAGAAACAGCCTTAGGGAATTAAGTTTGGCAACAATATAGCCAAGAGTATCCAGAATAAATTCAGGGTTCCAGAGCTCTTCCTATTGTTGGATCATGTGTCCCAATTCTTAGAGTGTAAAATATTGCTGTCCTGAAATTAGGTGATTGTCACTAATACTTGGATGGTCCCAGTAGCATGAGAATTCAGATTTCCAAAACATTTATAGTAAAATTTTCAGCCAGCAGTTAAAAGAAATTTTACATGACACCTTTTTCTGAACTTACAAAAATGCTTTTGTTTACCAATTCCTACCCGAATGTTCTGCTCTAACAGTGTTTACATCTTCACTGCATCATGAGAGTTCTGTGAAAGAAAACAAGAAATAGAACTGTCATCCTGTTTCAAGAAGTTGAGCCCAGACATGTCTCTATATATAAAGGCAAGGCCAGTGCCCTACGAAAAATCCCTGTTTTACCCCTGTTGAGTAATTGTACTAGGAATTCTATTTAACACCAGCCTGGCTTGGGTAAATTTATGACATTTAAGGGATAATCCCTTGCTTAGTCACCAACTCCTTTATTTTCATTTAGGAGAACTGGGGAGGCTGCACCTGAGAGAATGTTTTCAAAAAGGCAAATACTATGGATTTGTGGCATCTTTCCAAAACCAGAAGTGTGTAGGGGGAACGAGACAGAGACAAGGATCATACGTGTTTACACCCCTCAGTATGCAGAGTACAGTGGTGAATTTTTTTCTGCTCTAATAGAATTTTCTTCTCTTACAGTCATCAAAATGCAGCTAAATTACTCCCCCTATGACCCACTTGTAAGAATCCCCTGCTCTTTTAGTTCTTGCTTCCTAGTCTCTATAATTAGGGAATGTGTGTTCATCACATGAACAGCAAGTGAAGCTTTACAATGTGAATGCACTTTAAGTGTTGGAAGAGTACTTTCTAAATTATTACCATCATCCTCATGGCCCTTACATGGTCTTAAATGGCCCTAAACAAGCTGTCATGTAGGATGTTCAGCTACCCCGAGGCTGGGAGAGAGCCCAAGCCACATGGAGAGGCCACTCCTAGGCACTCCAATCAGCAGTTCCAACCGAGTTCAGCCTTGGAGTCATTGCAGCCTGGTCGTCCAACATGGGAGTGAAGAAGCCTCCAGATGACTTCAGCACCAGCTGTTCAGTCACCCCCAGCCTTCAGGTCTTTCCAACTGAAGCACCAAAAATCATGGAACAGAGCCAAGCCAGCCCCACTGCACCCTCTCCAAAATCCTGAACCCCAGAATCTGTGAGCATAATCAAAGAGTGGTATTGTGCCACTACATCTTGGGGTGGCTTGTTAAAACCAAGAGTAACTGGAACAATCACCGCCATCATCATTAATGAACTTGTCATTCTGAAGTTTTAATTTTCTGAAGCCCTAAATGGTTGTACAGAACGCTGGGGGTATTTAAAAACACTCTTCAAGGGACTTCCCTGGTGGCGCATTGGTTAAGAATCCACCTGCCAATGCAGGGGACACGAGTTCGAGCCCTGGTCCGGGAAGATCCCACATGCCGCGGAGCAACTAAGCCCGTGAGCCACAACTACTGAGCCTGCGCTCTGGAGCCCATGCTTTGCAACAAGAGAAGCCACTGCAATGAGAAGCCCCCACACCTTAAAGAAGAGCAGCCCCTGCTTGGCACAACTAGAGAAAGCCCTCGCACAGCAACGAAGACCCAACACAGCCAAAAATAAATAAATTTTACAAAATTAAAAAAAAAAAAAACACTCTTCAAGCACAACATAATCAAATTTTGTGTGGAGCTACAAGCATTCTCTAGAACATCAGGCCTCATGCTTCATAGAAACCTACATGAAGATTGGATTGGGTGATCCCATGAGATTCCAGGTAGTTCCATAAACTGTGACACTGAGGGAGGTGTCCAGGGTTCTGGGGACCCAGTTGGGCAGGCTCCAAGATAGGAAAGTTTTTCCTTCTCTTTTTATTCCCATATACGTATTCTCTGTTTCTGTTCTGACATTTTAAAAAAATTTAATTCTCTGCTTAAAAATCTTCTTAAACAAATACAATTAATTAAAATGTTCATGAAATTTGTTTTGGAAAAATTAAAGCCTTAGTATTACTACTGTGGAATATTTCTTCATCTCCAAGCTTACTCCAGAGTGTCATTGATAATGAACTCCACTGACTTTGTTTCCCCTTTGATATACCTTGTAGCCTGGAATATACTCTGTAAAAACAGTAATCTAAAACAATGCACAGTATTAATGGCTCTGAAATAACTTGGGTCAGTTTGTTCTGTGTCATACTATAAACATCTTGTTGATCTAACACTGGAAAGCGTTAGACTAAAATGAAGTCAGACCTATCCCAGCCTGGTCTTGGCTGACTAATTCCCACTCTGCTGTGGGAATTTATAACATGTACACTATTCCAACAGCTTATGTATAAAGAGCTGGGTGATATATGGGCTCTATTCTGCTCCTAGCTGCTTGCTCTGGTTTCGTACATCTCAGAAATTACAAAATCAATGAGATAAATGCCTCCCTGCCTTCCATCTACCTCTCTCTGCATGCTCCACTTCCAGAAACCAAAAGCTTATTTGAACCTGTAGAGTGAGACCCTCTGCAGACTGGGAAGCAACAGTCTCTTCCAGTACCTTAATATCATTGTTCCTTGACCTAATGAATAGTTTCTTTTTCCTTACCACAGCTGGCCTCTTTCTGCCACTGCAGCTTCATCTCTCCCCTCTTCCCCACGTTGCACTGAGGTGCTATCCTTTCTGAATGCTGTTCCTTCAGTTCCGACCCAGGCTGAGTCTTGCCCCCGTGCTCTTCCCCTGCTGGAGTGCCCTCCCATCTTCCAGCCGTCCCTCCACCCTCAGCCCTTGCCTACTCCGCAGTAAATGTATTACAGTTCCGTTCTCATTGTAAGGTAACTCCTTTTTTTTTTTTTTAATTAATTAATTAATTTATTTATTTTTGGCTGTGTTGGGTCTTCGTTTCTGTGCGAGGGCTTTCTCTAGTTGCGGCAAGCGGGGGCCACTCTTCATCGCGGTGCGCGGGCCTCTCACTGTCGCGGCCTCTCTCGTTGCGGAGCATAGGCTCCAGACGCGCAGGCTCAGTAGTTGTGGCTCACGGGCCCAGTTGCTCCGCGGCATGTGGGATCTTCCCAGACCAGGGCTCGAACCCGTGTCCCCTGCATTGGCAGGCAGACTCTCAACCACTGCGCCACCAGGGGAGCCCGGTAACTCCTTTTTAGTTTTTAAAAAATTCAAACATGCAGAAAAGTTAGAAAATATTACCGTGGACATGCACGTAGACTCACCAACTGTTATTTTACTGCCTTTGGCCTCATCTTCATCTTTTTTTTTTAAATTTCATTAAAGAATTGTTGATTTATAATGTTGTCTTGATTTCATCTGCATCTTTCTATCTGACTTTTCCTTTTCTGAATGGTTTAAAACAAGTTGGGCAGAGCAGTCAGGCCATTTTCTCCCTGACTATTTGGGCACAGAGCTCCTCAGAACAAGGTCATTCTTAAAGCACCATCTTTTGAAGTCCTTCCTGACACCTCCTCACAAATGGAACCCTTACCTCAGCTTTTGAGCCTCCCCCTCCCCATTCTCACATATACACCTTGATTTTAGCATCTGTAACTCGTACTTGATAGAGTTGTTTATAAGGCTGTATCTTCTTAATCAACTGTAAACTCCTAAGAGCAGGGCTCCTTTTCTTATTATTTTCAGTATCGTCAGTGCCCAGCCCAATGCCTGGCATATGGGACATGTTTATTGACTGTTAGCCAAATAAATGAATGGCTGAACGAGGATAGTCCTCTCTTGGTTTCCTGTCCCAGAACTCCAAAGCCCCTCATCCCCTTGGGTATCAGCCATGCCTGCCTTGACAATCTGAAGGCTGCTTTCTCATTCTCCAGGGCTACTCTTCAGAACTCTTATCACCCTCTCACCCCAGCCTCATTTCTTTTACTATCAAAAGATGACCCAGCATGTCACTTCACACATATCTGTCAATTCCTTCTCCTCCATGCCTGTATCTGTCCTTTCCTTCTAAGTTATTTCAGAGAAAGAAACATCTTTCTTCCTTTGCTGTACAACACTTGCATCTGTGCTTCATCACATCCTGTTCTGTGTGTGTAGAACAAACTGCCTCAGGGTCTGACCTGGACTTGAATCCTAGCTCTAATATGCTGCAGCTGTTTCCAGCCTCTCTTCTTCTGGAATATGGGAATTATGTTGTTACCATAAGTAATTGTAAGTTTCAATAACTTTTGTGAAACAACTACCTGGCATTCACTCGCTTGCCAGTCAGTTTGCACTAGTCCCCGTCCTTCCCCAAAGTACATGGAATTATTTCCCTCATTCTGCACCTTTGAGCATGTCACCCCTGCCTGAAATGCCCTAGCACTTCTCCACCTGGAGAAATTCTGCCATCTTTCAAGATCTTGTTCAAGTAGCACACTTGCCATGAAGCATTCCTGGAGTATGACGCCCTCCTCTTGAACACTCAGGAACAAAAACCAGAATTAGTCAATCCCTTCTCTATGCTCTCTTAACCTTCCATAAACACCTTTACAAAATATTCTTATGTTGCATTGTGAACACCTGTGGAGGGTCTGTCATACTCACTGCTCTGTGAGCTGTAGTGTCTTCGTTTGTCTTACACACACACGTGCTAACGCCACCACCAGGAACGTGATATGTTACCTGAGAAACAATTATATTTTGCAAAGTGTCTTGAGTGAGAAGGGTGTGGTTCCTGGGTGTCTGTCCTTGCTTGGTTAGCGGTGTGCTTGACTGGAGAACCAAGGTGAAAACTCCCGGGGAGTCCTGGCCAGTGCACAGCAGAAAGCCGGTGAGAAACGGGGAAGCCATTCTTCAATAATGTCTTCCTATCACTGTAGACTTCCTTGAAAGAATGCGTAGGGAGTTTTCTGTTCCCATGATGAGCACAAGAAAAATTTCTAAGGGATGAAAATAGTTAAGGAATTGAGGTTTGAAGAACAAGAGGAATCTCCAGTGCCTCCTTCCTGTATGTACACACACACTTCAACACTTAGGAACCCACTCACCTCCTTCTTTTCTCACTCACTTTTAAAGGGCTGCTATTAAATTCCCATGTCCAGTGCTTTTCTTGTGGGTATCTGCTTTTTCCTCCTGTTGTGTTAGTTACCTAGCATTAGCCAATCTATTTTTTTGTAGTGAGAAATATTACACCGTAGTATTTTGTAAGGATTTTGCTTTCCATTTAATTACTTACAGTAAGTACATTTTGTAAACCAAGTTAGCATTCCTGAGAAAACAATGGTATTGTCAAGATGATAGCTTTGGATTTAGATTATATTTTGATAATAGAATATAGAAAAATATCTTTGTGTTTTTATTCCATTTTCAAAGAAATTGGTGGTGGGTTTTTCTCTACTAATTTAAACATTTCCCTGCAGTGTTGATAACTCAAAGCAAATCTCATTATACGCAGTGCATAAGAACTAGAAAATGCCGCTGAATTGAGTTGAAAAATGAAACTGAGTAGTTTTGGCTAGATATGATAGCTGTTCCAAGAATTTTAAAAACACCTATCATTTGGCTTGTCAGTATACTAGGCGATGTAGGTTATACAAGAGAACCGTCAGTAGTGACCCATGCTCTCAAGAGTATATACAAATGTGGACATAGGTCAAATTATAAAATAATGCAGTACAGTATCTGTAACTCTGGCAAGTGTATAAAAGGTATAGATGAAATCCACAGGCATAATGAAAAACATTTGAGAACTAGAAAGAGAAACTTAAACAGAAAAGCAGGTAGGGTTTGAATAGGTAGGTAGGGGGACTTCGGACAAAAGAAAAGATCATAGCTTTTGGGAGCACAAGGAATAAATCAGGCCTGTTGGAGTACTGGGTAATGGAAGGAATAACACATTTGAGGCTCAGAGATGGAAAGCTTGGGTTGACAAAGTAAGGATCCAAGTGGTAAAGTGAGCAGGCAGAACGTGTCTTTTACTACCATGAAGGATGGATTGGAAAGGGAGAACATTGGAAGCAGGAATAGCAGTTCAGAGGCTATTACAATATTTTAAGTTTGAAAACCTGGTGGTGGTAGCAATAAAATGGGATCAAAGGGATGTGATAGAAGAAGCTATACAGCTCGGTAACTGGGTCAATATAAGGGCAAGCAAGAGAGAAAGAACTTGAGTGGCAGAGAGGAATATGGTACCAATGCTTACAGTGGAATAGGGAGTTGAAGCGTCCTGATTTGAGGACAAGCATATGTGATTATGTTTGTAAAAATAACTACTACTATTATTTGAGCATTTACTGCATGCCAGGTAGTCTGCTACTAATAATAGCAAACATTTACACTGGAGTCCTATGTGCCAGACACTGTTCTAAAAACACGACCTATATGAATTCATAGAAGACTTTCAAATCCCTGTGTGATATTATTATCACTTGTAATCCTTATACTATTTCTACATGATATTTTTATCTCCCTTTTACGAAGAAAGGAACTGAAGCACAGAGAGGTTAAGTGACTTGCTGAAGGTCACACACAAAACCAGGACTCAAAACCAGGTAGCCTGGATCCAGAGTCTGAACTCTTAACCGCTCTGCTATGCTGCTAAGCATTTCACATGCCTTAACTAATCACACTGCGCAGAGCCCAACAACAGTGAGAAATGGCTTTCCTGATCGTTCCCATTTTACACATCAAAAACTGACTCTTACGAAGTGAAGTATTGGGGGGAATGCCACTACTCTATTGTGCATGGACCCCAAACAGTTATGAGAGAAGGCAAAACCTAAGATATATGTAAAAGTCAACTGCATGGAAATTGAAACCCTGAAAGTAGTGGAAATAGTGAGGAACATAGGGTTAAATCCTGAGTTTTAAGAAAAAATATATGCCAATAATATTTTAATTAACTTGAAGTAGTTAAATTACTGATGTAATTTATTCAATCACCAAGTTTTATTAAAATGTTTATTGGCAATCCTGAGTACATGTATTAATGATATCAATAAAAACGTTTGGACTAGGTTTTATTTTCCTAATTGCATCAGCTGCTCTTTCTGGTTAAATAATGATAATTATATAACATCAGTATGAAAATTTCCCTCAACCTGAGTTGTTTCTTTTTATTTTTCCACTCTAGGCAATGTATTAATAATTATCAGAATAATTCAGTGCAACACAATAAATATGACCTAATAATATTTAATCACATTAATAATGTAAGTGGCAAAAATTAGATGACATTCAGAAATGTTCCTACAATTTTAACAAATCAGTTGGGTTATCAGAAAGACAGGGAACTTTTTCAAATGGGATTTGTATTGCAAGCCAACTCCTTTAGCTTCTGATGCCAGAGACAGAAAGATCTGCTATCTCCCTGGTTGCTCTTGAGAACAGGGGAGGGCCACTTCTGCATGTTTCACTGGGTCCTGAACAGCATATGCCCCTAACCTGGCAATCTTCCCTACCCCTAGAAAGTCCCCCAGTGGCCAGATATCCATTTGAGCCACATCCCCACAACTACTTTTTGCGAAGGGAAAAAAAGAACTAAATTATTTACAAGAGTAAAATCTGTACCCAATCCTAAGAAGCCTGAGGCTAAAAATCTGTTGTATACTTTTCTTCTTTCTGAAATAATATTAAGCTTGGGCATATATAATTATACAGGAACCACTAGGCTGTGAAGGATGAGAAAATATAACACAATTATCTCTTCACAGACCTCCACTGAAATCTGACAGAAATCAACATGAGCTGAGAACACTCCCCCTCCCCTTCTCCCTCTGCCACTTAACCCCTGCTTTCAAATGGCTGTCTACCAGAATCCACATCTGCAAATGCTGCCTACGCTCCTGTCACACGACGACTGGGCTGGTCCAGAAAGCATTCAGCGGGAGATGTCACATTCAATCCAGGGATAAGGTTTGCAGGAAAGTTTGTTGTTTTGCTGCAGTGGCAACACTGTAAGCTTCATAATCAGCTGAAAACCAGCCCAGTCTATGGGGCAAAGGCAGCTCTGCTCAGGAACTTGCAGTGAGATAGGAAAAGGAAGAAGGAAAGCTATCACGTGGGCATGTGGGGGGCAGGGGGGATTAGCACCAGGATAATTGGGAGAAGAAAGATAATGAAAGGAAACCAAGGAGTTAATTTCTAATTTCCCATCTAGCCTGATGCCTGCAGAAATGCCCTTCTGCCCACGTAGGAAAACTGGCAGGCAGAGCATATAAAGGTCTCGGTGGGAGAAGTAATGCAGTGCTTCCATCCCTTTGGATATGTCTTCAGGCGGTGCCCTGCGTGAGGTGCTTTCTCAAGCTGGTTTTTCTGCAACAGCTCTGTCTTTCACCTGGTTCAGTCTTTGCATCCTCTCCTTTTGGCAGTGTCATCTACCTTTGTCCCCGGACACTCTCTGTAGCTCTCCCATCATCCTGTGCAACCTATGGGACATACCCACCCTCCACACCAAACCAGCTCTGGCTCCCGGGTCCCCATCCTGGGCAAAGTGTCCCCGAGGCCCATTGGCTTGAACCCCTATAAAGTGAAATGGAGAAAATATGCTGTTGCTAGCAGAATCATTTCCAAATAAGAACTCAGTGTCTATTTCAAAAATCAGTTTTAGGGTAATGTTCAAATCTCTGAAATATCCTCAAGCCTGGCTTTTTCTCCTGGTAGAAGGGAGAGTGACAAGGAAGGGTTGGTAGGAAAGAAGTAGGTTGTAGAAAGCACATCTGATTCCTCGGCCATCATCATCATGTCATCAGAAACCCCTGGGACCACGTTAAACCCTTGTGATTCTACTTGCATACAGCACAGTTTTGAGAAAGCTTGATTCATGATGAAAACATCATCAATTAACTGCTGTTTGATTACGAGGATAACTTGAAATTCCCACCCACTGGGTCACTTTTGCCCCCTTCCCTGATGCTCTGACTGCCTCAGCTTTCTCTCACCCTGTTTGTAGCCATGGTGGTTGGAAGGATGAGCATTCCGTTTATCACCACTCAAGATCACTTACTAGACTTTGCCTTTTAAACCAGAACACTAAATTACATCTTCAGAAGTAGCACAGTCCAGCCAAAAGCAAGCTTAAACGGGAGGGATGGCAGCTGGACAAGGCTGGGGCTTTTGTAGTCTCAGAAGGAACTGTGTACGTTAAGGACTAAGGTGGAGCTAATTAGAGGAGCAAACTATGGAGGCAACACTGTTTTGCAGCTGCCCCTTTATTAAGGATTCACAGGGCATCTGTATCCCTTCCCCAGGAGAGGGGGGAATTCCTATTAGTTGAGGGGTTAGCGAATAATTAGCACCTGCCAAATTTTAGGTCTCTTAGAAGATCTCTTGGCTCAGAGATCTAAGTGAAAAACTAATGGTGGGCCTGCACGTAAGCAAATAAAACAGGCTGAGTACATAACGGCATATCAACAATGCAAAATACAGAGCAGGATTAAGAGATGTCTAATCAAGGAGTGACCACAGTATTATAAAGCCATGTAAAAATGTTTCTTAGATTATTTGCTTTTTGGTGTTATCAACACTATTATTTCCTAGCTAGCATATATAATTTAATTGACTTAATCTCCTTACCCCCTGTTATTGGCTGAATTGTGTCCCCCTAAAAATTCATTCATTGAAGCCCTAACCTCCAGTACCTCACAATGTGACTGTATTTGGAGACAGGGCCTTTAAAGAGGTAATTAGGTTAAAATAAGGTCATTCATGCAGGCCCTAATCCAATCTAATTGGTGTTCTTAGAAGAAGAGAAAATTTGGGCATACAGACACCAGGGCATGCAGACACAGAGAAAAGACTACATGAGAACATGGTAGGAAGGTGGCCATTTGCAAGCCAAGGAGAGAGGCCTCAGAAGAAACCAAACCTGCCCACACCTTGATCTTGGACTCCAGCCTCCAGAACTGTGGGAAAGTAAATTTCCGTCGTTTAAGCCCCCCAGTTTGTGGTATTTTATTATGGTAGCCATAGAAGACTAATACACTCCCCTCCCTAAGAGGAATTAATATCAATTAGCATTGTGTTTTGCTGTATATAAGAAAAATTCCAAAGTAACAACTTACAGACAATCAATATTTATCTTGTGTGGCAGTTGCATGGTCATCAGGGGCTCAGCCTCCTTCTATCTTTCTTTTCCTGATCCCAGCACTGGCTTCTGTGGTGGTTCCGGGCTCATTTGCTGTTAGAGCCATACCTAACCCTTTCCCTAAAATCTTCCCTGTGCTGTAGGGAAGCTGGCCCCTGCAGCTTCTATTTGCTTGGTTCCCGGGATCATTGGCTTCTGACTGCATTTAACCAATGGGAGGCATTGGCTAGAGTTTGGGGCACGGGAGGAAGGAAGAAACTTTTCTGCCTTTGGCTGCCCCTCTGGAACAGCTGTGTCTCTCTGGGGCTCCAGCTCCAGCAGGACAGGTCCACTGTGTTACAGTTTGTGTGGAGTGACTCTGCACTCTGTGCTCCAGCAACACTGGCTCCTTCCTTTGCCTTCCATTGTGGCATTGGTAGTGACTACCTGCTCTTGCTAATCTGTAGGTCTTCTCACCATTCAGTTTAGCTTCTGAGCTTTTGCAATACCTGTTCAAGCAATTCCCTGCTTTGAATTCAATCAGTGTTAAATGCAGAGTGTGGTTTTGTTTTCCTGGTTAGACCCTGCCTAAAGCAACTTTTGTCCTTAATATCACCTCATTGTCCAAGCTAGCTGCTGGAGCTCCACCCATCCTGTCTAGTTCTAGGACAGAAGGAGAGGGAAATTGAGGAAGAATGAAAACATCTTACCTCTCGTCTAAGGCAACTCTTTTAACCAACCTTTCTGAAAATTGCACACATTTCTGCCTATACATATTGGCCAAAATTTAGTCACATGACTACTTCTAGCAGCCAGAGAAGCTGAGAAATGTACTATTAGCTGATTTTACTTACACTCTGAGTGAATTAGGGTTCTGTTACCAAAGAAAATGGGGAAAGTGGATATTGGGTGGCAAATAGCTGTTTCTGCCACTGCATCTTTAAAAAGTACTTCGGCATCTCCATACTTGATTCCTTTCTTATTAAATTCTATGAGGTCTGATACTTTTAGGGACAGATAGCCCAATATTGGCAAGTTTTCCATACAAGCAAAAGATGGGAAGTTACAATTTGTGCAACTTCAGGAATTCTGACATTAGGTTGTTCCTCCAGTCAAACTCAGATTGGCTCTCACTTCCAATTCTGTGCAACAGTGGAGGGCTAATTATATTACCCTGCTAATCCCAAATAGCTGTCCTCAAACAAGCTATTAGTGTGGAATCTGAGAACCAATGAAGGGTAGAGTACTATTCAGATTACTGAATTACATTTTGCAGCATTACACTTTCAATTGCTCTATTACAAACCACCTCAAAACTTTTATCTTGAAACAAATATTCATTTGCAGGTAGGCTGGCCCCAGATGGGGAGTTTCTCTCTTAGGGTGTCTCACTGAGTCACAGATGGTGGCTGGGGCTTCAGTCATGTGAAGTTTTGCTCAGCTGGACATCCAACTCACACTCTCGGCTAGGAGTAGGTGCTGGTTATAGGCTGGGAGCTGAGCTGGAGCTGTTGACTATATTGCCTAGGCATAGCCTCTCCGTGTGGCTTGGGCTTCTCACAACACTAAAGCTGGGTCCTAGAGGCCCACTAAAGCATCCCTAGAGGCCCAGGCAGAAGATGCTAAGGTCCCTCATAACCTAGCCTTGCAGTTTTCCCACGTCACTGCTACATTCAGTTGGTCAAGCAGATTCAAGGGGAGAAGAATTAACCTCCATACCTTAATGAGAAAGTGACAAAAATCACACTAGAGACAAACATGTGGGAATGGGTAATAATGTTATGACCATCTTTAGAAAATGCAATTTGTCGTAATTACTAAGAACCAGGAGTTTGGTGTCCATTACTCTGTGACTTTGGTTTCGATGCCTTCCCTCTCTGAGCCCCAGGAGCTTCAATTCTTAAATGAGAGAACTGAACAAGATACTTTTTACAGTTTATTCACACTAAAGACATCCAGCGTTTGGCTCCTTGTGAAAAACGACATCTGTATCTCTCTGAAAACCAAGAAATAGTATAAAAGGAGAAGCTTAAATTGCCAGCAATTCTCATGATGTAGCTTTTAGACAGAGAATGTAAGAAATTAGATGATTAAAGACTTTTCACAAAAGCACACCATGTTTGAAAGCTGTAGAGCAGCAAAGAAGCATTACAATTCTAAATTAAAAGCTTCGGTAGAAAAAAGGAGTGTGAAAATGAGGAGTATCCTTTCTCAGTGAGAACCACCCTGTGAACATTAATTTTCTCCTGCAAATCTCAAAGCATTTGACACATTTCACTAGCCTAAGGTTTTACTATTTTCTTTTTATTGGAGAGGCACCACTGGCACAAAGAATGTAGTTTTATCATAGAAAATTAGAGCTGAAGGGGACCTCAAGGTCATCTTATCCAGTGCAGTGATAAAGGGCAGAAGAGTACAAATTATATACACCCACTGAGATCATAATCTAGAGATTAAATGATTTTCTCAGCATCAAACAATGAGTCAGTGGCTGAGCTGCGGCAAGAAGGTAAAGTTCCCAACTTTCCAGCCACAGATGAGCACAGTTCCCTTTCTTAGCCCCTGACATTCAAGAAGCGCTTTATGGTTTTCAGATGTTTTCATTCCCTCCCTCCCTCCCTTCTTTCTTCCTTCCTTCTTTCCTCCTTCCCATCCTTCCTGTCTTTCTCAATCCTTTCTTAGGGATATGTCATATATCTGAAAGTGCTATCTAAATTATTTCATTTGATCCTTACACCAGCTATGATACTGCTAAATACTTTTGTCCACATTTTACATCCGAGGAAAATGGAGCCCTTGTTAAGTGAAGAGACTTGCCAAAACCACATAGCTAGTAACCTAGAAGCGTTGCGGATGGGAGTGGTGAAGTACTGATTTCTATCCCAGCCCACTTTCTCTTTCCCTTTCGTCATAATTATTGTTCTAATGGCTAGGGTTTACTAAGTCTTTTCTATGTATTGGGCACTGTATTAGATACTTTATTTTTATTATTTTATTTAATCCTACACCTAACTGTATATCTTGTATAGGACTTTCTGTCCTTACCCTCAAAGAAATGAGATCAATGGCATAAATGTAGTTACCTGGACACATCAAAAGTTACATGGTTATCGGCAAGGTGGAGCCTTGCCCACTGCTCAGATGAATCAATATAGACAGTTGCTAGATGGTATAATAGAAAGAGAAAATATATGCAAAACCTACATCTGACAAAGGGTTAATATCTAAAGTATATAAGGAACTCCTATGACTCAGTAGCAAAAAGCAAATAACCTGATTTTAAAATGGGCAAAGAACTTGAATAGACATTTCTCCAAAGAAGGTATACAAATGGCCAACAGATACATGAAAAAAAATTGCTCAGCATCACTGATCATCAGGGAAATGCAAATCAAAACCACAAGGAGATATTACCTCACATCTGTTAGGATGGCCATTATCAAAACAAGAAGAAAACAAAGCAAAAACAGAAAAAAAGTGGTGGCAAGAATATGGAGAACTAGAGCCCTTGTATACTGTTGATGGGAATGTTAAATGGTATGTTATCTATGGAAAATAGTATGGAAGTTCCTGAAAAAATTAAAAATAGAGCAATCATATGACCCAGCAATCCTACTTCTGGGCATTTATCTAAAAGAATTGAAGTCAGGTAATAGAGATTTTTGCATTCCCATCTCTATTGCAGCATTATTCACCTAGCTAAGAGGTGAAAACAACCTAAGTGCCCATTGACAGATGAGTGGCTAAAAAAATGTGGTATATACATACAATGAAATATTATTCAACCTTATATTACTCAGCCATAAAAAGAAAGGAAATTGAGTTATTTGTAGTGAGGTGAATGGACCTAGAGTTTGTCATACAGAGTGAAGTAAGTCAGAAAGAGAAAAACAAATACCGTATGCTAACGCATATATATGGAATCTTAAAAAAAAAAAAATGGTACCAATGAACCTAGTGGCAGGGCAGGAATAAAGACGTAGACATAGAGAATGGACTTGAGGACACGGGGTGGGGAGGGGGGAAGCTGGGGCGAAGTGAGAATAGCATGGACGTATGTACACTACCGAATGTAAAATAGCTAGTGGGAAGCAGCAGCATAGCACAGGGAGATCAGCTCGGTGCTTTGCGATGACCTAGAGGGGTGGGATAGGGAGGGTGGGAGGGAGACTCAAGAGGGAGGGGATATGGGGATATATGTATTCACTTTGTTGTACAACAGAAACAAACACAGTATTGTGAAGCAATTATACTCCAATAAATATCTATTTTTAAAAAAAAGAAGGAAAATCTGACACATGCTACAACATTGATGAACCTTGAGGACATTAAACTAAGTGACATAAGCCAGTCACAGAAGGATAAATACTGCATGATTCCACTTATATGAAGTATCTAAAGCAACCAAACTCATAGAAACAGAAAGTAGAATGGTGGTTGTCAGGGGCTGGGGGGAGGGGAAAACAGGCAGTTGTTGATCAATGGGTAGAGTTTCAGTCATGCAAAATGAAAAACTTCTAAAGATCTGCCATACAACATTGTGCTTATAGTTAACAGTGTTGTACTTAAAGACTTGTTGAGAGGGTAGATCTCATGCTATGTTATTTATCACGATAAAGAAGAGAAACATTTCAATGAATGAATAAATGGATGAATGACTGCCTGCTTCAGACCAGCCTTTGTCACTCGATCACTATATGCCATTGGACATGATATTTCACCTCTCCAATCCTTAGATAGTAATATCTTTTAAAAAGTGGTGATAGATAGAGATCAGACTTGTGGTTGCCAAGGGGGAGTGGGGAGGGAGAGAGATGGACTGGGAATTAGGGGTTGGTAGATACATACTATTACATTTAGAATGGATAAACAACAAGGTCCTACTGTATAGCACAGGGAACTGCATCCAGTCTCCTGGGATAAACCATAATGAAAAAGAGTATTAAAAAGAATGTCTATATGTGTAAAACTGAGTCACTTTGCTGTACAGCAGAAATTAGCACAAACTGTAAATCAACTATACTTCAATTAAAAAATAAAATAAAATTTTAAAAAGTGATGATGTGAGACTCAAATGAAATGATTATTAATTGTAAAGGATTATAAAATGAAAGGTGGGTTTATTACTGTATCATAAATTATATTAGTATTTCTCCACCTGAAGAAGAGATTGTCATGGGGGTGTGGTTGATGTTGGCAAAGTTTTTCAAATGTAATCGGTCATAAAAGTATTTATCATAAAAAAATACTAAGAAAAAGCTTTTAGGTCTAATGGCCTACTTGTTTCAAATAATATTCAATTTTTACAGAAGCCAAGTTTCAGCTCCATAACATTAATCTTACTAAATGTCACTAAGTAAGGTGTGATTTAGGGGACATATATAAATCCTGAAAAGGTAAAGTTAGCTCTTAGGTTTCTACTCAACCAGTTAATATGTCAGGAGACAAAGGTGCCACAGCCCAACCCAAATGGTGCCATTTTTGTGTCAGTTATGTCTGTAGTACTCACATCATTTTCAATCATATCTTTGAATCACAAAAGAAAATATGTGAAGAATTGGTGACCTCAGTGACTTGATTCCCTCTTTATTCCCCCATTTCCAGGACTTGGTTTACTTATCCCGCATACCAAGTCTTGGATGGTTCTTTAACAGGATGGCTTAGCCATATCATCCTGTGCAAGCAAAAGACCAATAAAACTATTGAAGATCAATTGGTATTGTACTCTAAGAATAAGGCAGTGCTGCCAGTAATAATATCCTAGTTAAGCTGAAAATTAAATCGTTTTTGATATGAGTTCACATGGCCTGAGCAGTACATAAAACTCTCCTCATGAATGTCCACTGAGAGAAATGAAGATGGAAACCCCAGACACTACACAAATACCATTTGAGAGGAGGAGGAGAGGTTTCCCCAGCAAAAGATCATGCTCAACACTAATGCTAAGCGTGTAAATGCTGTTGATTGTTTTCCTGAACACAGTGGACACACTCAGGTTTAATTCCCACGGCTGCATTGAGACTCCAAACAGCAGACCACAAAGAGAAAAGATTAGTCTGTGCACATATTTTTATGAGAAGATCTCCACCTAAAAGCGTGATGTCTAACTTCTGAAAGTAGAAAGCTAGTAGTTTACAAAAATTTCAAAATTCTCAAATTTGCATTGTGTTACAAACTCTACATTTGGAAAGCCCAGCACTTTGGTGTTTAGTACCTACTGGAAGGCGATATTAGTTGTATATCTTCTCTTCATTCTTTTCAGAAAAAAACAACCTTGAGCATTTTATTTGGTTTGTATTGATATTTGCTTTGTTTTTATAAACAGACATCGTACATCTGAAGTATACTGGTG
Source organism: Balaenoptera borealis (assembly GCF_965194805.1). Lineage (NCBI taxonomy): Eukaryota > Metazoa > Chordata > Mammalia > Artiodactyla > Balaenopteridae > Balaenoptera > Balaenoptera borealis. Next base: position 90,181,042 of record NC_138866.1, read on the forward strand.
TTAGCATCACACACCAGTATTAGTATGGCTGTACTAGCACATGAATGATTCATTCTTCTCTGTGAGTCGAGGCACTGGGGCCATGGCTGAGTGAAATATTGACGGCACAGAAGAAATGCATTGTGTCTTCACTGAGTTCAGTTCTGATAATGTGTAACTAATCTCACTTTTTTCTAGCAACATGCCTTTAGTGACCCTCCTATTAATACCTAATGATAGCAAAACCCAAGAGATGCTGAGGACAGATGATAAAGAGGCAGAATTCCTTAAAGGAATGGATATGTTTTGTATTAATTCATATGGAGTCAACTTCAGGAAGAGAGACTCAATGGTCTTCACACCTAAGCAGTTTTTGCAAAAAGAAATGCATTATAGGCCCCATTCCCCTCTCCCTAAAAGATGCTGATACCTTCCTACTGCCACATCAAATACTGCCTGCACTAAGGGGATAGTCATGCTTGCATTAGCTTCATGTGGGCTATGCAATTTTATGGAGTATTCCCAGACTAATAATAAAAACAACAGCAATAATAACAACTACTAGCATTTATTCAGTGTTGACTATATGTTTGTAACTTTCTTAAAAATTATGGGTATGTGTGTGTGTGTGTGTGTGTGTGTGTGTATATATATATATAGAGGGAGAGAGAGAGACCATATATATATATATATTTATGACCATATATTCCCATTTTTTCCATTTAAAAAAGGTGAGCTAGGGACTATACCCATTTAACAACCAGTATTGAAGCACATAGACATGAAATAGAATGTAAGCTCCATGAATGAAGGTGTTTTTGACTAGTCCACTGCTGTTTCCTAGAGTCTGTTATAATGTCTGCCACATACCAAGGTTACAGTAATTTTTTTTAACATCTTTATTGCAGTATAATTGCTTTACAATGGTGTGTTAGTTTCTGCTTTATAACAAAGTGAATCAGCTGTACATATACATATATCCCCATATCTCCTCCCTCTTCTGTCTCCCTCCCACCCTCCCTATATCACCCCTCTAGGTGGTCACAAAGCACCGAGCTGATCTCCCTGTGCTATGCGGTTTTTTCCCACTAGCTATCTGTTTTACATATGGTAGTGTATATAAGTCCATGCCACTCTCTGTTCGTCCCAGCTTACCCTTCCCCCTACCCATGTCCTTAAGTCCATTCTCTACGTCTGATTCTTTATTCCTGTTCTGCCCCTAGGTTCTTCAGAACCTTTTTTTTTTTTTTAGATTCCATATATATGTGTTAGCATACGCTATTTGTCTGTCTCTTTCTGACTTGCTTCACTCTGTATGACAGACTCTAGATCCATCCACCTCACTACAAATAAATTTCGTTTCTTTTTATGGCTGAGTAATATTCCATTGTATATACATACCACATCTTCTTTATCCATTCATCTGTCGATGGACACTTAGGTTGCTTCTATGTCCTGGCTATTGGAAATAGAGCTGCAGTGAACATTGTGGTACATGACTCTTTTTGAATTATGGTTTTCTCAGGGTATATGCCCAGTAGTGGCATTGCTGGGTCGTATGGTAGTTCTATTTTCAGTTTTCTAAGGAACCTCCATACTGTTCTCCATAGTGGCTGTATTACATTCCCATAAACAGAGCAGGAGTGTTCCCTTTTCTCCACACCCTCTCCAACATTTACTGTTCATAGATTTTTTGATGATGGCCATTCTGACTGGTGTGATGTGATACCTCATTGTAGTTTTCATTTGCATTTCTCTAATGATTATTGATGTTGAGCATCCTTTCATGTGTTGGTTGGTAATCTGTATGTCTTCTTTGGAGAAATGTCTATTTAGGTCTTCTGCCCATTTTTGGATTGGGTTGTTTGTTTTTTTGATATTGAGCTTCACGAGCTGCTTGTAAATTTTGGAGATTAATCCTTTTTCAGTTTCTTCATCTGCAAATATTTTCTCCCACTCTGCAGGTTGTCTCCTCATCTTGTTTATGGTTTCCTTTGCTGTGCAAAAGCTTTTAAGTTTCATTAGTTCCCATTTGTTAATATTTGCTTTTATTTCCATTTCTCTAGGAGGTGAGTCAAAAAGGATCTTGCTGTGATTTATCTCAGAGCGTTCTGCCTATGTTTTCCTCTAAGAGTTTTATAGTGTCTGGCCTTACATTTAGATCTTTAATCCATTTTGAGTTTATTTTCGTGTATGGTGTTAGGGAGTGTTCTAATTTCATTCTTTTACATGTAGCTGTCTAGTTTTCCTGGCACCACTTATTGCAGAGGCTGTCTATTCTGCATTGTATATTCTCACCTCCTTTATCAAACATAAGGTGACCATATGTGTGTGGGTTTATCTGTGGGCTTTCTATCCTGTTCCATTGATCTATATTTCTGTTTTTGTGCCAGTACCATACTGTCTTGATTACTATAGCTTTGTAGTATAGCCTGAAGTCCAGGAGCCTGATTCCTCCAACTCCGTTTTTCTTTCTCAAGATTGCTTTGGCTATTCGGGGTCTTTTGTGTTTCCATACAAATTGTGAAATTTTTTGTTCTAGTTCTGTGAAAAATGCCATTGGTAGTTTTATAGAGATTTCATTGAATCTGTAGATTGCTTTGGGTAGTATAGTCATTTTCACAATGTTGATTCTTCCAATCCAAGAACATGGTATATCTCTCCATCTGATTGTATCATCTTTAATTTCGTTCATCAGTGTCTTATAGTTTTCTGCATACAGGTCTTTTGTCTCCTTAGGTAGGTTTATTCCTAGGTATTTTATTCTTTTTGTTGCAATGGTAAGTGGGAGTGTTTCCTTCATTTCTCTTTCATATTTTTCATCATTAGTGTATAGGAATGCCAGAGATTTCTGTGCATTAATTTTGTATAATGCTACTTTACCAGATTCATTGATTAGCTCTAGTAGTTTTCTGGTAGCATATTTAGGATAATCTATGTATAGTATCATGTCATTTGCAAACAGCTTTACTTCTTCTTTTCTGATTTGGATTCCTTTTATTTCTTTTTCTTTTCTGATTGCTGTGGCTAAAACTTCCAAAACTATGTTGAATAATAGTGGTGAGAGTTGACAACCTTGTCTTGTTCCTGATCTTGGAGGAAGTGGTTTCAGTTTTTCACCATTGAGAACGATGTTGACTCTGGTTTGTCATATATAGCCTTGATTATGTTGAGGTAATGTCCCTCTATGCCTACTTTCTGTTGGGTTTTTATCATAAATAGGTGCTGAATTTTGTCAAAAGCTTACCCTGCATCTATTGAGATGATCATATGGTTTTTCTCCTTCAATTAGTTAATATGGTTTATCACATTGATTGATTTGCATATATTGAAGAGTTCTTTCATTCCTGGGATAAACCCCACTTGATCATTGTGTATAATCCTTTTAATGCGCTGTTGGATTCTGTTTGCTAGTATTTTGTTGAGGATTTTTGCATATATGTTCATCAGTGATATTGGCCTGTGGTTTTCTTTCTTTGTGACATCTTTGTCTGGTTTTGGTATGAGGGTGATGGTGACCTCGAACGCGTTTGGGAGTGTTCCTCCCTCTGCTATATTTTGGAAGAATTTGAGAAGGATAGATGTTAGCTCTTCTCAAAATGTTTGATAGAATTTGCCTGTGAAGCCATCTGGTCCTGGGCTTTTGTTTATTGGAAGATTTTTAATCACATTCTCAATTTCAGTGCTTGTGATGGGTCTATTTATATTTTCTGTTTCTTCCTGGTTCAGTCTTAGAAAGTTGTGCTTTTCTAAGAATTTGTCCATTTCTTCCAGGTTCTCCATTTTATTGGCATACATTTTCTTGTGGTAATCTCTGATGATCCTTTGTATTTCTGCAGTGTCAGTTGTTACTTCTCCTTTTTCATTTCTAATTCTATTGATTTGAGTCTTCTCCCTTTTTTTCTTGCTGAGTCTGGCTAATGATTTATCAATTTTGTTTATCTTCTCAAAGAACCAGCTTTTTGATTTGTTGATCTTTGCTATTGTTTCCTTCATTTCTTTTTCATTTCTTTCTGATCTTATCTTTATGATTTCTTTCCTTCTGGTAACTTTGGGGGTTTTTTAGTTCTTCTTTCTCTAATTCCTTTAGGTGTAAGGTTAGGTTGTTTATTTGAGGTGTTTCTTGTTTCTTGAGGTAGGATTGTATTGCTATAAACTTCCCTCTTAGGATTGCTTTTGCTGCATCCCATAGGTTTGGGGTTGTCGAGTTTTCATTGTCATTTGTTACTAGGTATTTTTTAATTTCCTCTTTGATTTCTTCAGTGATCTCTTGGTTATTTAGTAGTGTATTGTTTAACCTCCATGTGTTTGTATTTTTTACAGATTTTCTCCTGTAATTGATATCTAGTCTCATAGCATTGTGGTCAGAAAAGATACTTGATCTGATTTCAATATTCTTAAATTTACCAAGTCTTGATTTGTGACACAACATATGATCTATCCTGGAGAATGTTCCATGAGCACTGAGAAGAAAGTGTATTTTGTTGTTTTTGAATGGAATGTCCTATAAATATCAATTAAGTCCATTTTGTTTAATGTATCATTTAAAGCTTGTGTCCTTTTTTATTTTCACTTTGGATGATCTGTCCATTGGTGAAAGTGGGGTGTTTAAGTCCCCTACCATGATTGTGTTACTGTCGATTTCCCCTTTTATGGCTGTTAGCATTTGCCTTATAAATTAAGGTGCTCCTATATTGGGTGCATAAATATTTACAATTTTTGTATCTTCTTCTTGGATTGATCCCTTGATCATTATGTAGTGTCTTTCTTTGTCTCTTGTAATAGCCTTTATTTTAAAGTCTATTTTGTCTGATATGAGAATTGCTACTCCAGCTTTCTTTTGATTTCCATTTGCATGGAATATCTTTTTCCATCCCCTCACTTTCAGTCTGTATGTGTCCCTAGGTCTGAAATGGGTCTCTTGTAGACAGCATACATACGGGTCTTGTTTTTGTATCCATTAAGCCAGTCTATGTCTTTTGGATGGAGCATTTAATCCATTTACATTTAAGGTAATTATCGATATGTATGTTCCTATTACCATTTTCTTAATTGTTTTGGGTTTGCTTTTGTAGGTCTTTTCCTTCTCTCTTGTGTTTCCAGCCTAGAGAAGTTCCTTTAGCATTTGTTGTAAAGCTGGTTTGGTGGTGCTGAATTCTCTTAACTTTTGCTTGTCTGTAAATGTTTTAGTTTCTCCGTTGAATCTGAATGAGATCCTTGCTGGAGAGAGTAATATTGGTTTTAGGTTTTTCCCTTTCATCACTTTAAATATGTCCTGCCATTCCCTTCTGGCTTGCAGAGTTTCTGCTAAAAGATCAGCCGTTAACCTTATGGGGATTCCCTTGTATGTTATTTGTTGTTTTTCCCTGCTACTTTTAATATTTTTTCTTTGTATTTAATTTTTGTTAGTTTGATTAATATGTGGTTTGGCGTGTTTCTCCTTGGATTTATCCTGTATGGGACTCTCTGTGCTTCCTGGACTTGATTAACTATTTCCTTTCCCATATTAGGGAAATTTTCAACTATAATCTCTTCAAACATTTTCTCAGTCCCTTTCTTTTTCTCTTCTTCTTCTGGGACCTCTATAATTCAAATGTTGGTGCGTTTAATGTTGTCCCAGAGGTCTCTGAGACTGTCCTTAATTCTTTTCATTCTTTTTTCTTTATTCTGCTCTGTGGTAATTATTTCCACTATTTTATCTTCCAGGTCACTTATCCATTCTTCCTCCTCAGTTATTCTGCTATTGATTCCTTCTAGAGAATTTTAAATTTCATTTATTGTGTTGTTCATCATTGTTTGTTTGCTCTTTAGTTCTTCTAGGTCTTTGTTAAATGTTTCTTGTATTTTCTCTATTCTACTTCCAAGATTTTGGATCATCTTTACTATCATTGCTCTGAATTCTTTCTCAGGTAGACTGCCTATTTCCTCTTCATTTGTTTGGTCTGGTGGGTTTTTAACTTCCTCCTTCATCTGCTCTGTGTTTCTCTGTCTTCTTATTTTGCTTAACTTACTGTGTTTGGGTCTCCTTTTTACAGGCTGCAGGTTGATACTTCCTGTTGATTTTGGTGTCTGCCCCCAGTGGCTAAGGTTGGTTCAGTGGGTTGTGTAGGCTTCCTGGTGGAGGGGACTGGTGCCTGTGTTCTGATGGATGAGGCTGGATCTTGTCTTTCTTGTGGGCAGGAGTGCATACAGTGGTGTGTTTTGGGGTGTCTTTGACCTTATTATGATTTTAGGCAGCCTCTCTGCTAGTGGGTGGGGTTTTGTTCCTGTCTTGCTAGTTGTTTGGCATAGGGTGTCCAGCACTGTAGCTTGCTGGTCGTTGAGTGGAGCTGGGTCTTAGCATTGAGATGGAGATCTCTGGGAGAGCTTTCACTGTTTGCCATTACATGGAGCCCAGAGGTCTCTGGTAGACCACTGTCCTGAACTCGGCTCTCCCACCTCAGAGGCACAGGCCTGACACCCGGCCAGAGCACCAAGACCCTGTCAGCCACACGGCTCAGAAGAAAAGGGAGAAAAAATAGAGAAAGAAATTTAAAAATAAAATAAAATAGTTATTGAAATAAAAAATTTAATATATTATTTAAAATTTTAAAAAATTAAAAAGGAATACAAAAAGAAAAAAAGCGAAGGAAAGAAAGAAGAGAGCAACCAAACCAAAAAACATTTCTACCAATGATAATAAGCACTAAAAACTATACTAAAAAAAAAACCAAAGAAAGTGGCCAGACAGGACCCTAGGACAAATGGTAAAAGTAAAGCTATGCAGACAAAATCACACAAAGAAGCATACACGTACACACTCACAAAAAGAAAAAAAGGAAAAATATATATATGTCTATATCTAAAAAAACAAAAAAGGAAGAGAGCAACCAAATCAATAAACAAATCTACCAATGATAATAAACTCTAAATACTAAACTAAGATAAACATAAACCAGAAACAGATTAGATTCAGAAAGCCAACCCCAAGTCTACAGTTGCTCCCAAATTCCACCACCTCAGTTTTGGGTTGATTCATTTTCTATTCAGGTATTCCACAGATGCAGGGTACATCAAGTTGATTGTGGAGATTTAATCTGCTGCTCCTGAGGCTGCTGGGAGAGATTTCCCTTTCTCTTCTTTGTTCGCACAGCTCCTGGGGTTCCACTTTGGATTTGGCCCCGCCTCTGCATGTAGGTCGCCCTCTGGCATCTGTTCTTCACTCAGACAGGACGGGGTTAACGTAGCAGCTGATTCGGGGGCTCTGGCTCACTCAGGCTGGGCGACAGAGGGGTACAGAATGTGGGGCGAGCCTGCAGCGGTAGAGGCTGGCGTGACGTTGCAGCAGCCTGAGGCGCGCCCTGCATTCTCCCGGGTAAGTTGTCCCTGGATCACGGGACCCTGGCAGTGGCGGGTTGCACAGGCTCCCGGGAGGGGTGGTGTGGACAGTGACCTGTGCTTGTACACAGGCTTCTTGGTGGCTGCAGCAGCAGCCTTAGCATCTCATGCGCATCTCTGGAGTCTGCACTGATAGCCGCGGCTCACGCCCGTCTCTGGAGCTCGTTTAGGCGGTGCTGTGAATCCCCTCTCCTCCCGCAACCTGAAACAATGGTCTCTTGCTTCTTAGGCAGTTCCAGACTTTTCCCCAGACTCCCTCCTGGCTCGCTGTGGTTCACTAGCCTCTTCAGGCTTTGTTCACACAGCCAACCCCGGTCCTCTCCCTGGGATCTGACCTCTAAAGCCCGAGCCTCAGCTCCCAGCCCCAACCCGTCCCGGCGGGTGAGCAGACAAGCCTCTCAGGCTGGTGAGTGCTGCTCGGCACCGATCCTCTGTGCGGGAATCTCTCCGCTTTGCCCTCCACACCCCTGTTGCTGCGCTCTCCTCCGTGGCCCTGAAGCTTCCACCCCACCACCCCCCATCTCCGCCAGTGAAGGGGCTTCCTACTGTGTGGAAACTTTTCCTCCTTCACAGCTCCCTCCCAGAGGTGCAGGTCCTGTCCCTATTCTTTTGTCTTTTTTTCTTTTTTCTTTTGCCCTACCCAGGTATGTGGGGAGTTTCTTGCCTTTTGGGAAGTCTGAGGTCTTCTGCCAGTGTTCAGTAGATGTTCTGTAGGAGTTGTTCCACATGTAGATGTATTTCTGATGTATTTGTGGAGAGGAAGGTGATCTCCACGTCTTACTCCCCCGCCATCCTGAAGGTCTCTCTTCAATAGTTATTTGTTGAATAAATGAATGGATTAATATAGCTTGTCTAAAGGTTAGTATGCCAATAATTTACCAATTATAATTGAAAGTTGAATGTTTAGCAACTTGTAAGACTAATATGAGAATTCTATTTTTAAAAATTTATATTTGCAGATTTATCACAATTATAGTCAGTTTCAATGATCAATTCCTATAATTATTAATTCCCATGATATTAATTAAGATCAAATAATGTTTTGAAAGACTCACAACCTTATTCCAGTCCATCTCAAATGTTTCTACTGAAGAATCCCTAGGAGCAGAGAGAAGGAAACTGTCTCTCCAAGGGGTCTAGTCGTACATCATGAAGGGCCCATTGAAAGCATTAACTATTTTTGGTGACTCATGTTTTATCATAAAATTTATGACATTTTTGTGCAATATCATCCAATGAGTTTTCTCAGAATCCCTATAAAACAGAGCCTGAGGCAGATTCTCTCATGCTAACACTTCACTGGTGAGTGCAATCCCAGGGAGGCAGGAGGGAAGGAGAGAGGGGGTGAAGCGGAGAAGAAGAGAGAGTAAAAATGAGGGGACATCGCCAAGTTAACCGTCACTTGTAGCAAACAGAACTGATTTCCTGGTCTGACCGGAAGTCTTGGTAAAGACAATATGGGGACAATTGTGTTGCAGAAAAGTTCACTGGAAGGGGTGGGGGAGGGGATAGGGAGGAATTTATCTAGTGGTTCCTTTCCATATTATGAAAATTTGTCCCACTCCCCTGCATTCTGGATTGGACTACATAGCCCCTTCAAGAAGCCATGGAGCAACCCGTATCTCCCATAGGTGAGGTAGTTCTTTATCTGAGTCCAGAAGTAGGGGGAGGGTCCTGAGATCCCTAGTGGGAGCCCCAAACCAAAACAGCTAAGGTAGGGCATGTGACTTAGGATCCTGGAGACAGGTGAAGCCCAGAGGATCTGAGGCTGTCATATGAGGAATCTAATACAACTCGTGAGTAATGACCTCAGGGAGACGTGCCACATTCCTCTTACGGCTTTGCACATCCTTTAGACTCCACTCAACACCTTTGGGAGAACTAGTAACCAGAGAGAAAACACAACCTCATTAAGAGAAGCATATCTGAGAATGGGCCAGTGGAGAAGTATATAATTACTGCCACAGAGCCCAGTGGAGAGCAGGAGGGTCTGGATTTGCAGAGAGGAATAGAAATGAAAATATTGGATATTGTATATTTAAATGAAAATGTGGATATTCACTCTCAGCTACTGTCCAGATGTAACAAGTGGATGATGCATTCCTGTACAGATATATTATTAAGAAGACTTCAGTCATTTATAATCTACCTTGTTCCCAGGAGGAGAAGTCATATTATAAAATCCTTTGCAATGGTTCACAGTAAAAATTAAGTAATGAATTAGGGGCAAATAGAAAAATACTTTCAGTGTTTACAGGTTTTAGAAGAGTCTTTTAGCTAAGTTCCAACCTTCTGAAACTTTCTAAAAGTGCTTCAATGACAGTTTCATCCCTAGACATGAAGGGTTAGGTATCTAAGCATAGTTAGACCAACTGCAAAAAATGTTTAGAGGAAAGATACACATGAGTACATGGTATGAGATTCTGCAAGAAAAGCTATCTCAAAGAGGTTTAGGACATTCTCAATAATAATGCATTTACCTAGGTTGCTAACATTATGGACATATAAAACAGTGAAAAAGCATCACACAAATTCACTGTTGCCAAATGTGGTGAGGCCTCAGGGTAGCTCCACGGTTATTCTTTTCATCCTCTTGGTCAGCCACCCTCCCAGGCCCTCCAACTCTCCAATAACAGCTGTTTTTCAGCATATGATCTCATCATTACTTCAATATGTGTGTCAAATTTCTTGAATGAACACACAAAAGATAGTCTTAACCGTAGATGACTTAAAACTAAAGTAATGTTAATTATGACAGACAAAATACCCAAAAATAATTTGAAAGACTTAAGCAATGGAACAGATCTAGAAATATGAAGTTTTTACAGAGATAGAATGGAAGCTCCTACACTGTCAAACTTCTACAGATAATTTTGACTATCTGCTATATGTCTGCCACTGTCTGGGCCTGTAGATACAGTGATGGGCAGCACTGAATGCTATCCTGCCTCAAAGCTCTTATGGTCCAGCAGGGATTCTAAGCAGGGAAGGAAGATTCATTTAGCTAGCAGAATTAAAATATGTGGCTAAGTGCTAAAATAGTAGAAACAGTGTTGGGATACCTAACTTATCTGGTGGATATCTTCCAAACCCCCAGAAGGGACATTTAAGCTGGAATCTAAAGAAAGATTGGGAATTAGTAGGTAAGACAGAGCTGTAGAGTGTTTCAGAATAGCATGTGGCATGGTTATTCAAAGAATTGAAAGTGTAGCAAAAGTCAGACCATGAAAGTCCTCTTAAGCCACATTAAGTGATTCAGTTTTACTATAAAAGCAATGGGAGCACACTGAACAGTTTTAAGCAAGAAAGTAATATGGTCAGATATGAGTCTTAAAAGTATCAACCTGGAAGCTTGTGGAAAATAGGCATGTGTAGGAGAAATCCAGGCTGAAGAGTCTGATAACCAGTAAGAATGGAGAGAGGACATGTATGAGGTTGAAGCAATTGGATGTGCTTGCTGAGTTACTGAATATGAGATGTAAGGAGATGGGGAAACTCTTTGATGATTCCGACATTTCCAGCTTGAGTATATATGATTATGCCATTCAGTGAGATGAAAATATTGGGGGGACAACAGTTTAAGGAGAGAAAATAATGCCTGAAATTTGAGTCATATGGAATTTGATGTTCTTATGGGCCATCGAAGTACAGATGACGAAAGTACCGTTGGACATAAGAATCAGGAACTCATGAGAGAGGTCTAAGTTCATAGACTGAGCTATGTATTTGAGAGTCAACATGTACATGATGACTAAAGCCATGGGATTAAATGAGGCCAGAGTATTAGAGATAGAATATATAGGAAATAGAGCTTGAATATACATACACTAAGTTCACAGAGTCAACACCACAATGTGTCTACCAAACATGAAGTCATGATAGGATGCATGAATACAGTATTTGCCTCCAAATTAAGACAGTGGAGAGTTCTGTTCTTCTTGAGGCTGATCAGACCATGCTGAGCATCATGTTAACTGTTGGGTACCACACTAGAAGCAGATTCAGAAGAGAGGGTGGTGATGAAGAGACTGAAAACCAAGATAAAACCTAAGAGTTACTGAAGCAACCATGAATGTCCAGTCTAAATAAAAGATGACTCTTCTTCAAATATTAAAAAGGCAATCAGATAGAAGCTGGATTAAAATGATTTTAATGATTATGATGAAAAATAATAAAAGTATTCATTTATTTCACAATTTTTCATTAAAGTCATGGAGGTAGTACATTCCTTGTCACCGGGGGCATTTAATCATCGCCTCGGTGAAGACCTGGTAAGAAGTTTGTGGGTAGGTTCGATGGATCAGATGGATGTGTAGGTTAACAAACCTTTAATGTATTTCCAAACTTGAGATGATTTACACTGACTGGGGTTGACAGAGAGACATATATGAGGCAACATAATTTTAGTGGGCAACCAGAAGAAGACTTATTTTATAAATCACCATTTAATAGTATAACCTCACCAGACTGTGCTTCAGTTTCCTCACTGAAATATGAGAGATTGACAAAATGTTTGCTAAGGTCCTTAAATTCTGTGAAGGTTTTGCTAATATTCCTGGCTACACTTTCTATCCATATGTAACCAATACACTTCAATTATGCAGATCTATCACACACATGTTTTGGTTGGATGAAAGGACTTTAAAAAAAAAAAAAGAGGACTTCTGGGGAGGCAAAGGAAATGAGTCTTGGCTAATTGTGCACGATGGCAAAAAAGATGTAAACCAGTTGAGTCATAGATTAGCCATTTTGAATCATGACAATGATTCAAATATTTTAATGGATTTAATATTGCTCGAAGACCCACCCAGGAAGAGGAGGGGCCCCAAATTGGTGGGTGATACCAGCTTAGACTTTACATTGCAAAGTGGATCGGTGATATTTGTTCACATTCATCATGCTCAACAGTTACACTTATATTCAGATTTTTAAAATGTTGCTTCTAATTTTAGTCGCCCCTTTGAATTTCATTTTTATATGGATAGTTGGAACATCTCTAGGCCCTGCTGACGTGTTCAAAAAAGGCTGAAATCCTGAACGTTGCTCTAGGAAGACAGTCTCAGACAGCATGTAACTGAATTCCATAGTAAAAATTGGTTTGGTTCCTTCCCAAATGAGCACATATAAAATTATACCAATCAGATGGCAACTCCCAGAGAATTTTGTCAGGCTTAGCCAGTTGGTTATATCTTAGAGTAGGGGTCCTGGCCTTGTAAGGTCAGCTTCTAGTTCATTGAGGTGATTGGGAAGAACATTAGAAGATAAGCAGACGCCTGGATTGCTTTCCACAGTATCTTTTCCCTAATATCACAGTGTAAGGGCTTGCCCTGGGCATTGGGTAAAATGAAGAGCCTTCAGTGAAGAAGCCCCATCAACCTAAAAGCTCTAGCAAAAGGGGAGATTTGGCCTCTAAGAAGCCTAATTTTCTCTGGCCCCGCCACCAACCTGCAGCCGCACTGCCAACTTATTTGGGAAATGAGCTGACTGCATATTTCAGAGCAAGGTCCTGACTCCATTCCTGCCCCTTCTCGTTGGCATGCCTCTACTCAAAGTCTCAGCCTCCACAATAGTCTGATGAAGCGAGCTTCCTGGAGCACACAGCTTTTCTATATGCATGAATCCTGTTCATCATCATCTCTTTTCTATTCACAGCTCCTCAGGGGTTTCCCGGGCAGCAGGAGATTTGCTATGGGGCAGGGAAAGCAGGGATTTAGAGCAAAGTGTTTCCCTGAAACATACTGCCTGGGGAGGGGGGGGGGGCGCTGGTTCTGCTGTTAAAAGCTCCTCCATGGCCATATGCCTCCATTCCTTATCAAGTGGAGTGTTACTGTCATACAGGGGTACTGGCTCCCTCCATCAGTTACACTCTGTGCTACCCACCTGCATGCATGGCGCTTTGCCCATTTATGAGGTATAGGCTGGCTACAGTAGGAAACAACTTGTGTCTATGGCAAAGCTCAGAAGCCTCAAAACCTAGGTGATTCTCCCTCGTGGCTTTGAGAAGTCACTGTTCCCAGAGTCTGGCTCATAGTTAAATGATTGTGAACCTTTTCCTGGTGTATTTCAAGCGTGCTGTGTATGGTAAAGATAGGGAAGGGGTAGCATTTGAATTAGTCTTTCATGATAGATGGAGAAAAGAGGAACCACAAATCTTAGCGATGTTATAGTTGTCACATAGACAATTAGTATCCACTTCCTAGCTTGATTCCAGACTTTATCCACATTCTCCACAAGGAATTCATTTTCCCAAGAATAGCGGGGGTGAGGGTGAGGGATCAAAGACTCTCCATTTCCATTCATATGTGTAGAGATATCCTGTAGACTCCACAAGTTATTTTTCTTCATTTCTTGTCTAAGAAACACAATAATAACAAAGCATTACCAAACTGTACCTTCAGAATCCACTGAACAGACTTTGGGTCCCAGTGGCACCAAACTTAGAGTTCCCAAATTACAAGCAAACTTCGTTCTAAACTCCCTCTGTGGGTTTTTCTTTCAGTGTTAGTTTTTAGAAACTGGAAGATCTTTTTTTGTTGTTGTTTTTTGTAGAAACTATGCTGTTTCTTAACATTTCATTTGTAATACTTTTGAACTTTAAAAAGTTACAAAAATACTCAGACTTCTATTATACCTTTCACCCAACTTCCCTCCTCATGTTACAGAACCATAGAACAATAATCCAAAGCCCGAAATCAACATTGATACAATAGTACTAGTAACTACTCTGTACACTTTATTGGAATTTCACCAACTGTCCCAGTAACCTTCTTCTGGTTCAGGAGGCAATCCAGGGTCTGCCTTGATCCTCCTTAGTCTCCTGTAATCTCAGACTGTTCTTACTGACCACATGACACTTTTGAAGAGTACTGGCTAATTATTTATTAGAATGCACCTCAGTTTGGAGTTATCTATGTTGTCTCATGATTAAAATGAGGTTATGCATTTTTTTCAAAAATACCAAAGAAGCAATATTGAGCCCATCTCAAAGCATCGTATCAGAAGATACGGTACTTGATATCAATATGTCTTATTACTGATGATGTTAAAATTGATCCCTTGGTTAAAGTGGTGTCTCCCAGGTTTCTCCACTGTAAAAGTTACTGTTTCTCCCTTTGAACCATTGTTTTTTAAAAGCTAGAGTTCCAGGATGAGACTCAAAAGCCTATGTAACCCATCATAGTAACCACTGTGCACCTCAGGGTGTTTGAAACAAGAGGAAGGCAGAGAAGCTGAACCATGCTCTTTGTCATCTGTATCTATATTTACTGAAGGTGATAGGCAGTGTAAACACTTCTAGCACCTTTGTCATTGTCACTTGGTGCTCTAGTGTGTAGTCGCAGGGGAATACATTGAATTAAGGAACAATCGTTACTCTCATGACAAAATGAGGATGATGTGTCAGATCATCCTCGGTTTGAATCATAGGTCTGTGGTCTTGGAGAAGTTATTAACCTTCTCTTCTACAACATAGTGATAATTGTATATATCTTGCAGATTGAGTTGAATATTAGACATTATAAATATAGGGTTCCCATGTAGGGCTGGGCCCATAATAGGTACTTAATAAAAAGTATTAACCATGTCTGATGGGAGACAGAGTAGATGTCTCTGATCCAGTCCAACATTGGTCAGCTGTCCATATTCATGAAACCTTTATTAGACTAGTTCGTTCATTCATTCACTCATTTATTCATTCAAAAAGTCTACATTGAGTGCCAACCAGAGGCCAGGTGCTGGGCATATAGTCCTTGCCTTCGTGAAACTTACTCTCTAGTGAAAGAAAAGCCAGTAAACAAATGGAAACATATAAAATGTGAAACTCTTATAAAAGAAAAGTGGGAGAGGGAACATATGTTGTTGGAATGGTAAAAGAAAACTTCATTCAAGAGTTGACATTTACCATGAAACACAAAGGATGGCAAGGATTGTTTTGTGCAAAGAGCCAGAGGAAAAGCATTTCAAGCAGAAGGAACATAAATGGCAAAAACCTTAAGATGCTTGAGATGTTTGAGAAAAAAAAAAGATGGCCAGAGTGACTGGAACACAGTGAAGAGTTTAAGAGCTACCTGTACTGAATAGCCAAAACTCTTCAGAAAGCTTATTCACAGATTTTTTTTTTCCTCTTAGTTAATGACCATCTAGATTTCTGCTCAGCTTTAGGCATTCATCTAAGTCATGGGTGGTGTTAGAAATGCACCCCACCCCAGCCCTTAACTTAATTCTGCTCATAGTTGAAAGTGTTATTTCCACGGAGTTTTCCTTCCTCCACTGTGAACATATCAGAATATTGAATGTACACCCACTTACCATCTTTGCTTTCCCACATCTTCCATGCCAACCACCACTCTGCTGCCGTGGTAATGATCTTGCTAAGGTCCACTTGTGATTACACAAATTTCTCTGCTTAAAAAAATCCCTAGACATGGTGCAAACACAGCATTCCTTGAGCACAGAGAGTTAAGCTGTGAAAACAAGGTTGTCTAGAGCCTTAAATATTTTCACATTACATTAAAAACACATTATACCTGACTCTCCAATGCTCAGAGGAAAGTAGAGTCATGTAAACCTGTCAGAAAAATTCTTGGCTGGCTGAACTGGAAAGGGTGTTCAAGTTTTCTTGGGGTCCGGTTTCAGATGTGACCGTCACAATGCATAACAATGACCATCTATTTTCTAATCGTGTAGCAATGACCCTGGGACCTCATTCTGGTATCTCACTGCTCTGCCTCGAAAGCATCTTATGGGGCTTCCCTGATGGCGCAGTGGTTAAGAATCTGCCTGCCAATGCAGAGGACACGGGTTCGAGCCCTGGTCTGGGAAGATCCCACATGCCACGGAGCAACTAAGCCCGTGTGCCACAACTACTGAGCCTGCGCTTCTAGAGCCTGTGCTCCACAACAAGAGAAGCCACAACAATGAGAAGCCCACGCACCGCGATGAAGAGTAGCCCCCGCTCGCCGCAACTAGAGAAAGCCTGCTCACAGAAACGAAGACCCAAACACAGCCAAAAATAAATAAATAAATAAATAAATAAATAAATTTATATATAAAAAAAAAAGCATCTTATGAAAAGTGGAATCTGCAATCATAGGCAAAGAAGACAATATTTACAGAAGATTGGTTTTCTACAATTATATAAGGCTTTGGTTTGAATGGAAAATCTGCTGAAAGAGTCTTACTCCCAAGGATATTTGCTGTCTTATAAAGAACAGTATTAGTGTTATGGATTGAATTGTGTTCAAACCCCAACCCCTGCCAAATTAATATGTTGAAGTCCTAACCCCCAGTACCTCAGAATGTGACCTATAAAGAGATAGAATCTTTACAGAGGTAATCGAGTTAAAATGAGATCATTTGGGTGGGCCCTAATCCAATATGACTGGCATCCTTATAAAAAGGGGAACTTGAACACAGAGATGTGCACAGAGGGAAGGCAGTGTGATTAGACATAAGGAGAATACCACCACCTACAAGCCAAGGAGAGAGATCTGGAACAGATCCTTCTCTCACAGCCCTTGGAAAGAACCAACCCGGCTGACACCTTGATTTTGGACTTCTGGCCTCCAGAACTGTGAGACAATAAATTGCTGTTGTTTAAGCCCCCCACTCTGTAGTACTTTGTTATAGCAGACCTAGCAAACTAATGCAGTTGTTTATCACCTGGGACAGAAGAAAAAATGAGATGGATAAATCATTGAAAGTGAAAGGGGTCTTCTATCTCAATATATTCCCTACCCCCACTATCACCATGACCCTCCTGTTGCTCTACCACAGTAATTCTCAGCTATGCCTGCACATTATTACGATCACCTGGAGAATTTTGAAAGAAAATCTGACTGCCTGGGCACTCCAGACCAATTGCAATAGAATGTCTGGGAGCAGAGCCTGAGCTCCGCCTCCTGTCAGCATTATGGTGAGTTGTATAATTATTTCGTTATATATTACAATGTAATAATAATAGAAATAAAGTGCCTAGTAAATGTAACGCACTTGAATCATCCTGAAACCATTCCCCCACCCTCCACCGTCCGTGGAAAAATTGTCTTCCACCAAACCGGTCCCTGGTGCCAAAAAGGTTAGCGACCGCTGTTTTACACGTTGGCAGCTCATGAGAATCTGAAAAATTACGGACCTTTTCCACCAACAAAAATGTATATGTGCACAAAATTTTGTGTTTGTTTAATATCAGAGAGTACATGGTCTACCTTTCTGTTCCATGGACATCTCCGGGTCAAAAGATCCCAGTTGAAGAACTTGAGACTTCTTCTCTCTACTTCCAACTCACCAAACCATAAATTTAGAAGAGAGTTTTCAGCCCCTTTCTTAATTGCAAAATAAGCAAACTTCCAAGAAAAAGTCTTCTCCCCTGTCCCCCCTCACATGCCCCTCTCCAGCTAAGTCAAGGGCTGCTTAGAAGAAACCCAAGCCTCCTTCTTCTGGCCATCCATCTCCATACGGAGGTTTCCAGGCCTGTGGTTGAGCTGTGCAGTCACTCACCTGATACAAATGGCAGTATTTTTCCTAGGCTCACATGAATACAAATAACCCAGCTGTGAAAAGATCAACACATGTGTCTTTTGTGGCCAGTCAGCTGCAAGTTATTGTTTGCAGCAGGGCATAGGAAGAATACGACGGCTTTTCTCCAATCAGAATCATTTTTATAAGAAAGTGACAAAGATGAAAAGTCATGGCAGAGAAGGTAGGAAATTAAAATACATCTGTATCCAATTAGAGTCTGTGTTGCAGTTACTGAGATAGTGATGTATGCCAGTTACAGGGAGAGGATCCAAAGCCCCAAACATGATAGGCTTTTGAGTCGGGCGTTGCCTTAGGCAAAAATTGTTAATGTTGATGGAGATTATTTGTTCATTAAATGGCAACACTGTGCCTGACACATGCCCCCAGGGCTTAAAACCTAAGTTACGCAGACAAGCAAATTGCCTAGCCACTGGTGGTCGATACTTGTTTGGTGGCAGTTCTCTGTGAAGTCCCTCATCTGAGTCCAAATGTAAATCAGACTTCTGTGGACTCAAGCTGATTTGTAATACCAATGCCAAACCCAAATCTACTTTTTCAAATCAAGAAAAGAAAAGAAAAAAAAAAGTATGTATTCCTCTTCCTGTTTGCCTTTAAGAATCTTGCTAGCATAGCCATGTAAATTATATTCCCTTCAGTGAAGCTCTATTTCAGGCCCTAATAGGTTATGTGGTTTAACAATGTAGGGACAGTTTGGGAACCTTCATTCCTTTGCAAGGTGCCGTGAATGGTCTCAGCTAAAATCAGCTGGAAGAGATTTGCTAATCTGAATTATGAAGCCCTGATAACTTCTAATTAGGAAGAGAGGAGTTGTGTGCACACATATGCGCACACACACACACACACACACACACACACACACACACACACACACAAATTTACAGGTCTTGTTAAATGAAGTTCTTAATTCTTATCATCATCTGATGCCTTCCCTTCAACTGTCAAAATTTCCACATGAAATCTAAACATAACATTATTTTTCTATCTAACAAAAGATAAAATATATTTTAATCCCCAAAGCTAGTACAGGAAGAAAAAATGAAGTCACCTGAGTGAAGGTCCATATTGGTGTGGGATTTGAATGCCTGGATGTGACAGTAAGTTGATTCATATTGGATTTTTGTATATTCTGGAACATGTAATGAGTTATTGATCTGTGATAAACTAAGCTGACATTTTTGCAACCAGTATGCCATCAGTATATCCAGTAAGCATAAGTTTCAGTAATATATTGTTAGGATCACGTTATTGGTAGTTTTAGTAAACATTTGCAAACATTTGTTGCAAAAGAGAACATAAATATATTTACAAGTGTGCGTGCATATCTACAATGTTTAATTCTGTCCTTTACCCACTAGGAAATATATTTTTCCTTAGCACAAGAGAATTCTTCTCTTCACTCACCTCCAGTGTGCTTCCTTGATGTCAGCTGATGATGGGTTAAGAGGGTGATCTGAACTCCACTTTTCCCAGGCTTTAACTAGAGACTTAAAAACGTGCTTTGAAGCCAAACTCTCTTCAGATGACTGAGCCTTCAAATCCACCAGGTTATATTATCTCCTCCAGGTGTTGGTTGGAAGTTCTGCAACCTCCACCCATCCCCAGAGTCAAAGTTACCTGACCTGACACTGAAATTCTGAACGTCTCCTGAGCGACGAGACCACTTGCTAAGTTCAGGATGGAGGAGGGACTTTCAGGGGTTTCTCTCAGCCTGAACAACACACTGTAGACCTTGCTCTCAGTAGCTATTTTTAGAAGTAGGGGAGGGAGGGGGAGGCAAGAGGGGTTCTCTGTGGTGAGAACACTTGGCAGAAGCTCCTAGTGACTTCTCTTGCTGCCAAGATGAAGAGAGAGAAAGGATAGAGCCATGGTAAGGATCTGACATCTGCTCTGCAGCTTCTTGGAGGCCAAGTGCTGTGAAAGGCACTTCACCCACAACCTTACCACGTGGGAAGTGATACTCCCATTTTGCACATAAGAAACTGAGACTCCAAGGGTTCAGTTATTTTCTCGAAGTCACACAGGTAGTGACAGACCTGGCATTAGAACCACTGCTCTAGGGACAGCCTACAACATCTCATGGATATATATATATATACAATGCTGGTGATAATAATGCCTCTCTCATGGATTTGTTATAAAGACTAACATTTGTAAAGTATCTGTTTAAGTACTTGACACAATACGGACTCAATACATGGAAGCTGCTATTATTATCATTATCATAGTAATCCATCATTATCACCTTGTTAGTCCTACCCAGGCCCCTATTACTATGTGATGATGTGCTTGTCACCTCGTAAGTGTCTAATAAATTTTATAAAATTATCTAATTACCAAATAGGAAGAGGATGTATTTACGGCTTCTCTCCACTCTCACACCAGGCCCAGGTTTTAAAGAACATGCTAGGGTGTGTCCGCAGCACCTCCCTTGTGCAGGAAAGGCAGGGGCAATGCAAGTCTGTGAATTTGCTGGAGACAAGAGAAGAGGATGTAGGGACCTGAGCATCTCTCCTTGCTGCCATAGCAGAGAAGCACAGGAAGGCCATGACTGTTCACAGAGGTATCCTGATATGTATTCTGAGGGTTAGCAGTTACCCTACTCTCCTAAAAAGAGCAAATCCCGCCTTGCCTTCCTCTGTGAACTCCCCATAAGAACTTCTCAGGACACCCAGAGTGCCCACAGTGATGGGTTGTTGCCCTAGTTAACCTCTTGCCTTTTCTGCTCTCCCACTAGCAAAGGTTGTGGCATTTGCTAGTGGGAGAGGTATTCCCATTGGCTGATTATTGGCTAACACTCATTGGATTCCAAGGTTGATCCTAGTTTTACTTACTTTCAGATAATAATCCAGTAAACTACATTTGTTAGAATTCAGACTCCAAAATCCCTTTAGCCCATTGTTTTTCAAATGTCCCTCAGTCTCTTTCAAAATCTTTCTTCCTATATTGAGAAGCTCTGCTGACTTGAGATTAATTCTAATTAATTTTATGTGTAACAGTGATTAAACCTTCTTCATTTTTCCACCTCAACCTACCTACCCCTTTCCCTTAGATAAGCCTCCTAGCATCTTACTACATATACTTACCATCTTATTTCTGACACAGCTCTTTTCAGGGGCAGTAACATTTGGTAGCAAATGCTATGACTCAGTGCCAAGAAACTTGGATTCCATTTCAATATGATGCTTACCTCACTCACTAAGGCCAAAGGATCATTAACTTCCCTGAGCCTCAGTTTTCCCATCAGTAAATTAGAAGACTTGGTCATAGATGATCTTTAGAATCCGTTCAGGTTTCAATCTATTCTATCAAAAATCACTTGACCTTTAACATATGCATGTAGAAACTATGTGCACTTTTTCATTTCCTCTCAAAATAACTACTTTTTATTATTAAACTATGGGTTTGGTGAGATCCCTTTGGGATTACATATTTTTTGCATAATCCATGAAATTTAATATTTGGACAGTGCTCATGATGAAGTCGAGGGGATGATCAATAAACATTTAAATGCAAACTCTTTAAGATGTTCTGCCTCTATCTTTATGTAACCAATGGAAGAGATGAGAAAAAGAGGGCCAGTGTAAACTAAGGTATTATTTAACAGACAAAATGATCAAATTCTCCAATGGCAAGAACAAAATTTTATAAATGCTTTTTGCTTCTACTGTAAAACCTCTAGCAATAAAAAATAAAACTTTCTTTAGACTTCTTTAAGGCATGGCTATTAAAATCTTCCTACCAAGGAAAACTTCTCAAGAGGGAAATGAATTTTTTTTGATGTGGATGGGACCTAAAAATGTGAATCTACTAAATGAGAAACATTTATAAACTTGATTATTCCCTTCCTGTCTGTAAATCTCCTGTTACTTTTTCCCTTCCTCCATTTTTCCCTCTGGTTTAGCTGTTTCACACATGTGAAATAGAAATACATGGAACACAGGCATCTAGTCCTTCTTGCTGCACCCATGGCAGGCATAACTAATCAATCATAGCACTCTTTCCCCATGCTTCTTTCTGTAGCCATAGCATCTTTGCCAGTGCAGCATCCCACATAGTCACTATCAGAGTTGGCATAATACATAACACTTACTTGCCTCCCATGAACTAGAGACTAACTGGGTCCCTAATATATGGTTTTCCAGGCCTACCACTACCCCCCCAGAATAGTAGCTGTGACATTGTCCACTGTATCATTCAATAAAGTTTAAAAATAGCTGTGAGAGCAAAGGCAGGCACAGGGAAGTGACTATGATTATGAAAGAGGGAGAATCTGAAAAAAGAGTAATTACTGAATTGCTTTTTTTGCTAATTATCTATATAATTTATTGAACATCTACTCTGTACCCAGACCAGAGATGATGAGTAGGGTAAGCCTATGCCAGCCTTTCAAAGGCCTTTCTTTCACTTCTCCTTTTATTCAGTACTATTCAATGAGCACTTATATTTCATCTCTGAAACTAATCCCTATGTAATCATAGTGATCTCAGAGAGACAGCAGTGAGTGGTCCTGAAGAAAGATCTTAGTTCCCTGTCCAGGAATTGTACCTAGCCGTTAGTCCTCCAGGGGCTAGAGGCTAGAAGCAAAGTTCCCTGGTTCTTACCCTGTTTGAAAGCAAAAATGTTTCAAGGAGGCAAAAACTGTAAACACAGGTACAAAGTTTATTATTAGAGACCCAGCACAACATATGGGAGAACACACAGAGAAACAGTTATTTAAGA
Organism: Balaenoptera borealis; assembly: GCF_965194805.1. NCBI lineage: Eukaryota > Metazoa > Chordata > Mammalia > Artiodactyla > Balaenopteridae > Balaenoptera > Balaenoptera borealis. The sequence continues at coordinate 90,203,656 of NC_138866.1, forward strand.
CTGAAGCAAGGCAGAAATACACACGCAGAGAGAAAGGGTATGGGCATCCTTCCTAATGAAAGAGGTGATTTAAATCACTTATAAAGGACAGTCCTTCTGGGTCTTTGTTTACCTTTGGCCAATTATCTCGTTTCTTTTCCCATACCTGACCTATGCTAGGACCCTCCCAAACATGCGTGCGCAACTTTTTGCTAAGATGGATCCCACCGCAGAGACCTTTGGGGGTATGTCCACACTTATTATGGGGTGGCACCCCCTCCCTTTTTGACCTCCAAGGAACCTTCCTGCGCATGTGCAGACAGGGAAGTTTTCCTTGACCTCAGGAGTGGTCATCTTATCTATTTACTGCAGCAGAGCTCAGCTTCTGCCACTAGCTTTGTCCTTGGAGTGTCTGGGGGAAACAGAGCTTCAGTTTTACTCCACTTGACAGATACCAGCTGTCCAGTCCTGGGGCCCATCTATCTCCTACCTCAATAGGATTTAGGTAAAAGAACATGAGACCTAATAATTATTGCAAGCCTGCTATGTGCCAAGCACTATGGTAGTGCTTGGCCAATGATATCTCATTAAGTCTTTAACAACCCTATTAGGATTGGCATTGTTCTTATTTTATACATGAGAACATTAAAACTCATCGAGGTATTGTTTCCAAGGAATTGGGATATAAACCCAGCTTCATTTGTCTCTATACAGTGCTCTTTCCACTATACCAAATTACCTCTAAAAAGACCTTAGATATTTGGCACTCCTTTTATTAACATATCAGAAAACTGAATCCTGGAAACATAAGTTACCAGACACAGAGAGTAGTGGCTGTCTGTCCAAGCCATACCTACACATGTAGCTTAAGTGGCCCTCTTACATTTAACATCAGTTCAGTAGGAAAGGAAAGGAAACATCTAGGGGAGAAAAGAAAACAGAGGAAAAGCCAGAAAACCTAATTCGAGATATTCCTACTTTCTAATCCCCCACTTATAGCACAGTGTTTGTCAGTGCTTCCCCAAAATGACTATGATGCAATGTGTGTGTATGTTTAAAGAAAAGCACAGATGGAAAATTTTTGAATACAGCGCCATGAATTTATTATTAAGAGTAAAAAGTTCTTATTTCATATTTCTGTGTACAACTTTTTAAGAAAAGACACGGTCTATTGAAATAATCCTCCAGAAGAACTTCTAAATTCTAAAGCAGGTGTACAATTGTTAATCAAGAGTTTAATGTTTACTGTAGCTAGCCCATTAACTTTAACTAACTGTAATTTATGTCCTGATGGATTGTATTTTTATAGGCTATACATTCATTTTATAGCACTTCAGGGCCTTTTGTGTAATCAATAAAAATATTTGCATGCTATTTTTATAGGACCTGAAATATAATTTTGCTATTTAAAGTAAATATAAAGATGCATATTTACGTATTTGAATTTATGACATTGGCTACAGCTGTTATTTATGTCATAATCAATAACATAACACATTTTTGGTCCTCTATGTAAAGGTTCATATATGTCACTATTTTTATGGAAAAAGAGAAAAGAACCCACCATTAAACAACTCACTTTCTGACAACTTCCAGAAACTTCCTGAAGGGAAAAATGATGCCTGTAAGATGGCTCTTACTCTTTGAACTTATATTTTCATAAAAGAAAGTAGAAAATTAATACAATAATCTAGATAAATCTGGCAAAAAAAAAAAACCTCCCTGAAATATCCAAATCAATTAGTAGAGATAAGAATAACATTTCAGTCCAACGCTAAATAATGGCCCAGTTTTCTTTCTCTCTTTTTTGGAGAGGAGGGAAGATGGGGTAGGTTTATGTGTGCATCATTATGTGGGAACATATTGAAAAGTTTTACAAGATTTTAGATTTTCTTAATCAAGATTAAGTTTTGGCTGCAAATAAAATTAATCCCTACTCAATGAAAGAAGAATACTTCTGATAGTACATGGAAGTGTGTAGAAGAAAGACAATTACCTGTTTTAAAAACTCAGGGGTTTTAACATTTTGATTTATACACGGATGCACACCCTCCTCGTTTTGGTTTTGTTTTTCAAAAATGAAAACATATGAAATAAGAGGTTCTACAGCTTATCTTTTTATATTAGTATATAGTAGATGTATTTCTATGCACAAAATATTAACATGAGATGTTAATATTTAAATAGTTGTACGGTATTCCAGTGACTGAATACACCATCATTTAAATATTCTCCTATTAATAGATATTTTAGGTTGTTTGGAATTTATTGCTATCATAAATAGACTTAATTATACATACATTTATGGGCAGTTGCCTAATTCTTTTTAAAAGAAGTAATTCACAGAGGTGGACCTTCTGGTTGAAAGGATAAGCACATCTTACATTCAGATACATAGTGTCAAATTGCTCCCACCAATACATACAAGAACGCTCATGTGCCCATACATATTCAACTTTGGATTTTATCATTCTTTATAATTAATGCCAACATTATTGAATATAAATGATAACTCATTGTTTTAATTTGCATTTTGATTACTAATGAAATTGTTACCTTTTTATAGGTCAATTGGCTGAAATTACCTGCTCAATATCATTTGCCTTTTTATTATTGGCATATTTGCATTTTTTTTATTGAAGTGCACTTAATATATTAAGAATATTAGTCCTTTCATTTGTAAAAGAATGAACGTGGACCCCCTACATCACACCATATAAAGTTAACTCAAAAATGAATCATAGCCCTACATGTAAAAGCTAAAACTATTATAACTCTTAGAAGAAAACATAATGCCTTGTGACCTTGGATTAGGCAATGGTTTCTTAGATATGACACTAAAGCACAAACAACAAAATACAAAATAGGTAAGTCGGACTTCACTGAAATTTTAAACATTTGTGCTTCAAAGAACACCATCAAGAAAGTGAAAAGACAATCCATGGAATGAGAGAAAACATCTGCAAATCATATGCCTTATAAGGGGCTTTCATCCATAATATATAACGACCTCTTATGACTCATTAATTAAAAAGACTAGTAACCCGGGGCTTCCCTGGTGGCGCAGTGGTTGAGAATCTGCCTGCCAATACAGGGGACACGGGTTCGAGCCCTGGTCTGGGAAGATCCCACATGCCGCGGAGCAACTGAGCCCGTGAGCCACAATTACTGAGCCTGCGCGTCTGGAGCCTGTGCTCCGCAACAAGAGAGGCCGCGATAGTGAGAGGCCCGCGCACCGCGATGAAGAGTAGCCCCCGCTTGCCGCAACTAGAGAAAGCCCTCGCACAGAAACGAAGACCCAACAAAGCCATAAAAAAAAAAAAAAAAAAAAAAAGACTAATAACCTAATTTATAAATGGGCAAAAGAACTTGAATAATTTTTCCAAAGAAAATATACAAATGGCCAATAAACACATGAAAAGATATTCCACATCTTTAGTCATTAAAAAATGCAAAGCAATACCACAATGAGATTCTATTTCACACCCACTAAGATGCTATGATCAAAAAGACAGACCATAACACATGTTGGTGAGTACAAAGAGAAATTAGAACCCTCATACATTGCTGGTAGGAATATAATACTATGAAGCCAATGTGGAAAACAGTTTGGCAGTTCCTCAAAAAATGAAATGTAGGGTTATCTTAGAAATTCAACTCTTAGGTATATACCCAAGAGAAATGAAAGCATATATCCATGCAAAATCTTGTATATAAATGTTCACAGCAATATTATTCATAATAGCCAAAAAGTAGAAATAACCCAAACGTCCATCAACTGATGAATGGATAAACAAAATATGGTCTACCCATACAAAAGAATATGATTCAGCCATAAAAGTAATAAAGTACTGATATGTGATACAACATAGATGAACCATGAACCTTGAAAATTTTGTGCTAAGTGAAAGGAGCCAGACAAAAAAGGCCACATACTGTATGATTCCATTTGTATGAAATGTCTAGAATAGGCAAATCTAGAGACAGAAAATAGATTCATGGTTACCAGGGACAGGGGAAGAAGGGATGTGGAGTGACTGCTTAGGGGTACAGGGTTTATTTTAGGGGTGATGAGATGGAATTAGATTGTAGTGATGGATACACGACTCTATCAATATGCTAAAAACCACTGAATTATATAATTTAAAAGAATAAATTTTTTAGCATGTGAATTATATCTCAATACAGCTGTTATTTTAAAAAAATAATAATACTTTTGTTCTTGCAAACAGTTTCTAGTTAGTATCTTCAAGTTTTATTGTGTTTTTCACTATATATAAACTTCTGTATTTTTATAGTAAAAATATCGGTCTTTTTCTCTATGATTTTTGGTTTTGTGTCATATTTAGAAACTCTATCCCTACTTTAGGTTTGTGGAAATAATCACTTATACTTTGTTATAATCTCTTTTTAAAATTTAGATATTTGATCCATTAGAAATTTATTTTTTGGGTAGGTAATCAAATGTGAAAGAGAATTCCAGCTTTTTTTCCAAAATGGATAGCCAGTTATTTCAGCTTGGGTATTTAATAATTTATCCTTTTGCTGTTGCTTGAAATGCTACCATATTTATGTTTAATTTGCATATTAGAATGAATTTAATTTGTACATTAAAATGTGTGTCTATCCATATCCTCTGCTCTGGTCCATTGACTTGGATGCTTCTTCCTGCATCACTGTAGCGCTGTTTTAGTTGTAGCTTTTTTTTTTTAACATCTTTATTGGAGTATAATTGCTTTACAATGGTGTGTTAGTTTCTGCTTTATAACAACGTGCATCAGCTATACATATACATATATCTCCTCCCTCTTGCCTCTCCCTCCCATCTTCCCTATCTTAGCGTGGACATATATACACTACCAAATGTAAAATAGTTATAGCTTTAAAATACATGTTATCACATGAGTAGGCAAGGGTTATTTTCTTTGTCCAGAACTATCCAAACTAGCCGTATACTATCATTCTAAGTGTTCTTTAAAGTGGTCTTCAGTAACCCAACACCAAAAAAAAAGCGTTGGGAATTTAATTCCCATTACACTGTATTTAGAGATTAATTTAGAGATCATAGACATATTTATCACATTGAGACTTATTATGTAGGAATTAAATCTTCTTCATTTACCCATTTCCTTTCACGTTCCTTAGAAAAACATTACAGTTTTCTTCGTATACATTCAGCACATTTCTTTCCAAGTTTATCCTCAGGTAACCTATGTGTAATCAGCCTTTGTGAATGGAATATTTTCCCAATAAACATTGCAGTATCTGTGTGGTATTTGGCTTATAGGAAAGCTCGTGATTTTTTCATTATTTTATGAACTATTAATCTTGCTAAACTCTCTTATTCTTCTAAAATTTTCACCATGTTCTCCTCCGTCTTTCTAATATATTGATGATTATATTTCACTTTCTTGATTTATTGCTTTGGGCAGCACATTCAAAATCATAGTAGATAATAGTAGCAATTGATGACTGATGTCCATGGCTTTTTTTTTTCTTTAAGAGGAATTCTTGGATTTTACCACTAAGGACTGAGTTGGATTTCGATTTGAGCAGTTTACATTTGATCATGTTAAAGCATTATCCTATTGTAGTTTTGTTTCAGAGCTGTACTCAAGATGTATTTCAAGTTTTTAACAGATGTACTGTAGTGGTAGAAGTACATTCACCTTTCTGGTAATAATTTCTGTGTATTCACTCAAATCGTCCTTTCAATAAATATGTATTTAGCCAAACACCGACCTAAGCACTAGGGATACAAATATGGCCCCTGCTTTCTAGCTGTCACTGCTGGAGGCAATTTCTTTTACCCTCTTTATTACTCTGAGGAACTTATGAGACGCAGTATAACAGTGGGTCACTAAAGCAGTGGTGCTCATGAGAGAGGAGAGAAGGACACTAGAGGGACAGATCAGTAATGGAGAAGGAAGAGAGGCAGGTGTGGTGCATAACATTTAACAAAGCACCCCATGGTCCTGTATGGCCACCATGTTGGTCTCTGAACTTTACTAATATCTAACCTTAATATAGGCTTTTACAGTTTTACTCTGTAACACTTACATATGTTCTCACAAAATTAATTACTTAACTCCTAATGATAACCTCATGTTACACATTATATCAGCATTACAGAAGAGGAAACTGAAACCTGGAATTGTGGGAATACCAAAGCTAAGCAAAACACCAAAATCTGTGCTGTTTGCACTCACCGTAAGAAAATAATTGAATAAAGCAATGTAGGGTTTAATAATTTCCATAATCTTTGGCAGAGGGTTTTAGAATTCATTCTTCCCTGATTTTTTACCCCCAAGATTTTTTACCCCATTTCCCACTTTAACCAGACAGTCACTTGTTAATCACACCAGGCCTTCCCAATCATTGCTTTTCCCAATCCCTCTGAATTGTAGGAATCCCTAAGGCCAGACCTCTGTGAAAGTCCTGTGTTCTTGTCCCACAAGAACTGTCTTGACTTGGGCTGATCAAGAGGCAAGGGAGGGGATGTTCCAATCAGGGCCAAATTTCTCTGCTGCAGTATGAAGGAAGGCTGGCTTTCCATCAAGCCCTCAAGGCTTAAGGCCATTACCAGGGAGTCAGAAACCTTTGCTGTGTAGCCATACTCCTCAAACCAGGGGGAACCTGCACCTTCCCCAGAGTGGGGATTGCCTCAGTCCCCAGGTCCTTTTCCTAATTGTCTCCATTTACTGAGCACAAATAAGAGACTGTTTGGGCAACAGGATGTTGTATTTCTCTGCCTCTCTGCAACTTAAGGAATATCAGAGGGAGAAAAGTGGTAGAGGGAGCTCAGGAGGCCAGATCAGCAATTCAGTCCCTGCTGAAAACTGCTCCAGATCTCACTGCTAAAGTGGAATCTTGAGAGCTCTCTGGCATATTAAATATTCATCAAAAGCCAAACACTACATTTTCAACATTTGACTGACTAATACAAGTGTAGCTTTGTCCCATCTCTACTCTTGGATTGCTCAGATGTACATCGCACTAAATTACAGTTTTAATGAAGTCGGTTTAAAAGATAAGGAAAGAATCCTTTGTAGTTTATCCCTGCCTTGCATTTCCTCTTAATTTAACCATAAACTAAATGGATTCATAAAATGTTTATAGAGGGCAATAAAGTGATGTTTTTAATACGAAGATTGCTTATGTAATTAAGCATACATTCTATAACATTCTGTGTAATTTGAAACGGTTTGCATGAAATTAACAAATACTTATATCTATTTTATTTCTTCTTCTATTAATGGCAAATAATAAAACAAAAAGAAAAAAATATAAGTACCTACCTATGTAAGTACCTGCAGTGTAGAAACTGAAACTGCAGATGTTGCTAAAGACTATATCTTTTTCTTGGAAATGTGTCATTAAATTTAATTAGATTTCTTATTTGTCTTCCTTTTCTTTCACTTTTTTGCTCTACTTTTTCTTTTCTGCCCCCCTCCCCATTTTCCCTCCTCTCTCTCCCCGCTAAATACTATGAAAACACTATATGTTTTCAAATGACATACATAATATAAATGAAAACTAATCACGATAAGAAAAAATAAAGTGGCCATTTTTCTAATCCTCTATTACATTATAAATTTTCTTGAAAATACTGTTACTTCAAAGCTCACCCTGACCATTACATAATATCATGATGATCATGGCCCCCCACACTCACTTTTCATAACCTTTCTTTTTCTAAATAAAAAGGAAAACTGTCCTTGAAGTATTAAAGTCATATTCTATTTTTTCTAGAACTTTTCATAAAGAGAATTGGAACTTATCTAATCTTTATCGTTATAGAATTTCATCAGCTGGCTGTCAAGATGTGATTTCTTACTCTGAAATGATCCACTCTCTATTATATTTCATGTTAACATTTCAAATCAAGTAGAATGGTGATGTTCATGTTGTCCAAGATAACTGAGAGAAGAAGCCACTGAATTGTATTTCTTTTTTTTTTTTAACATCTTTACTGGGGTATAATTACTTTACAATGTTGTGTTAGTTTCTGCTGTATAATGAAGTGAGTCAGCTATACATATACATATATCCCCATATCCCCTCTCCGCTTGCTTCTCGCTCCCACCCTCCCTATCCCACCCCTCTAGATGGTCACAAAGCACCGAGCTGATCTTCCTGTGCTATGCGGCTGCTTCCCACTAGCTATCTATTTTACATTTGGTAGTGTATATATGTCCATGTCACTCTCTCACTTTGCCCCAGCTTAAGCTATCCCCTCCCCATGTCCTCAGGTCCATTCCTACGTCTGCGTCTTTATCCTGTCCTGCCCCTAGGTTCATCAGAACCTTTTTTTTTTTTTAGATTCCGTATATATGTGTTAGCATACGGTATTTGTTTTTCTCTTTCTGACTTACTTCACTCTGTATGACAGACTCTAGGTCCATCCACATCACTACAAATAACTCAATTTTGTTTCTTTTTATGGCTGAGTAATATTCCATTGTATATATGCACCACATCTTCTTTATCCATTCATCTGCTGATGGACACTGAGGTTGCTTCCATGTCCTGGCTATTGTAAACAGTGCTGCAATGAACATTGTGGTACATGACTCTTTTTGAATTATGGATTGCTCAGGGTATATGGCCAGTAGTGGGATTTCTAGGTCATATGGTAGTTCTATTTTTAGTTTTTTAAGGAACCTCCATACTGTTCTCCATAGTGGCTGTCTCAATTTACATTCCCACCAACAGTGCAAGAGGGTTCCCTTTTCTCCACACCCTCACCAGCATTTATTGTTTGTAGATTTTTTCATGATGGTCATTCTGACCAGTGTGAGGTGATACCTCTTTGTAGTTTTGATTTGCATTTCTCTCATGATTAGTGATGTTGAGCATCCTTTCATGTGTTTGTTGGCAATCTGTATGTCTTCTTTAGAGAAATGTCTATTTAGGTCTTCTGCCCATTTTTGGATTGGGTTGTTTGTTTCTTTAATTTTGAGCTGCATGAGCTGTTTATATATTTTGGAGATTAATCCTTTGTCCGTTGATTCATTTGCAAATATTTTCTCCCATTCTGAGGGTTGTCTTTTTGCCTTGTTTATGGTTTCCTTTGCTGTGCAAAAGTTTTTAAGTTTCATTAGGTCCCATTTGTTTATTTTTGTTTTTATTTCCCTTTCTCTAGGAGGTGGGTCAAAAAGGATCTTGCTGTGATTTATGTCATAGAGTGTTCTATGTCTTCCTCTAAGAGTTTTATAGTGCCTGGCCTTACATTTTGGCCTTTAATCCATTTTGAGTTTATTTTTGTGTATGGTGTTAGGGAGTGTTCTAATTTCATTCTTTTACATGTACCTGTCCAGTTTTCCCAGCACCACTTATTGAAGAGGCTGTCTTTTCTCCATCGTATATTCTTGCCTCCATTATCAAACATAAGGTGACCATATGTGCGTGGGTTTATCTCTGGGCTTTCTATCCTGTTCCATTGATCTATATTTCTGTTTTTGTGCCAGTACCATACTGTCTTGATTACTGTAGCTTTGTAGTTTAGTCTGATGTCAGGGAGCCTGATTCCTCCAGCTCCATTTTTCTTTCTCAAGATTGCTTTGGCTATTCGGGATCTTTTGTGTTTCCATACAAATTGTGAAATTTTTTGTTCTAGTTCTGTGAAAAATGCCATTGGTAGTTTGATAGGGATTGCATTGAATCTGTTGATTGCTTTGGGTAGTAGAGTCATTTCACAATGTTGATTCTTCCAATCCAAGAACATGGTATATCTCTCCATCTGTTTGTATCGTCTTTAATTTCTTTCATCAGTGTCTTATAGTTTTCTGCATACAGGTCTTTTGTCTCCTTAGGTAGGTTTATTCCTAGGCATTTTATTCTTTTTGTTGCAATGGTAAATGGGAGTGTTTCCTTCATTTCTCTTTCAGATTTTTCATCATTAGTGTATAGGAATGCAAGAGATTTCTGTGCATTAAGTTTGTATCCGGCTGCTTTACCAAATTCATTGATTAACTCTAGTAGTTTTCTGGTAGCATCTTTAGGATTCTCTATGTATAGTATCATGTCATCTGCAAACACTGACAGTTTTACTTCTTTTCCAATTTGGATTCCTTTTATTTCTTTTTCTTCTCTGATTGCTGTGGCTAGAACTTCCAGAACTATGTTGAATAATAGTGGTGAGAGTGGGCAACTTTGTCTTGTTGCTGATCTTAGAAGAAATGGTTTCAGTTTTTCACCATTGAGAACGATGTTGGCTCTGGGTTTGTCATATATGGCCTTTATTATGTTGAGGTAGTTTCCCTCTATTCCTACCTTCTGGAGAATTTTTATCAGAAATGGGTGTTGAATTTTGTTGCAAGCTTTTTCTGCATCTACTGAGATGATCATATGGTTTTTCTCCTTCAGTTGGTTAATATGGTGTATCACATAGATTGATTGTGTATCTTGAAGAATCCTTGCATTCCTGGGATAAACCCCACTTGATCATGGTGTATGATCATTTTAATGTGCTGCTGGATTCTGTTTGCTAGTATTTTGTTGAGGATTTTTGCATCTATGTTCATCAGTGATATTGGTCTGTAGTTTTCTTTCTCTGTGACATCTTTGTCTGGTTTTGGTATCAGGGTGATGGTGGCCTCGTAGAATGAGTTTGGGAGTTTTCCTCCCTCTGCTATATTTTGGAAGATTTTGAGAAAGATAGGTGTTAGCTCTTCTCTAAATGTTTGATAGAATTCTCCTGTGAAGCCATCTGGTGTTGGGCTTTTGTTTGTTGGAAGATTTCTAATCACAGTTTCAATGTCAGTACTTGTGATTGGTCTGTTTATATTTTCTATTTCTTCCTGGTTCAGTCTCAGAAGGTTGTACTTTTCTAAGAATTTGTCCATTTCTTCCAGGTTGTCCATTTTATTGACATACAGTTGCGTGTAGTAATCTCTGATGATCCTTTGTATTTCTGCAGTGTCAGTTGTTACATCTCCTTTTTCATCTCTAATTCTGTTGATCTGAGTCTTCTCCCTTTTTTTCTTGCTGAGTCTGGCTAATGGTTTATCAACTTTGTTTATCTGCTCAAAGAACCAGCTTTTAGATTTATTGATCTTTGCTATTGTTTCCTTCATTTCTTTTTCATTTTTTTCTGATCTGATCTTTATGATTTCTTACCTTCTGCTAACTTTCTGGGTTTTTTGTTCTTCTTTCTCTAGTTACTTTAGGTATAAGGTTAGGTTATTTGAGATGTTGCTTGTTTCTTGAGGTAGGATTGTATTGCTATAAACTTCCCTGTTAGAACTGCTTTTGCTGCATCCCATCGGTTTTGGGTCATCATGTTTTCATTGTCATTTGTTTCTAGGTATTTTTTGATTTCCTCTTTGATTTCTTCAGTGATCTCTTGGGTTTTTAGTAGCATATTGTTTAACCTCCATGTGTTTGTATTTTTTACAGATTTTTGCCTGTAATTGATATCTGGTCTTATAGCATTGTGGTTGGAAAATATACTTGGTGTGACTTCAGTTTTCTTAAATTTACCAAGGCTTGATTTGTGACCCAAGATATGATCTATCTTGGAGAATGTTCCATGTGCAGTAGAGAAGAAAGTGTTTTCTATTGTTTTTGGATGGAATGTCCTATAAATATCAGTTAAGTCCATCTTGTCTAATTTGTCATTTAAAGCTTGTGTTTCCTTATTTATTTTCATTTTGGATGATCTGTCCATTGGTGAAAGTGGAGTATTAAAGTCCCCTACTATGATTGTGTTACTGTCGATTTCCCCTTTATGGCTGTTAGCATTTGCCTTATGTATTGAGGTGCTCCTATATTGAGTGCATAAATATTTACAGTGACATAGGGCATCCAGCACTGGAGCTTGCTAGCTGTTGGGTGGAGCTGCGTCTTAGTGTTGAGATGGAGATCTCTGGGAGAGCTCTCGCCGTTTGATATTACATGGGGCCGGGAGGTCTCTAGTGATCCAGTGTCCTGAACTCGGCTCTCCCACCTCAGAGGCTCAGGCCTGACACCTGGCCGGAGCACCAAGACCCTGTCAGCCACACGGCTCCAAAGCAAGCTCTCCGTGATGCTCCCCAGGTTATAGTCATAGAGCTTTGTCTGAATTGTATTTCTATAAGTTCATTTAGACTTTAGCAGCAAGTATTGATAATAAGAGCCTAAGAATGCCTAATTTTACCTGGAGTGATAATGGGTTAAGTAAACTAATTTTTGGACATTTTTCTCATCTACACCACACTAAGAAAGAGAAAAGTTCCCTTAGCAAATCTAACATGATGATTTTGGATAATTTCACGAAAAGTTTTAAAAGTATCTATCAGCATTTTCAGTAAAAGTGTCAGGCTGAAAAGATAGCACTGAACAGTCAGCTCAAAAAAGTATTACATAAGATATGATGAATTGCTGGGTCTACTTTTTCTGTGTTTGTAAGACATGATTGAGAAATGGGAATAACTCCATAATTGTACATTGTATGGTTTCCATGTTGGAGGAAACAGTCCAGAAATGGGAAGGGTAAAAGTTTCTCACCTCAATGTTTCTGAGCACGTGCAACTTCAGAGGATATATGGGCTAAACTAGTCATTCGATGATTTCCTCTTACTTTCTTGTTAGCATTTGGCTCATTTTGATTTTGGTGTTTCTCTGGAAGATAGAAAGTTCCCCTGTCCACTAGCTGTAATTTTAATAAGAATTTCCAATTTGTTGCTGGGTATCCCCTCAGGGACAGCACTTTAAGCTCCACTTAGCCAAAACCAAACTCAGTCATCCCCCCTGCAAACCTGCTCCACTTCCTGTGTCTCCATCTCTTACAGTAATTCAACTTTTCTTAAATTCAGCCAGACAGAGAAACTTGGAAAAATCTCCCACATCTCTACCTCTGACATTCAAAGATCAGCCCACTCTGGTGCATCACTGGTATATAACCCTACTTTTCCATTGATTCCACCACTAAAGTCATCTTCTGTCATGACCCCTATGCTAGCATCCTTACTTTGGAAGCCTCCTGTTTCTCTAAGCTGTGCTTCCCTCTGGCTTGAGTGCTGTCTCTCAAAAGCACAACCTAGATTAGCATGATATTTTCCTCAAAAATCTATGGCTTCTAACGGTTCTGAAGTACCTAGGGGCAGGACAGGAATAAAGACACAGACGTAGAGAATGGACTTGAGGACATGGGGAGGGGGAAGGGTAAGCTGGGATGAAGTGAGAGAGTGGCATGGACATATATACACTCCCAAATGTAAAATAGATAGCTAGTGGGAAGCAGCCACATAGCACAGGGAGATCAGCTCGGTGCTTTGTGACCACCTAGAGGGGTGGGATAGGGAGGGTGGGAGGGAGGTGCAAGAGGGAAGGGATATGGGGATATAGGTATACATATAGCTGATTCATTTTGTTATACAGCAGCAAGTAACACACCATTGTAAAGCAATTATACTTCAATAAAGATGTTAAAAAAGGAAAAAAACTATGGCTTCTAAACACCCTGAGAAAAACTTTCGAACTCCAGCAAGTGCCAATTCAGAAATCCCATACAGAACCCTAGCCCATCCTTCCGGTCACATCTCCTACTCCTTTGCCTCCAAGAACGGCAGGCACGCCTCAAGTCCACCACACCCCCGCCACCCTCTCCCGCCTTCGCTGTTCCATAGTCCACATTGGCTATAGTCCTCTACCTTTGACACTCGTCTTTCAGAGTGCTTGGCTCAGCTCATATGACCCCGCATCATGAAGTCTTTTACAACCTCACTATTATTCCCACTCCCTTTTTCCATCTGTCTACAGCACTCTTTCTCTACTTCTGGATTCAGCATCTACTGCCACATAGGATGTTAGCTTCTGCACATTTTGTCTCTCCAGTTAGGATGCGCACCCTCTCCCTCATTATTGCATCCATCAAATGTCTCCAGGATTCCAGTCCCAGCCACTATTCTAGACAATAATGATACAAAGACCTACTTGTCTCTCTCAGTAAGGTCAGTCTAGTATGTGATAAAACATGTAAATAGTGTGATATGGTGAGATAAGTATAATAAGGAAGTCCCAAGGGCAGGAAATAGGGAGACAGTGTGATAAGCACCAGCCTGAGAGTCAGAAGACTCAGGTTCAGGGTCTGGCTCTGCTAATGTAACTAAGTTAGGATGAACAAATCTCCTTGTTTCAGTTTTCTCATTCGCAAAATTAAGATCCCTACCACTTAGTGTTCTTTAAGGCTCAAAATAAAATTAAATAGTGAATTTCCACTTGCTCCACCAGATTCACTCTCTGTCCTTTTTCTCTACTCTCTGCCTCTAGAAGTTGACCTCTAAGCAAGGGGGTCCTCTCCACATCGCCGCTATGTCTCCAGGTTCTGCTAATTGCTCCCTCCTCTGGCTGCTTAGGTCCTAGGGGAAGTTAGGCCCCAGGGTAACTCTCCCTTGTGGGTTCCCTGCACTCTACCCACACCTTTACAAATAATCTCTTTATTAAAGGCTCCTCAAATTACCCAAGTCGAATGTGCCATCTGTTTCCTGCCAGGACTCTGACTGATAAAACTGCTTTTCAAACTTGAAGTTGCTGTCTAAATGTGAGATATTTCTCATTTATCTCTGCACATTGCTTTACACAAAGCAGATTGCTGCTATTAATAATGGTAAAATGAATGCATGCAAGGATGAATGAGTGAATGATCCTGCCCTTTTCCACTTCACTTATGTTCTTCTCTGGGTGACATCTTCTCGTCACCTTGACTGGATTTTGTAATGCCCTGATTTGATTTCTGTTCCCTTTAAACTCACTGTCTCTCAGGGGAAACCTTTCTGCACGTAGTCTATCTCAGGCTTTGTATGTTTCTAGCAGTTTAACTTGGAAGGGTTAACTTTGTTTGAAATTTCTAGAAATATCTCCCTTCAATAGGCTGCACACTTGCCTGATATCAAAATGGATTATTTATTTGTTCATTTATTTATATTTTTTGTTCATCAACATAAAAGCTGGCAAATGAGTCAAAAGCAAACAAATTGAGTGTTCTCCTATCACATGGGAACCAAGAGCATATTTAAGGAATCAGTAACCCAGATTGGGGTAGTTTTCTCTAAAGCACAATAAATAAATGTGGGGCAAATAATTGCCTCCACTGACCCCTTTTCTAGGCAAAAGCCCAGCCAGTGAATGGACAGTCGGGTATCTTCACGAAGTGATCTAAACAAAGGTAAATCACAGAATTCAGTATCTTGACATTTATGAAGAGCTGAGATCATGACTAATTAGACTTTAACATTAAATTAATTTATTTCCAGCAATTATTAGACTATCTTTTTCTCCTGAATCCCCACGTAGCTCGATAAAATAAGAGATAAGTATTTTCCTCTTATTTTAACATTAGGTTGATGACATAAAAATGAGAAACTGACCTATGGAAACTATCTTTAGAAAACATAATTTTGAGTAAACATATTTAATGGTATGCTTTGGTACTGAGCAGCTATTTTTCATTAGCAAATAATTGCATAAATGGAATTCTTAATTAAAATTTGTGATGAGAAGTGAATCTGTTTATTCTGTAATTATGACCCAGAAATTCAGAACATATTGGGATATGTTATGAGCACAATTCCCCAAATTTTAAAATAGTAAAAGAACTCACAAAGCCTTTAAATAGGGACTCTTGGAGGAAAATTACACAGTCTGTGTGTGTGTGTGTGTGTGTGTGTGTGTGTGTGTGCGCGCGCGCGCGCGTGTGTGTGTGTGTGTGTGCACGCGTGGATCCAGATGCAGTAATATTTGAAAAGTCAACTGTTGAATATACTATAACATGGAAATATTCTAACTTAATGGCTGTGTGATACTGTTAAAAATTTCTAAACAGTCCTTCTGGACCTTTCTGGATTTTCCAGAAAGGCTGTTAGCCAACAGTTTCTTCTTTTAGCTTTGTAATTGAAATACAAATTCAGACAATGGCAAACTCTGTGAGGCTCCTTTTTAAAGCTTTCCTTGATAATATAAGTTTGAAGTGATTTTTCAGCAGCCATCACAATTCAAGCCTGTAGAAGACAACCATGGAGGAGCCCATCCTGGCCCATAGTCAAGTGAATCAGATAATGTTTAAATCTAACTGGGTTACTAGGGCCACCCTGGTACGAAAGTCTGTTATAAAAATGTAATAGGCCTTATTGTTTTTCCTTGCAGACTGTCAACAAGTGATATGTTCTAGGTTCAAAGGCCAGAGAGATCTGGGGACGAGGAGAACATGGGTGCAGACCACTCTGTGGAACCAACCTAAGGTTAGATAAGTTGTAGGTTTCTCCCAAGCCTCCTTCTAGGACACAAATAAAACCCCTGTAACTGGGGCTGGTGGAGCAAGCATTACCTCCTGTCACCTAGTTTGTGCCATTGCTGACTCAGTGACACCATATCCCAGACCCAGATTTAAACACTTGTTAGCCAGATGTATCTCTCATGTGCTACTGGGCCTTGCCACTTATCACAGTTTAATAGGGCATTGGGGATTTTAGACAACTCCTATAATTACAGTGGAACGCTAACAGTGTTTGCTATTGATTTTTATCCCAGAATATCAGCTTCTTCCTGTCACCTGTACACATACTTTCCTGACTCCCTTTCATACTAGCAGTGTAATTTTTTAAATGACTCTAATATATTCAATATTAATAAAATGTCCATAATAGTAAGCATCCTATCTGAGAAAGCGAAAGGAAAGAAAAAATGTATCCTTTGTGTGCCTTTATTTGGAAAGACAGGAATTACCCAGAATCCTAGTCTTTTTTTTTTTTAACCAATAGGTGGCCCTAGTGGTTTCTGGCAAAGAATTGGCTCTAACATATAGAAGTTCCTGTATTTAGAGCATTCAATAATAATAATAATATTTGGCCATTATTATTATTATTATTATTATTATTATTATTTTGCCAAAGGTATGATCATATAGCCCTAACCATTAATTGAAATACTTGTAGCTTAACCAGTGAGGTTGATTTTAATATAAATTCACATGCTGCTAAACAGGTCTTTTATCTCTTTATTTACAAGCGATCCAAGGGAGTTACATGGGTAATAGAATGCATATAATGTATAGAGGTTTAAACCATGCTGTAAACCCTGCTGAAGAGTTCCTGACACTAGTTTATATGTAACAAGGTTTTTTAAAGTTTTTGTTTCCTTTATTGTGCAAGACATTTTTTTTTTAAACTTATGCTCTTTCCATTTTTCAGAGCATTGTGTCCTAGAAAGAAAATAAGGCTTAAGAGCCAAACAGACCTGTGTTAGACTCTAGACTCCATCATCTACAAGGGCTAAAACTCCTGACAAGCTGGTTAACTTAAGCAAGGATGGGTTTCTTTGTTCCTACATGATGCCTGTCTCCAAGAGCTGTGGTAAGAATTAAGTGATACTATTGTGGCTAGCCAAATATTGGCTGGCCACAGTTTCTTCTCCCTTTGTTGATTTGAATTTTAACATTGGCTCAAGCAAAAAAAAATAATATTAGGCAAGGAGATCTATTTTTAAAAACAAGGTAAAAAGTTATATATTTTTTAAAACAGATAAAATGTTCTAATTCTCTGCCCCTTTTGATTATTTTCATTTTCATTATCTTTCTCCTTGGACATTCTAACATTTAAAAGATATTATTCAGTCCCAATTCTTCAAGGTCAGAGGCTTGGTTACTGTAAATTTGTGGAGAGAAGGCTGTCAGGAACTTACACAGAGTCCCCACTTCCTTACATCTGTCAGGATATAAGCTGACCTCCCTGTGTCCTAAGTATTCCTTCCCAAAGTATATATAAGTAAAATTAAGTAACTCACCCTTCATCCAAAAAGTTTATTGTGCTTCTGTTTGTTCAAAAGATCTTTGATAAAATGTTGATAGCATTCCTGCCTCTTGTCTGTTTTCAAAAGAGCTAGTATTATTAAAGGTTGTTTGCTGTTCATCTTTTTGATGGGGAAAAAAAAAAAAGCCTGATTCTTTTTATTTGGCTTGAGCACTCAGTGTCCTTCCACACAGTGGCACCTGAGGAGTCATTAGCAAAACTAGATAAGTAACTGATTTATTATTTCCGTACATGCACGGTGCATTCCCCTTACTCAGAGTGCACAGCAAAATTATTCATGTTAAGATAGAGCAATCACAATGACTACAAAAGCGCATTTTTACCATTCCAAACATAAGCATAGCTGTGGTGGTGTACTATCATAGTACATGATAATAGATATGAATTATGTCAGTAAAATCTGAGGTTTAAGCTTTACCATGATAAATATGTTTCATTGAAGTGAAGTGTCTTGACGGAGTCACTTTCATATGCAGACTGCTGAAATAAGGAGGCCAGCCATGCCCATGCAGATGCTGAGATTTGGGTCTACATTATTAATGATTTATCATGTCATGGAGAGTTTTGAAAGCACTTTCTATAATGTGCGAACGCAGGGAATACTATATGTGCATCCCAAATTAATCACAGAAGCTGTAGCTACCTTTGAAATTTCAATACCGATATCTTTTTATTTTGAAACATGAAATTCTACATTCTAAACTGTATGATTCATTAAAATTCATATAAAATGTTATTTCGTAGCAACTGGATACTAAGTAGTGTATGTAGCTGAATTAATAGACATATATACATAGATGAGGGAAAGAAGGAGATGGAATGGAACAAAAATGTTTTGCAAACCTATTGTGTACCATGTGCTTTCACCCGAAGTCTCACATTTAGTGTGAGGTTGGATTAAATTTGTAATCCAATTCTGCAGGATTCCAAGATTGCTCTGCCCACAGGGCACGTATAATAACATTGGCTAATATTTATTCAGTGCTTGCCATGTTCCAAGTAAGATGCTAAACACTTTACATGCATTATCACATTCAGTCTTCATAAAATCCATTTGAAGTATTGTTATGACTCCTGTTTCACAGATGAGAACACTGATGCACAGTGTAGTTAAATAAATTATCCCAAGAGAGGGGGGGAGTCTGGATTTGAATCCAGGTTGTCAAATGTTTCCAAAGCCTTCACTATTGACTACTGCTATTAACTGTGACCTCACTACTAACCACTATTACAACTAAGTAAGAGGTTAGGGTTCAGCTCCTATGCAGTTACTACCTGTGTGGCCTTAGGCAAGTACCTTAAACCCTCTAAGCTTCCGTTTCCTTTTCTACAAAATGAAGATAATAATAGTACTCAAATCAGAGAATTGTTGTAAGCAGTAATACTTATAAAATGCTTAAAAGAGATTGGCAGATAGTAAGCACTACTGCTTTGTTTAATAACTGTAATAGTTAAGGAGTGGTACTCTCCAATGATTGATAAAATTTTATTGACTATTACACACAGATTTTCTATAATTTTCAGATACATTTTATTCTTAAAACTAGATTGGAAATGAAACATAGAAATAAAATTTTGAACTTTTCCTAAAGTAAACAGAGAAACAAAAAATAGACTGTAAATAAAGTTACTACTTATCACTCCTGGGAGATATGCGATAACGGCAAAAGCATAACCACGAATTATCTAAAGCACTGACCACTTTTAAGTATTCTTTCTAGGTGTGAAAAGAGCCAAAATCTTCCTTATTTCCTTCCTTCCTTCTTCCTTTCTTCATTTATTCATTCTTCACTCATTCAGTGAACATCCTTACACGGAAACTATGCTTGCCCTGGGGACACAAATGAATAAATCCCTACTCTGGAGGAGCATACAATCTAGAGATGACTATACTCCCTGATTCAGCACATAAAAGAGTGTGAGAAAGTTGTGGGTTTCCTTGCCAGATCTGTTTAACAAGTATTTATTGAGTGTCTATTAAATGCCAGGCACTGTGCTAGGCCCTGGGGCTATCCAGGTAAATAAGACAAGATCCTAGCAGTTAAGAAGCACCCAGTAAGGAAGTCATCCTAAACAGTTATCTTCCCTTCCCTGTGATAAGTTACACAAGTGAACTTGGTAGGAGAGCACAGAAGAGAGGTGCTTAAACCCATCCTGGGGGCTAGTGGGATGAGGGAAATTCTGACACCTAAACGAAATTTTTATTAAGTCAAGAAAAGCAGAAATTAAAGTACTTGCAGTAATGGAGGAAGAGTACCCCAGGAAGCAGAGACACAAGTGAAGACATGGAGACGTGAAACAGTGTGACCTAGTGGGGAACTGCACTTAGCAGGGCAATGCTAAGTGAGAGCCAAAAGCATACCGTAGGGAGTGGGGAAAGTCCAGCTGGAGAAGTAAACAGGGCTAAACGGTTAAGTGTGTAAAATCAACTGAAAGGACCAAATGCTGGTTCTGGGAACCAGGAAAATGATGAATCTTTAAGAGTAATATTTTGCTCTGACCAAAAGATAAAGGGTACCATTCTTTTGACGTCAGTAGATAGTCCACTTCCCTACCTCTCTTTCCCTATTGGACCAAACGTGGGGATTGGCTCTGAGGTCTAGACTGAAAACATATCTAATCCTTGGCTCGAAATAACCTATCAGCATATTCTTCTGCAACCTAAAGGTTTTTTTATTCCTGAATTTAAGAACTCAATCTCAGGTAAACTGTACTCTCTAGGGTGGCGCTCTGTAAAGCTGGCCATCGCAGAATTTCAGCAAAGAATTCAAGAATCTGGAGAACTGAGCTTGTTTTTCTTCTCTGCTACTGCAGACAGAAGACAGTTCATAAGCTTTCTGCCTCCAGGTGGGTGGCGATAGGATTCCTCGTCAAACCACTGGTCACCCTCTTGCATCTTCATTCAGTGCACAGAGCCCTTTGCCTGCAGCGGGGCTTGCTCCCTTGATGGAGAAAATACGGAATGACTGGACACCAGTAAAACAGGCACAGCTTTCTGGGTCAGAAGTTGGCTGGGAAAGGGCCCGGACTGCCAAGTAACTTGCAATGATGTCAGAGCCCAGCACAACCTGAAAACACCAGCCAGCCAGCCAACAAAAGCCTTAACAGCAACAGAAAAATCACAAAGCTGTGTTGCCAAAGCTGTTCTTTCCGCCCCCTACCCCTTACTTCGAATGGGAGGAACAGCGGGAAGAGAGTTTGTATTTTAAAAGACTCCCCTTCTTCCTCCCTCCTTCTTCCTTTTGGTAACAAAATGTTAACTAGCGAGGAAACAGTTCTCCCGGTGAGTCCTGCAGCAGTTCCTTGGGGTGTCTTTTTTGAGTTCCTTTTCAAGGCTGTCAGTGGAAGTTTTAGAAATAACTCAGTACAGGGTATTTTTCCTAAATGTAAACATGTAACTGTGCTGAGGAGAAAGCAGGAACCATTGAGGAAAGGAAAATCCTTTCTCTGCCCCCTTCTCCTCTCATTCACGGTAATTAACCATACTCAAATGAAAATTAAAAGTTTGGCGGAAAAGCTCCCGTCTTTCTTTTTCTTTAAATGAGGGCATCATGGTTCATTCCGGCCATTTAGACCCCTCAGTGATTCATAATTCAACTGGAAATTTTAATAAAACACAGCCTGTTCTTGGATATGAAGTATGGATTAAAATCCTCTTGTTTTTAAGTATGTGACTTTTTTCCTTTCCTTTGTGACAGTCAGTTTGAAATGATGTCACTTCAAGGACATTTTCATTTCTCCCAGAACATATTACACGACACACTTGCCTGTAAAACCGGCTCATTAGCCTGCAAAATTATACTGTACTGAATGGCTTTCATTCAAAGTAGAAATGGGATTTTTAGTAGGCAATTTCTGTATTTTATAAAGATAAAACAATGTTTGATTGCTTCTTCCTAGCTGTTTTGCTTAGTGGTTGTAAAGAGAAATTGGGGCGGGGGACGACAAAGGTAATATGGGGGCGGGCTTGTAAGGATGTGCTTAAAAAATAAATCTTAGATGAGGAAACTAAGGCCTAACTTTACGGAGCAACTGTGCCTGCAGCTCCTCTGGGCTGCAACGCCTTGTCCTCTAAATGTCTGGAGGAAAGCTCAAAAAAAGTGAGGGAGCGAAAAAAAGAGGGAAAGAGGTAGGAAAGCGAAAAGGCTGCTTCTCAGGCTGCAGCAGCCACCGCGAGCTGGATGACTGAGGCGCTGCGAGTTGCTGGAAGGAGCAGCTCTTGAGAGGTGGCGAGAGGGAGGGCGAGCAGCAGAGCGCCGGGGAGGAGGGACGCGGAGGCCACCGAGGGGTCAGCCGGGCCGCGGCGCCGGGCTGGGGGCCTCCAGGCGGCGCTGGCCGCGGCGCTCGGGAGAGGGCGAGCGCGCCGGGCCGCCCGCGCCTCCTGCCGTCCGCGCCCGGGGGTGGGCCCCGCGCCGCGAGCTGCCGAGTGCGGGGAGGGAACGAGGCTCCGGCTCGCCTGATGGATTGACTTGGAGATGGATCGAATTACACCATTTGCCGTGCCTCGATTTGTTTGGCTCCCGCTCCGTCCCGCTGCTGCTGTCGTTGTCGCTGCCGCTGCTGCAAGGACTCGCCACAGCGGTGGCGAGTTTCAGGATTATATCGAAGAAGCCAAAACCTAGAGACACAGGGATATATCTCTTTTTTTCTAATTTTTTCTTGATTTTTTATTTTCTTTTCTCCCTGAGCGTGACAAGCTTTTTTTTTTTTTTCCCCTAAACCAGCCTCTCCCCCATCCCCCCCATGAGGTAAGACAGCCCTATAAAAATTTGCTAATGCTCTAGGCGCCTGGTGGGGATCGGACCCTGATCCTTAGAGCCTGAATTGCTTCTGGTGTATGTGTACGTGTGCGTATGCGTGTGTGTTGGCACTGGAGAGTTGATTTCTTTTCCAAGCTGTTCTCTCCGGCTGCCGTACCAGGGACGCGCAAAGGGCTGGAGAGGTTTGGCGGACGCGTCAAAACTCGCACTGCTGGAGGCTTGCGGGGAGGGGGCCCCTCAAGACTGTGCACCCACCTCGGGGAAAAAAAAAGCGGAAGGAGGGAGCCAGCAAAAGTTTCTCGCCAGGCAGCGCCAGCTCTGCGCTCCCCCGCACCTTATCAGGGGGAACCCGGCTGCTTCGGTGCCGGGCACCACGTCCCCAGCCCGCGCGACCGCCGAGCCAAGGCTGAAGGAGCCGGCTGCGGGCTCCGCCGCCCGCCCGCCCAGGAGCCGACTCTGGGACCGCGGGGCCAGGCTAGCCGTGGATGGGCGAGCACCCGCCCGCGCCAGGAGAAGGGGCGCAGCTCAGCCGCCGACGGACGAGCGGCTCACGGCGGACGCCGGCTACCTGTCAGTGCGCCCCCGGGTCGGACGGCCCACCGGTAGCGCCTGTTGGCTAGGGGCGGGGGCTCGGGGGACTCGGCCCCAGCGCTCCAGGCTCCAGCACCGGCTTCTGCCCGGAGGGCGGCCACTTCCCAACCCTCCCTCTCCCCCTGCTGGCCAAGCGCGCCGCGGGCGGGCTCCGGGGCCCAGAGCTGCCCGCCCCCCACCCGGCGCCCCGTTTCTCCTCCCGGCCGCTCTCCCCCGCAACTTTCCGTGCTTTGTTCTCCGGCTGGAAATGATTTACGGAAGCGTCTTGGACACGGTCTCCGCCAGGCGGCAAGAGCCCAGCGCTGAGATGTGTTACGTTCTCATCTACCCATCAATTATGGATGGAAACAAATAAGGAAGAGTCAATTTTGCATGAGCCCCTTCTCCGGCGGCGAGAGGCATTCTGCAGCCGGGAGGGAGCCGCCGCTCGCGTCGGCAGCCGCTGGCAGGGGGATGGTGAGGCGGAAGGTAGGGAAACTTTTATCTCCCGTCTTGACAGCAATGATGTTTGTTCCTGGTCTGCAGAAATTGATACCAGCAGCCGCCTTGGGTAATTTGGAAGGGCTTAAAGCTTCCTCTGTCGTGTATAACTCTTGGATTGAAACTAAAGGTCATAAAGGACTTGAAGGTGTGGATGAGAACTGAGTTTGAAAATGTTTTGTTAAATCAGCTCTCGGGACCACTGCTGTCAGGTGATTCTCTAAATCCCGATCTTGTAAAGAGCTAAATGTCATGGAGCTAGACAGGAGTGAAGTAGCGGTGTTATACGAACCCACAGTAGTACTACTCATTCTGAGGTAACCAGTCAGCAACCCAAGTTCCGGCATCCCCACTCCTCAGCACGTTCAGCTGGGAGATTCACACAGAAGGAACAGTAGATCATTATTATAGATATACAGACTTTGCAAACAATAATCGGACCTTATGTCCATCACTGTGGGCCACGGCTTTCCCTTAAAAATAACGGTAGTGTTTCCAGTTACTTGGGAGAAGAAATGTGTAGGGCAATTTTCCCAAGAACTTCTGGCTCCTAAGAATTTAAGTCTGCAGTAAAATGTTTTAGTTGCTTTTTAAGGATTGTTCTTCCCTCTACTTGATATTTGGGGCAGTAACGTGGATGCTTTTATTTCAAGGCTGAAGTCCTGGGGAAAGATTTAACATTTTTTAATCTGGTTTGGTCTCCGTCCCTCAGAATTGGAGAAATAATTGTTTGGAGAAATTTTTCAAGGTTTCTTCCTTGTAGAATTGAGAAATCTTATCCCAGACAGCTCAAGGTGAAGATTTTACTATTCTTTTGGTGGTTTAACAATAGGTTTTGATGCTGGTTTATTCATGTTGTTAAAAAAAAATCCCCTCGCTCTCTTTGATAGCTAACTCAAGAAATTAAGCTGTGTGTCGTCACATTTAATGTAGTGGGTGACAGGCATGTTCTGTCAGGCTGGCAAATATTACACAAACATTTACGCTGGCTTAGATGAATAGAAATTGCCAAGTAAGCTCTGAGATTTGGGCCTATATTACCATGAACTTAAACATCTTGAGGTAAATAAACATAGCTGAGTTTTGTTTTTAAAGTTAGTATCCATGCGTTGATTTAGGTCCCTAGACTGTGCTCTCAGAAAGACAAATAAATAACCCTGAGATTTCCAAATGGTGTTGTTTAGCAAACCATTTTCTTCCAGTGGTACGTTTGGTGAAATTAACAGCCAGTTACTATTTCTTATTGGATTCTAGTTGTTGCCTGTCCTTGTTTCTGTTAGGGATGCTACATAGGTAACCTTTTTTGAGGAACATTTCTGTGATGCAGGACAGTGTGCCTGGAATGTCGTGGCTTCTCCTTCACCAAACAGCTAGTTAACTTGAATTTGATTTGGATTTGTGGGCATTCTGCCCTCTTTCTCTTTATTTATTTATTTATTTATTTATTTAGGTGCCCTCTAATAGCACCATCTGGTCTTGTTTCCCCTCGTTTGGATGGATTTGAAAGATGGTTGTGACGCAAACCTATTAGTCCTTAGAGTGAGGGTAACTCCCTTAGAAATCCAGTAGACTTAAGTTCACTGGCTGCCTGCTAAACAGGAAGGATCTGTCCAGTAACTGTGCTCTGGGTAAGTAGGCCCCTGAATCCTGTGTGGTGGGTTCTATTGCATGAAAGGCACACAGACAAAGTAAGCAGGAATTGGAGCTTTGTTTCACAAAAATGCCCATAATTGTTAAGGACTTATTGAAACTGGAGAAGTTCTTCACTTCTTGCTGCTCCATCATAATAAGCCTTGGTAATTAGCTTAGTCATTGTTCTTGCATTTGAGTTTCACTAAGAGACAAAGAGTGAAAAATGCATCTGAAATAGGGTCATTTTTCACCCTTCTGATGCATTTTATGCAGAGTTAAGAGCCTGGCTGAATGCCTAACCATTATTGGTGTAACCGTAGGAGGTGGACTCCTTTCTTAGCATATTACAAGATAAAATATTACCTTTTATTTCAGTTAATAGACTTTAAGCCTGCCCATTCTAGATTCATTTCTAGAGGAAGCAAGAAGTGCTTGAGGTATGCCAGCCAGTCAGTATTTATTGAGTCCCTGTCGTTTGCAAGGAGCTATGCTAGCCAATGTTCCAACATCAGGTGAGGCAGACATGTTTCTCTATGTTCAACTTAAGTAAGAAAGAAGAATCCAGAGAGACAGAGAATGGCAAAACTGGATCATTTGGCAAGAAATGTAAATCTGCATCTTTTTTTGAAGCATGTTATTTCATCCTAAAGATTTTAAGGCAAGATTATCCATACCACATATTTATAGGGGGCCAATCTTCCTGCCTTTAACACTAATAGTGCAATGTACTATTAGTGTAATTCACGTGTTGAAACTGTCATTGGAGCAGGAGATCTTGCTTTCAATGGCTCATGTGAATGGAGACTTAGAGTTAAAATCTACCAAAGCCAGTGTCTTAGGTTGCAGCTTATTTTGTGAACAGCTGCCAACTTCCAGTTGTGGGGGGAAAAAGTGTGTTTTGATCTATTCCCATGACATGTAGAGAGAATGAAAATCATGTAACTATTTTAAGCATATCATAACCCTTTTCAGTGAAGGTGGCTATTGTTGGGCTAACTTTTCCTCCTCAGACCCTGACAAGTGTCAGTGCAGCTGATAAGTGAAGCTGCTTCCACTCTTCCCAGTAGGATAACTAGGAAACATTCTTACTTTGAAAAGCAACCGTTTATGTAACCAAGAGTGATCAAATCAGTGGTCCGCTAGATACCACACGAGGTATACTTTTCTCAAACTTTTCTTTTCTATTAAGCTTTTGTTAACTCACCCAGATTAGCATTTTAACAACCCTGAAGTGAACTTCTGCCATTCTCTCTACTTGGACACAGTATGTAGATCATCCATCATTCTGTCCTTGGCTACAACAGGCTGCTGGCTCTATCACCATTTGGAGCTACACAGAATCCATCCGACTGTGAACAACACAGCTGGCTACAGCAATTTTTTCTTCCACACCACTGGCAACATTGTCTGGCTGTGGTAACTAAAGTTAACACCCAGAACAGGAGGTTTCCAGTGTTTGCCAACCTGTGCTGGGCCCCTCACCCACTTCTGGGGGCACACCTGCAGAAAGGCCCTGCTGGCTTGCAGTGGCATGTTCCACTTAAGAGCGGACTTGCCTCAACCTTACGTGACCCACAGGAAAGCCTCTTTAGACTTGATACGATTAGACCACCAGAATTACAGAATTAGAAGGAGTCATTCACACACCACTCACCCTAGACCTTCAGAACTCAGTCTATTGAAAGGGGGAAGAAAAGAACGAAATAGCTTTTAGCCTGTGATCCCAAATGACTGAAAGCAGAAAAAGACCCCTGTCTAGTTCTTTGGAGAGCTGAAGTTATCATTGCTTCATCTTTTTTCACAAAGAACGTGTGATGTACCTAAATCTGGGACCCATGAGTAACGGAACCCAACGCTTTCTATCACATTTTTTGGTTTGTTTTCTTCTTTTTACTCTATAAGATATCTGTTACAGTAGTCATTGCTTGTTAAAGCAAGAATGGCATGAATTAGGTGGACATGTTTATTAGGTTATGTTGCCAAGCTTTAAAAAAAAAAAAAAAAGACTTTTATAATTAGAAGTACTGCTTTTGGAGTTTGATGTGGGAAGGGGAGACTGCCTCATATTTTGGTGGGAGATAGTCTTCTCACCTCTCTTCCTAATGTTTACCAATGAAATCAGCCACAAAACAGCTGAGATGCTGTGACGCTCCTGCGGATGACGATGATGGAAGAGGAAGAAGAGAAAGCAGCAACCACAACAACTACGCTTATTGTTAGTCTGCTTGCTAATTTCTAGGCACACGCTAAGATCTTTATCTTAATTACATCATGTAACAAACAACTGGGGTGGGTGAGGCAGATTCTGTTATTATCACTGCTTTATCAAAAGAAGAACTCAAGCACCTGAGAAGTCAAGTCACTTTCCTGAGGTCTTAAAGCAGGGAAGTGGTGGAGTCAGGATTTGAACTCAGGTCTCCCTGACATCTCAGCCCACCATGTCATCACTGCACTGAATTGTTTCCAGGAACATAGATCACCTTGCAATCTTCTGACTCCCTGATATTTCTGACATTGCTTTTTCAATAAAAGAGTCATACTTTGAGGGAAATCTTTGTATTGAACGAAATGATATGTACAGAATCGGTATGCTCTTAAGTTTTAACATTTCTCTAAACTAGATCATATTGGCGTACTCTTCTTTCATTTTTATTCCTGTTGGCCAGATAATTAATGACACGCTCTTCTTTTCAAGTGTCCTAGAACAGCATCTTTTCCCACCATTTTTCTCCATGTTAGGCTTTCCTGTCCAAGATTGCATGGCATAGGACAAATGGCAGTATTCATCGCCACCAAAAAAGTGCTTCTGCGTCAGGGTGCGATGGACATTCATCTCCCTGATCTTGGCAGGTGAAGATCGGTTATGTATCTCTGTCCCATTTCCCAGGAGTATTTATGGGCCCCATCAGCAAAGACAGTGAGGGCTGCAGCTGTTCAAGCATTAGTGGCACGAGGATGGAAATAGTCTTACTGAAGTTTGACTATGTATTATACTGTAATATACGTTTTTCTTACTTATGGTTGAGAGAGAATCCTTTCACCTCTGTGAGTAATCAGATACGTTGTTGAGAAATTGTCACCCATGCATCCGCATTTTTTGTTGTTCTTTTTTTTTTTTTTTTAATTTTTGGCTGTGTTGGGTCTTCGTTTCTGTGCGAGGGCTTTCTCTGGTTGCGGTGAGCGCGGGCCACCCTTCATCGCGGTGCGCGGACCTCTCACTGTCGCGGCCTCTCCCGTTGCAGAGCACAGGCTCCAGATGCGCGGGCTCAGTAGTTGTGGCTTACAGGACCAGTTGCTCCGCGTTATGTGGGATCTTCCCAGACCAGGGCTCAAACCCGTGTCCCCTGCATTGGCAGGCAGACTCTCAACCACTGCGCCACCAGGGAAGCCCTGTTGTTCTTTTTTATTCAGGATTCCTATGGGAGGGAAAAAAAACAAATACACATTACCACTACATATAATGCTGAAATTTAAGGTTTTCAACATACATTTTTGGAAAAGAAATATGGGTTTTAAAAAGTCCAATATGTTGGTACATGTATAATAAGGCCTCAGGAAGATCTGCAATTACTTAGCCTATTATTGGAGTCTGTATTTAAAAATAAAGTCAGGAGTTTCTACTCAGCTGAGGAACTGGCACATATGAACGAGAGCAGATGAAGCTCTTTGAGAAAATAACACTTCCATTCCCAGGAGCCGGCCGTCAGCAGACCAGGGACTCAGACTCCCCCAGCGCCTACGTTGGCCTAGGCCTCTCTTGTCATTAGAAGGGTCTCTGGAAACTTTTTGGTCTGCAGAGTTGTCTACGTTTATCAGTAAGTCCCCAAACCTCCTGTGGGTAATTGGTGGATCAAGTAAATATATTTTTAAAAGCTATAGAAGAAGAAGAAAGACAGGCAGCAAAAGGGGGGATACAGAGTGTTGCAGTTGCTTCTGTTTTTGTCCTTGCTGGGGTAACCATTTGTTCATTCAGCTAACTTTTACCAAGTGTTGGCTCTGTGCAAGGAGGTGCCAGGGTGGGGAAACGGTTCAAAGAGGAACTGACATGGATCCAGAGCTCAAGGCTCTTACTAAGTGGTGTAGAAAAAACGAGGTACCCACATAGCCAAAATAAAATGGCGAGTGTCTTAAGTGCCAGAAAACACACACGGACCTATGGTAATTGAGAGGAGTGAGAAGTTATTTCTGGCTAGGGTGGTCAGGGAAGGCTTTGTGGAGCCGCTGATATTCGAGCTGGTCCTTGACCTAGGTAGGATTTGGACAGGTGGACAGCAAGGGGCAGTAGTGGAGGTGGTGAAAGGGAGGGCATTCCAGGCATAGAGAACAGCTTAGGCAAAGGCCCTGGGATGCGGGTAGGGGTCTAGGTCACTTGTCCACGTTTGGGTCCTGACCTAGACTCGCGTTTCAGGTGTGAAGAAGCAGTTTGCCGTGCAATCTACAAATATTTATTGAGTGTCTCTGGTCTACTGTACTTAGCCGATCAGCAGATGGCCCTGCGGCTTAAGCCATCAGAATGAATGGGATCAATCTTGTGATGATTCAGGAGTTTGCTCCGTGATCAGAGCTAAAACCCCACATCAACTGCCAACTGGTTCAGTGTTACACGGGAATATTGCAAAGGATCGTGTGATTTGCCTCGAATTACCCAGCAAGCTGGCTCCCCCCACAGAGGGGTTTAGCAGAATCAAGCTAGAAGGTTGCTGCTTCATGGGCTTTATTTTTTGCTTTAACTTGAAGAGACTCTAGACAGAGACTCTATAACAAAGAATAAGCTGCATACATAGATGTGGGTTTGGGGAGGATGTGGAGATAGGAAGCGGAAGAGAGAGTAGAAACTTGTTGAAACCATGAGAGAGGCATGAGTTGGACTCTAGGTGCTCGGTAGAGGAGCCCACAGGCCCCATGAGGTTAGACTGCCTGTTCACGGCTGTAACTTAGCAGAGTGCGTGACACATAGTAGACGTGGTGCAGATATTTTAGTAAACGTGTTCATTGAGTTTAACTTTTCATTCGATTGTAGTTATAACCTATCATGCCTGGTAAAGTTCGCAAGCAATGGGGTTAGAGCTATGGCAGCCTTTTCCTAATAGAACGAGCGAAAAAGTGGCAGTAAACAACTTGGAGTTACTAATACTTCCTTTTAGAAAACCCCATCCTTGAGAGGCCCTGGGGATCCACCATCCCTTTTTGGGTCTGAGTTTTCATGATAAACTCACCCCGCATCAATGCCTCTCCACGACCCTACCTTCCCAACTCCCACACCTTCACCTTTCTCCCCTACCCCCACCACCCCCCCGCCATGCCCAGCCGTACTCCAAGCGAGGCTGTTTGGGTATGAGGGTTTCCAAGCCATCATTAACCCCTTGAGTTAACTTAAATTGTAATCAATCCACGATTAAATTTAATAGTGGAGGTGATAAGCTTCCTGGGAGGAAAGACCGGAAATTCTCTGTAGTATAAGCACGTGAATACATAACAAAGGAAAAATAAAATGAAAACAATCACATTGGGGAATGGTTAAGCCAATTGCTTTGCCAAGAATTGCTCCAGTGGTTCAATTTTCCCTGGTATGTTTAAGTCTTTTACAAGTTAATGGTTACATGACAGACAGTCTGAGAGAAGACTCTTAAGTCTGAGGAAACACTGCCAATGAAAGATCAATGAGAAATTATAAAATAGGTCAAGGGGGGAAAAGGGTTAAGCATATACAAATTCAATATTAGGGACTTTTCAGGAATATTCCAGTGACGTAAAGCAGAGAACCTGCTGAATCTAGGAATTAGTCTGGCTCCTACCCAGTTACTTTTTGAAGTGACGGGTGTGCTGCGTCCCTGCATAGAGCACAGTTGCTTTCCAGACAAAACCTAAAATAAACTGGCCTGGCTCAGCTCGACTAATAATAACAGCTAGCCCTCACCGTGTGCTTACCAGGTGCCGTGGCACTCTGCCTAGTACTTTAAATATGTTACCTAATTTAATCCTCATGCTACCCTTGAGAGTGTGGGACTGATAGCTCCCTCAGAGTTAGCATTTATGAAGTGCTGACCATGTGCCTTATACTCTTTTAAGTGGATATATTAAATCATCTGATCAGAATTCTTTGAGGTGGGTACTATTATTAATAATATCCTCAGTTTACACAGGGGAAAAACTAAGGGATGGGAGATTAAGTAATTTTCCCAGGGTCAAACAGCTAATGAGTGGTGGAACCAGGGGACTCGGGTCCATGGGAAGCAACTTAGTAGGGTGGTTAAGGATATGAACTCGAGCCAGCCTGTTGGGGCCTGTGTCCTGGCTGTGTGATCGATTGGCTGTGTGATCTTGAGCAAATTACTTAACCTCTCTGAGCCTCGGTTTCATGACATAAAAGGTGGATGATGATGGTAGTACCCACCTGGTAGGTGTTGTGAGACCTAAATGAATTAAGATTTGAACAGCACTTAGAATGGTGCTTGGCTAGCAGTGAGTGCTGTATTTATCTCAGTGTCTGTTAAGTAAAAGTAAATGCAGTCTGGCTCCAAGGCCCGTGCTTTTAGCCCTTATACTATGCAGTCTTTTCACATGTGATTTTATCGTATCTCCTTGACTGATATATAGACCTTGAAGCCAGTTTTACAACCAGCTCTTCTCTACCACCACCCACTACACTTGCCACAGATTCAGCCAGACTGGAAAGGGGAATTTGGCAGGAGAGCTCCAGGGGCCTAGAGAGTCACCTCAGACCTTGACGCCTAGCTGCCTAGCCCTGACCCAGATATCAGCCATTTCAGATTCATGATGTCAGAAATCTGGCTTCCTCTGTTGGTTGGGCTGAAGGACAATGTGTTCTATGCTGGTTGCTCCCTAGTCTGATTAAAACCTGAATAACACCATGGAAGTTCAGGCCCTCTCCTAACAATTCCTGTCATCACCCACATCTTTGATCTCTACCAGTGGTCCTCAAACTTTAAAATTTATCAGAATCACATAGGACTAAAATGCAGATTCCCAGGGCCCCAGCACCAATGGGTCTGTGTTGCTGGGTCTGGAATGGGGCCCCGGAGTCAGCATTTTCAACAAACTCCTCAAGTGACTCATATGCTATGGTCCCTTGACCACAATTTGAGAGACAATGCTGTGGTGTAGCCAGAGTTTCTCAAACATCAGTGCACCTGCAGATTGCCCGGCATCTTGCTAAAATTCAGATTCCCATCAAAGCCAGGTGCTAGACTTCAAGGCTAGTGTTGGCAGGCCACTAGGTAGTAGATCTCAAACCTCTTGCCTACAGCACAGGGTGAATGGGTATGAGCCAAAGGCATCCTGGCCAGCTCATGAAAGAGTAAGAAAGTAATAAAATCTGCTCAAAGCTGCCACTTTTTTTTTCTAGTTTGCAAAAGATCTTCACAGTGAGCAGAAATTAAGAAAGAAAAAGGACACTCACTTATTTCTGCTGACTGGTCTATATCATTTCATAAATGGAGTCCTGGGCCAGTATTCATAGCAACAGTTTTTGATTTAATGATAAACTGAGATAAGGGTAATCAAACTTCATGCTTCAGAGCATCAGGTGATTGCCTGCTGCGGTCAGGATGGAATCTTTTCCCTTGTGCTTTGCACAACTGACTAGATGCATTACAGAGAGGCCTCGGGCTACGCTTGCAGGAGCTGGGGCAGGAGGCCCTGGCAAAAAACGCCGATGAATGAGATCACATGGGAAATGGTCTTGTGTGGGATGAACAACCCCATCATCTGGCCTTATCATTTTTGTTTTATGTTAGGATTCTACAAACCCTGGGTGTATATTTCTGTAAACCACATGATGAAATTGGCAGCCTACTGTATCTGGAATCAGATGACCTAGACTCCAACTTTGGCCAGTAGTGGGCTCTCTGAGTGACCTAAGGAAAGCACTGTCTCCTCGGAAGCGCTGTCTCCTCATCTGTGGACTCACAATTATAACGAGCATCAAATAAGACGTTGTTGATAAAAGGGCTTCGTAAAAACCAGATAAGTGCCGCTCAAATGTAAGGGATTATTATGATACAATGAATTATACTTTATGGAACCACCATTTATTACAATCACAATATATAAATCTCCTCTCTATATAATGATATCATGCATAATGACAGTGAACATTTATTGAGTTCTTCATCTCTGCCAAGCACTAAAGAGTTTTATTTACATTCTCTTATTTAATCCTCATGTCAGCCCTTTGGGGCACATCCTTTTTTTATTCCCATTTTGTAGATGAGGGCACAGATACTCAAGGAGCATAAGTGAGTTTCCTTTTGCTGTTGTAACAAATTACTACAAACTGAGATGTCTAAACAACACAGATTTATTACCTGACAATTCCGGAGGGCACAGATACTCAAGGAGCATAAGTGAGTTTCCTTTTGCTATTGTAACAAATTACTACAAACTTAGATGTCTAAACAACACAGATTTATTACCTGACAATTCCGGAAGTTTGAAGTCCCAAATGTGTTTCACTAGGCTAAAGTCAAGGTGTCAGCAGGGCTGTATTCCTTCTGGAGGCTCAACGGGAGAATTCATTTCCTTCCCTCTTCCAGATTCTAGAGGCCACCTGCATTTCTTTGCTTGTGGCCCCTTTCTCCAAATTCCAAGCCAGCCATCATATAACTCCGTCTTCTGCTTCCATAGACACATCTCCTTCTTGGATTCTTCTGCCTTCCTCTTCCATCTTTTAAGGACCCTTGTGATTACATGGAGTCCACCCAGGTAATCCGGGAAAATCCCCCTATTTTAAGATCTCTTATTTAATCACATACGTAGAGTCCCTCTTTCTGTACATAATAGCGTATTCAGAGGTTCTAGGGATAGGGCATGGACATCTTTGGGGATGGATGGGGACATTATTCTGTCTACCACAGTTAAGTATCTGCTAGGAGCACACAATGGCAGCGTCAGAATTCATGGCCAAGCCTGTCTGACTTCAAAGCCCATGATCTCAACCACTCACTATAAAATCTCCTCAATTCAGTCAGTGAAAGAAACAATAAAATCGCAGAACATAAGTAGTGAGGAGGGCCATGTTACTTTTAGAATAATCAGTTGGGGGCTTTTAAATATCATTTTAGCAGTAACAACAGAGAAATTAACCTTACTGATCTCCATGTCCAACTTTGTACTAAGCATTCTATATATATAGTCATTCACTTTTTTCTTGTGAGGTTGAATATTATTTACCTGGTAAATGAATTGACAGGGTCCCTGAATCCAGTTGTCTTTCATGGGGTGACTAAATAAAGAGCATTTGGGGGACCAGGGGACCATTTTGGAGGACTATACAAAGGTGTTTTAATGGAGCTACTGGTCCAGCAAAGGATGATTGACAAAAGGTGATGGATATAACCAGACCATCCTTTGCTGTCTCTGGCAGTGTCTCTTGGCCAATTGGATGTGGTTCCTCAGGTAGCACCTACCCTAGCCCATCCACTGATAGCCAAGACCGTCTCCAACTTATGAGGCTTGATGTCCTCAGAGGTCAATCAGAAAATCGGGAGCCTGTGTTTTGCTAAGAATTGTAGAAAGTTATCAGAGATCTCTTTCCCACTCTCTTACTTTTCTTCTCTCTCTCTCTTTCTTCTCTTTGCCACAGACTTTGCTGATTTCTGAGGCTTAATGTAGTTTTAAAGTTCAAAACGTGCACCCATCACTGAAAAGGTGTGAGAGGACAGAGCTGGAGTCTGGAAACCTGGCCTGGCTCCTCTGTTAGCCCACCAGATAGCTCTGGACAAGGCCCTGGCCTTGCTGGCCCTAGCGCTCTCATTAGAACAAAGTGAGGTCGGGATGGGCACCAGAGACAGTCTAAATGATTTCTAGGTTTCTTTCTAGTAGTAGGATTCCTTAATGTTATATTTATCTTCATATTTTAATTGCCTCATAGTAGCAAATCTAATGGTGATTTACAAAAATATGAATCCACTTCGTGAATGTGCATATAGCTATCTGTACAAAGAGACAGACACACAAGTAGTCCAACTTCGCCAATTTATTATTGCCATTTACATTTTACAACACTTTGCCCTTTTCTTTCGAGATCACTTAAACTTCATTGCTGCTAATATAGTTTTTAGACTCAATTTTCAGAAATACATAGATAATATTTTCAGTTAGCAGTAATTGCACCTCATTCAACTCTCAGGGGTTGATACGCTACCATTGCACAATTTCCCTGTAATTTTCAGTTACTTCCCTGAAGAGCCACTCCCCATGGAGTGTGTAGGACAGACAGGGCAAATGAGTTTCAAAGTAGAGAGCCAAACCTGATTGGTAGTAGCTGTTGCGTCTTGTGTTGTAGAAACTTATGGGGCTACATCTAAGGTCAAGGAGAAAAAGGATACCTTGACTGATTTGCAAAGTCTTCTGTGAAAAAGGGAGAGGGCATGGTAACCTCTATACAACAAATTCGCCATCTTTGATTCAGTATTTTCTTTGGAGACACATATCCCTCTTAAAGCACTCACACTCATTAATGATCTCTATACAGATTGATGAGTAATTTAATGCAGATGTCATCTGGCACAATGTCTCAGAACCGAGCTTGAAAATAAGTAACTCCTAATGGATAAGGAAACTTGGTAATGATTACTTTTGCCAGTTCTTACCATTTGCTTTATTTTGTTGCTATTCCCTCAGTTATGAGGGAATATTTTTAACATATTTAACTATTTTATCAGAGACTCAAAAATGTGATGAATGATTGTGCTACTACAGATAACACCTTCACCGTAGATGTATAAATGTGGACATATATAAAAATAGAACAGCACCACACATACACACAAACACATACAGAGGTTTTAAATAACTTTTCAAAGTCAGACAGACATAGGTTGGAATCCTGCCCCCTATCTGCTAACTAGATGTGAGAAATTGGGCATATCACTAGCTTCTCCAAGTCTTAGTTTACTTTTCTGTTAAATGGAGAAAATGTCCCTTAAGAGATGGGAAATAAATTAAAGCTAATGCATGGAAATTGGCCAGCTAGGTCCTAGAACACAATAGGTGCTCAGTCATGTTGGTTTTGGCTACAAATAACAGAAAACCCAACTCAAAATTGCTGAACTATGAGGAAATATAACATTAAGTCAATAATAATAAGTCCTGAGATGGGGTGGCTCCAGGGTTGATTAATTCTTTGGCTTAACAATATCATCAAAGACTCAGGTGCTGTCTATATTCTCTGCCATTCTCATCCTGTCAACCTCCCCTTGGCTAGCTCTTTTCATGTTCCCAGTAAAACTGGCACATTCTAGGTGAGAATCCAGCAGATCAAGAGACCAAGAGTCCCTAAGAAACCTTTCCTAGTACAGACTCTCCCATTGATAGAATCATGACACCTGCTCACACCTGTAACCTAAAGCAGCCTTGGGCAGGAGAATGGGACCACCACAATCGACTTACATGGAGGAGACGACTGGCTTACCAGTGGGTGCATGAACAAAATACAAACTATTTGTATTTATACATTGTTATATATGCATATTATGTACACACAGTGTACATGACATAAACATATTCATGAGTGCTTTCAAGCTATAAAACTTCAGTGCTTGGCCAGAAATATTTTTCTGCCATTATTTGAAAATTTTATGTCCCTAGAACAGCATTTTCATTTAATTAGGCAGTTAAAAAATATAAAAGATATGACATGGGAGGACAGTGCTACAAAGAAGTGGACAGAATATATCAAATGAATTTGCTCCCATATTTTTTTCTTTTTCCCCCCCTGTGACTTGTTTTAAATGAGAAGTAAGATACCCCTGCCAGATTAACACTTTGAAACATCATAATAAATACAAGCCATAATTATGAAGCCACTTTTATCTCTTGAGAGGTAGAGACAGAAACACTCTTCTTCTTTTCAACTCTGAGATAAATGTGAATTTATAATCCTGAAAGTTACCCACATTTTTTGTCTTTCTTGTCCCTTAATGAAATATACTGCAGACTACCTGAGTGGAAATCTTAGCCTGGCTAAGTCTTCCTTCACTCTGTACTGTTCAACCTCTTTTCCTGATACAGTAATGCAGTAAATCAGATCCTAAGGCCCCCGAAAATCTGGATGAGAAGGTTCCTCCTTTACCTGTCTTTGTACGACTTTGCAATAAGCTATAAAATTAACCACCTAGATTTTCAGTATCAGAAATTTCTGCTTTCAGTGTTTTATGGCTGCATTTTTGTTCATGAAAGGGAAACTTCACTCAGTCCTTATCAGATAAAAGTCTCATTCCTTAAAGGAAGCAGTAGCCCTTGCTCTGCTGTTCTGTGTATACCCAACCTTCCGAAGAACTATTAGTCTCCAGGAGTCCAAATGGTCCTAAGGTCAAATTCTGATTCTGATTCTGCCATTCAACCTCTTGGAGCCTTGTTTTCCTCACTGGAAAATCAGGATAATATATCTACTTCATAGAGATGTTGTGGTGAGGTCTTTCTTCAGGAGGAAATATATGCAAAGCATTGAGCATGGTATCTAACATAATAAAAAACTCAATAAATTATAGTTTTGTTATTACTACTGTTTTCAAATCAGGGATGCTTGGCAATATGAAATACTCATATCTGAAGTATTTTGTGGATTTTGCACATGGATAGGTTCCATAAAATATATCTGGATGGCTACTTCTAAACACACAAAGAGACAGAAAAAAAAAAAAATGCAAGACCATTTCTGCTAAGAAGTGGCATTTCTTGAGCACATAAAAGCATGGTAATGCTACCACATGTACACCTTGCTGCTCACATTTTGGACATGGTTCTGGCAACTTATTTACGTTGGGGCTGGGAAATTTTATTATGTTGTGAAGTATTTTCAGAGTATGAATTGCATCACTTAAATAATGGACCAAGTTACTCACAGTGACTTACTGTATCAACTCAACCTGACCCTGGGTCTGAGTTGTAATTTTCTAGGCTCATTCCCTCACTCATTCATATACACATTCATTCACTTATCCACACAATAGATAATTTTTGAACATATTCAGTGTTCAAAGAGCTTTTCTTCCCCTTGGCCTTCAAAGAGTCAAAGTTTAGTAAATAATGAAATAACTGCATCCAGGATCAGTTTCATGGGTGTGTTACCTGTGCGGTCACACTGGGCCCCATGCCTAGAATGTGCTGCTTTAGCCATCTTGAAATTCTTAATAATTTTTTAATAAGAAGCCCCACATTTTCATTTTGCACTGGCCCCTGTGAATCAGGTAGCCTGGCCTGATTGCTCCTTTTCACCAATGCTGTTTATTCTGTAGGATCTGAGTTGACAGGGTATGAGTTCCCACTGCCTCGCACTCTCAGGCAAGCTTCCTAATTTCCCTGGGCCTTGGTTCTCTCAGTTGTAAACTGAGGCAGAATAGACATGGTCTCCAGGGTCACTGCTGGTAATCTGCACACTTCAGGAGAGTAAGACACGAGTGTCAAATGATGTCTGCCCTGGGTTTGGATTGTAACAGGGGTGACCACACTCTCAAAATTCAAAATTAGGATATGGGGATTATGGGACCAAAAGAAAAAAAAGTTGCAGTCAGGACTCTTTTTGAGAAGTTGAGCTGTGTAGCTGAAACTTTTGATCTCTAGACTAGGCCTACATGCTGTTTAGTGATTTTACAACATAAAATCGAATTGACTGAACACTGGCATTATTCTGCTCATTTCATTTGGATTGTCCTTTCCTCTCTATAGATTTTATGCTAATATCCCAGAGGAGACGTAACTCACTCCAGTATTTTTGCCACACTTAGAAAAAAATCTATATCCAAGACTTTAAAACTCTCATATACAAATATTGGCATCCTTAAGAGTTCTCTAATTTACAGTCCTCATTTTGTATGTTACAAGGTGATAATCAAACTATTTAGGCAGCCCACTGGCGTGGGCAACTGGCCAATTAAAACAGACCCCACAGTGTGGTGCCAGGGGGAATGCTGGCTCTGGGCATATACTGTGTGGGCTTAAACTTCAGTTTTAACTTGTAGAGAAGACACCACTGTACTCATGGTGGTCCAAATATCTAGTTCTCTGGAGACCCAGTCTCTCCAAGGTGCAAGAAAGAGGTACCACCAATGAATCTGCAGTCACCCTGTGTGAGAACCAAGATCTTTTCTGATTCAGTCATTATGACACTTCAGAGCACTGTTGCAAATTCTGTATTAAAACTTGTAGCTGTTTAATGGCAAGCATAGACTTCAGGTATACTCATGCTTTTTATCAAGTTGAGGTCACCAGCAAACTGAAATAAATAAAGACATATCAAAGAAAAACAACTTTAAGTTAATTGAGATGTAGCAGTCATCATTTTTAGATAGACCTTCAGTTCTGCTTGGAGCTGCCTTCCACTTGAGCAAATTTTAGATCACAAGACAATTTGATGCTCAAAGTGTCTCTAATCACCCACCTAAACATTTGCATCATTAAGTGGACCTTTTTCAACTTTGCACTCATGTTGTTGGCCTGTTTGAGCAGATATTGGAAGCCGTCCTGTAATGTTAAAAGCCCACAGACAACTCCAGTGTAAGTCACAGTACCAGGGGCCAATTAAAATCAAAGCCTTGGTGCTTGGTGCTACAGATTTCATCGCTTAAATATTAAGCAATTTTTACTCTGACATTGATCAAGAGGTGTTAATGTAGATTCTTTTAAACAACTCAGTTTAGGGGGTGTGTGTGAGAGAGAGAGAATGGTAATTTTTTCTACTTTCAAGAGCTGGAAGTATCATGTCTTTGGGCCTCCTAAAAGTTACTCAGTTTAGGGATTGTTTATTTATTCACTTATTTTCATTTAATTTAACCTCATTTAATTCTAGTTTATCTTGGTAGAGAACATCTTGATTTCTTCCTGTTTTATTGTGTGCAATAAGATGATTAGCTTAGGAGCCTTGGAACCAAATGCGAGTTTATATTTTAGCTCCCAAGATATTTCTTCAGCCCCTAATGGTTGGCTGACTGATGTGTTTACATTTGTATTAGCATTGAGTGGGCTGATTCAAAAAGGGCCACAGAAAGTGCTGAAGTCTGACTTCTTGTTACTCTAACACCTAGAGGCAGAATTACAGAATTATCTTTATCTGCTCTGGTATTTATTTTATGACTAAGAAAAATGGCTCAAAGTGACCAAATTCTGAAATGGATTCAGTGTTCCAGCAGCCATTTATCTTTAAGGTAAAATGTAAACAGTTCTGCTTAGAAATTAGTTTAGGAAAACATGTACTTAATGCTGTGCTACACATACAAATAAAAGTATACTTAATGCTTAGCATGTCACTTACATGGCGGGTAGTGAAGTAGGGTGATGACTCCAGCAAAAAGGCTGGCAATGAAAGCGTCCTTACTTCTTCCCACTCCGCTCACCGGCTTTAAGAGGAAGTTTGGAATTTGAGTGAGCCAGGTCTTTCTTCTCCATTTTCCTGTGCATGTTTTTAGACTAGAGAAAGGAGACCTTGATGCCAATATTTAAACAACTGGGGTAAAAATGGTTTTGGCTTTAAATATTCAAGGACACAATTGCAATCAGTTCTCCTTTTGCTTTTGCACTTGACCACTGAGAAGTCTAAGCCAGGTTTTCTTTCTCCTGTGTGACTAGAATTCTTAATGCAAAAGGCAGTCACCATACTACTAGCACCAAGAGTACAGCAGCGATTTTGAATTGGCATGGATCTTTGTGAAAATCAGATTAAAGTTCACTTTAAAAATAGAAACTGTTGTTGTCGGTTTTATTTTAGCACTTTATATTTTGGAGCCCTAGGAAGGAAAAAGTAGGAGGTTAGAAGGGGAGAAGAGCAAAGCCAAAATTATGACATGCTAATTTAACTGAAATCTCTGAATTACTTCCATTTTCTTTTACTGAACACCCAGAGTATAAATATGATATTT
The DNA here is from genome assembly GCF_965194805.1 of Balaenoptera borealis. Lineage (NCBI taxonomy): Eukaryota > Metazoa > Chordata > Mammalia > Artiodactyla > Balaenopteridae > Balaenoptera > Balaenoptera borealis. Next base: position 90,244,759 of record NC_138866.1, read on the forward strand.
AAAATTACAGAGGACTTATTCTGTAGGAAGTTACCATCTAAAATAATATTCCAAGAGACATATTCCGTAGGATCCGACTATTAGTTCTTGGCTTTGGTCAACAGAAGGGCAGTAAGTGCCTTCATCAAGAAAATGCTCAGCTTATTTGGGTTGGAGGGTGGCTTTATATATATATATATATATTTTTTTTTTTTTTAAGTGTTGTACTTTTTTTAAGTAATTAATTAATTTATTTTATCTTTGGCTGCGTTGGGTCTTCATTGCTGCGTGCGGGCTTTTCTCTAGTTGAGGGGAGTTGGGGGCTACTCTTCGTTGCGGTGTGCGGGCTTCTCATTGCAGTGGCTTCTCTTGTTGCGGAGCACGGGCTCTAGGCACGTGGGCTTCAGTAGTTGTGGCTCGTGGCCTCAGTAGTTGTGTCCTGCGGGCTCCAGAGAGCAGGCTCAGTAGTTGTGACACACAGGCTCAGTAGTTGTGGCGCATGGGCTTAGCTGCTCCGCAGCATGTGGGATCTTCCTGGACCAGGGCTCGAACCCATGTCGCCTGCATTGGCAGGCGGATTCTTAACCATTGCACCACCAGGGAAGTCCCGACTTTATATTTTTAATTGATCATCTCTCCATCTCTCCTCTTATAATGTTAAAAAAAATACAAAGTATTGTTTTTAAAGGGGAAAAATTCTAAAATCACTTATTTTGTCTTTAGTCTCTTTTAATATTTGTCTATATGTATCTCTGTTTTTATAGAGTTGTAATCAGTGGACATACAATTTTATATTCTGATTTTTCCCACTTGGTATTACATCATAAACTGAGGATTACTGGTCTTCATTATTATCATCTGAATGGTTGCATAATATTCCATGAGACTGGTGTAATATACTTTTGTTTTAACTACTCCATGTTTAGAAAATTAACCTGTTTCCAATTTTTTCACCATCATAAATAAGCATCTTCCTCTAACAGGTTCTTTTTTTGTTCTTACTTTAGATCATTTGCTTAGGATAAAGTATTAGAAGTAAAAATTACTGAGTCAGGGTTAGTATTGTTAGCATGCATGGATGGGAGCATGTGTGTACACATTGCCAAATTGTTTTCTAAATGGTTGTACTGATTTACCCTGCCATGTGCAATATATTGATTTCATCCCAATTTACTAGTATTAAATTTTATCCTTGAGAAAAAAACAAAAGGTATTTGCATTTTGTAAAATTGTACCTTGTTGATGTAATTTGCATTTCTGATTAATAACAAGAAGGCTGATTTTTTAAGAAACGGAGATAAGACATTTTAGGGACAAGTTTAGTCCTGCTTGACACACAGAAAGACAATCTGAAGACTGGGAGTTGTCATAGCATCTACATTCTGACCAACAGCTTCCTGTGTCTCTGCAATATATCCAGCTCTCCCTGACAGCTAATTTCAGTCTTCAGCTCGACTAAGAGGAGAAAGCAAAAAAAAGCAATATTTCAGGCCACAGAGAGTACCTGAAAGGATCCAGGAAAGGATTCTCCCCAAAACATGCAGTATCCATCCCAAAACCGAGTGTTTAAAATAACAGCAATCATTCATTTGACTCATGAATCTACAATTTGGGCAGAGCTCAGCAGAGAGACTCATTTCTGCTCCACGTTGTATCAACTTGGGTGGCTCAACTAGGGGCTGGAGGATCCATTTCCAAGTTGGCCCACTCATGTGGGAAGCCCATGGGTGTTGCCTATCATCTGGGAGATCAACTAGGGCTGAGAGCCACAGCCTTAGTCCCTCTCTAATGGGCCTCTTCATAGGCAGTTTGGGCTTCCTCATACTATAGTGGCTGGATTCAAAAAGTGTCTGAAGAAACAGAAAGTGGAAGCTGCCCATTCATTATGTTCTGAGCCCAGAAGGTGATATAACATCACTTCTACCATATTCTGTTACTCAGGCAGCCATATCCCAGATTCAAAGGAAGTATCTATACACCCACTTCTAAATGGGAACAGTATAAAAATATTTGGGGACCATGTTTTTAAACTGCCATACAGTATTCTAGCTCTTTGAAAGGCTAAGAATCTAGATACTTGAAACACCATGGACTGGGAGGTATTATATTATAGCACTGGCCTCTACCCTTGCTTTGTAGAATACTCCAGGAGTGAGTTCTCCATTTACCTCACTCACCTTTCCCACCACAAGGAATTCAGTCATTCTGTTTGGTGTCTCTTGACTGACTTTTCCACTGTGGAAATCTAGCAGCATTCCTTCCACTCCCCAGCCTTCCCCAGGAAGACAGGTCTCAGGGCTTTCAATCATCTGTGTCATGGCTCTTTTCTTTTAAGATAGATATTAGAGGTGGGCCTGATGCATCTCAAAAAAAATAATGACATTAAGTATATTTGCTGCATTTATAGTGGCAAAATGTTTATCATCTAATGTGCTGAGAGTTGCATTTATGAGGATCTCACCTGATTGCTTAGTGGTTTATCTAGGTGTTTCTATTCCTAGTGCCAGGCAAAGGGAAAGGCAGTTTCTTTGTCCAGTCTTCCAAAGAACATTCCAAGAGAGAATTTGGAACATAGAAGAAGACACTGAAATCACCAGAGGTGGTCTTCAGAAAAGATTAAATGATCACAGGGCAGGGGCCACAGAAACAGAGTTATGCTAATAATGATACTAGCAGCAATAACCCTAATAATAGCTAATACTTACTGCACTTACTTGACTGGTACAGTTTTAAAGGTTTTCTGAATATTAAGCCTGTAATCTTTAAAACAATCCTTTAAGATAGTCCAATTATTTTCTATTTTTTACAGATGCAAGGTGGAGTAGTTTTTCCAAGGTCACACCGCTAATGGGTGGTGGAACCAGAGTATTCTTAAAAGTCCATTTCCTCATTGGATTGTATGAGGGTGTTTATTCTCAGGCGTGGTGAGAAGATGGGCCATGATCTCATGGTTCCTTCTGCGGGTTTCCACAGTGACCCCCTTTTTCAGCCATTTCTCAGGGTTGAGGTGGGCTGTGGATAAGAGTTTCCACTTGCCTATTAAAAGAAGTAGACAAGCCTTCAGAGGTGGAGACTTGCCTTCTTATGTGCCCCCGCCCCCCATCCACTCTGCATGGCCTGCAGGACCTTTAAAGGAAGAGATTCCCAAGGGAGCCTTTCTTTAACTCTGAGGGACCAAGGAGCAGAGCGGGGCCTGGCGGGCTTTCCACCCTCAATTTGTGTCCACGCAGGAACACCTGAACGAGGAGGTTCCCTGACTTTGGGGGTGGGTCCCCATTGTATCCCTGCCCTGTCACCCCAGAAACAACTTGAAGGCTCTGATGTTAGGTCAGGGATGGTAAGGAAAAGGCCCCTGACCGCTTCAAAGGTGGAGGTAGGAAGAAGAGGTGGAAACCAACTCCCAAGACTTAGGGAGACAGGATCTTCGCTTGCTTCCAGCTTGAAACTCCTCTCTCATTAGTTTTTTGCTTTCATGGAATCTTTATTTATTTGTCTGCTGCAGTTACCTGCTAGGTCATTAGACTAGAAGAAGAGACGAGTGCTGCTCATATCTTAAAATAACAGGAATAAATCAAGCTAAAAACATGACAGTGTGCTTTTCTTAATAAATTACAAAGGCCTCTTTCTCCTCTCCTTTTTGTCTCTTCTGCATTATCTTTCTCCGGTGTGGTGATTAAGACGACACACATTGGAGTCAAATTGACTTAAGCCCCGCTATTTAGTTTTGTGACTGGAGACAGATTATCTCTTTATTTCCTTATCTGAAAATCTGGGAAAACAGCACCAGCCTCCTGGGGAGTTCTTAGCACAATGCCCAGTGCTTCCTTAGCATTCAGCCACGGCTTGCTGTGATCAATATCATCTCTACTTTTCCAGTTTCTAGCGTGTGCATATTACGCATAACTCCAGGTGTGTCCCATGAACACAAGAGGAGATGTTACCCAGCAAACCCTGCTCTCTTAGTGGAGCAGACATGGTAAATATTTCATGTAGTGGCCTGTGAACTTATTTCCACTAAGAAGTCATAGATCCCGCCTTCCAGGAAGGAACTCAGTCTAATCAGAAAGACAAGCATGTAG